>NC_071337.1:7201530-7801530 GCF_027744825.2 Synchiropus splendidus
CGGCAACGGAATGAGTCATTTCCATCTCTGCGTAAACGTCACATGAGAAAGGCTGGTCATCTGGCTCTGTGAAATTAATAATTATTTTTTTAGTATTAGCTGCGCTAAGAGCCTGCTGCTGAGGAACCCGAAAACTTTTGATGCTCCGTCCTGTGCTGGTGCTTTAAATGACGTATTTCATTTTTACGTGCTTCCCTGCACAGCATTTTCCTGTGCATGTGCTGTTGGATTCAAACTTTAAATGAGATTGAAAGAGCAGTGTGAGCAGCGAGTAGAAAGGAGTGGACGCATCATTACCAGCGGGGCTTCATCAGGGTGCCGGATCAGTTGTTGTGATCAGCAATAACAGGTAGCGATCACTTCGATATCGGCCAGTCATAATCGGCGGCCACACTATCGGAGCATCGCTAATCATTACACTTTGTTTGGGCATAAGCTTTCAAATGGAGCTATTACTAAAACAGATTAGGGACAAAAAAAGTTCTAGGATACGTCTACATAGGATCATTGTCTGCAACCAACTTATGGTGAGCATTCATCTTCAAATGTCATTGTTGTTGTTGTGTACTGTGACAGTAGTGGCACACATGTCTAGTGCAGGGACAGACAAGGACAGGCTACAGACAGGTTTGTCTCTGAGTAAGAGAAGACATGTTGGTTGAGAAGGATTTATCAGTCCTGATCAGAAATGTATGATGATGAAGTTACATGGATGAAGTCAGTTTGGTGCTCTGCTGCTCTCTCTGTCTTACTTTAAAGAATAACATCATCCATGATCTGTTTTGTTTGTGTGAAGGTCCGGACTCTGCCGGCACTCTCAGTGGGAACTCAGATGAACAAGAGCACCAGACCAGAGCTCAGAGGTGAGAAGAGGAGCTCCAAGAATGTCCTCCAATTTGTTCTATTCTAAATCCTCAATGATGCTTCTGCGTTCAAGATCGAAGCTGCAGCCAGAACCTGCTGGACATAGACCTAGATACAGATCTGCATCTGGCCCCAGCTGTGTGTCCCCAAGTTCGATGGAAAAATATTTTGACTTCAGTGGGCGACGAGAGTCTTCAAGTCCGAGGTCAGTGTGTACAAATTATGAGACTCTCAAGAAAACAGAGACGTGTCTCCTCTAGCCCATGAATGTGTCCATGTCCACACCTGCACACGTCACATCACTTCTGTCCATTCAACAATGCAGTGACTCACCACACCAGCAGGGGGTGATAAAGGCTCTAACCTAGAACGTCGCATTCACAGTTTTAGTAGCATGTGACAGTCACAGAGTGAAGACAGCTCATGGTCAGCCAGGGAAATAACAGGATGGAGAGCAATTTCAGAGTAAATGGGAGTTGTGTTTTCATCTGGAGCCACCAGGAGGAACCAGAAGAGTCTGGACTCCAGTGTGATGCTCTGAAGAGTGACAGGTCCATGACCTGTATTATTGACTTCAAAGCTGGACAGGATTCTTCAGAGGAGAGGTGAGATACTACTTCACCAGGTTTATGCTCTTCTTGAGATGGCTGTGTGTCTGGAGGTCTGGGAGGAACCTTCCAGTGACAAGGCGTACACACTGATGTTCAGAAGCTACAACACGTGAGCTTGTTGACTGTTAGATGTCATCTGTTCTCAGCGTGGACCATCAGTGGTCAGAGCTTTGTGATGGTCATGAACATCAATCACATCTGCACTCAAAACGGCAGGTATGCACACTTAAAAAAAAGTTAAGCTTCTCATCTGAGAGCTTCCTTCTGTTCAGTCTCATTTCAATTGAATTGAAGTTCACAGTTTCTGGTCTGGGGAATCTGCAGATTATCTCCCATATTTATTCTCTATGACTTTTTCCAGTTATTGGTGCAGCAGCTCTCCAGGTACATGCAGAAGGAGCTGGACAGAGTCTGGAGGGTTTTAACCCCAGATGATCCTGAACCCCCTGAGACTGAAGAAGAGAAGCAGTGGGTGAGCATCAGAGAAGAATTTCTGAAGATCACAGTTCATCTCCTGCGGATCATGGAGGAGGAGGACCTGGCTGAACGCCTATGGAGCAGTAAGAACACTCAAACACCCTGATCAAGAAGCTGACTGACACACCTACACCACTGAAAGTTCATCAGCTTCAACTTGTAGAATCTTCTGACTGATTTGACTTCTTTCTTCATTCAGAAAGTTGTGTTGCAGAGTGTGGACCACGGATGAAGAAAAGACTGCAGATGAAGTTCCACAGTGTGTCTGAAGGAGTTGCAAAAGCTGGAAACACTGTACCACTGAATCAGATCTACACAGAGCTCTACATCACTGAGGGGGGCACAGACCATGTCAACCAGGAGCACGAGGTCCGACTGATTGAAACTGCAGCCAGGAAAGTTTTCAGACCAGAAACCACCATCAGACAAGAGGACCTCTTCAGAAGCTCATCTGACAGAGATCGACCAATCAGATGCCTGCTGACGAAGGGCGTGGCTGGCATTGGGAAGACCCTCCTGACACAGAAGCTGACTCTGGACTGGGCTGAAGACAAAGCTCACCAGAACTTCGACTTCATTTTTCCTTTCACCTTCAGAGAGCTGAACACACTGAAAGAGAAGAAGTTGAGTTTGATGGAACTTGTTCATCTCTTCTTTCCTGAAACCAAAGAATTCAGACTCAGCAGCTTTGAAGGAGTCCAGGTCCTGTTCATCTTTGATGGTCTGGATGAGTGTAGACTCCCTCTGGACTTCATCAATAATCGGGTCCTGACAGAAGCTACAGAGTCCACCTCAGTAGATGTCCTGCTGACAAACCTCATCAGAGGGAATCTGCTTCCCTCAGCTCACCTCTGGGTGACCACACGACCTGCAGCAGCCTATCAGATCCCTCCTGAGTGTGTGGACATGGTGACAGAGGTCAGAGGGTTCACTGACCTCCAGAAGGAAGAGTACTTCAAGAAGAGGTTCAGAGATGAGGAGCAGACCACCATCCTCTCTCACATCAGGAGCTCACGAAGCCTCTACATCATGTGTCACATCCCCATCTTCTGCTGGATCACTGCCACAGTTCTGGAGGACATGTTGAAGAGCAGAGAGACCAGAGATCTGCCCAAGACCCTGACTGAGATGTACATCCACTTCCTGGTGGTTCAGACCAAAGTGAAGAAGGTGAAGTTTGATGGCGGATCTGAGACAGACCATCACTGGACTCCTGAGAGCAGGAAGATGATCGAGTCTCTGGGAAAACTGGCTTTTGAGCAGCTGCAGAAAGGAAACTTGATCTTCTATGAATCAGACCTGACTGAATGTGACATCGATATCACTGCTGCCTCAGTTTACTCAGGAGTCTTCACACAGAACTTCAGAGAGGAGACAGGACTGTACCAGGACAAGGTCTTCTGCTTCGTCCATCTGAGTGTTCAGGAGTTTATGGCTGCTCTTCACGTCCACCTGACCTTCATCAACTCTGGAGTCAACTTGTTGTGCCCTCAGGAACCCACACAGTCTGAGGTCAAACTTGGTCTACAAGAGTTCTACCAGACTGCTGTGTTGCAGACCCTAAGGAGTCCAAATGGACATATGGACTTACTCCTTCGCTTCCTCCTGGGTCTTTCACTGCAGACCAACCAGTTTCTTCTGAGAGGTTTGTTGCGACAGACAGAGAGTGAGTCACAGAACAACACGATCACAGCTGAGCTCATCAAGAAGAAGATAAATGAAGACATGTCTCCAGAGAGAACCATTAACGTGTTCCACTGTCTAAATGAGCTGAAGGACAGTTCTTTGGTGGAGGAGGTCCAAAAGCAACTGAGATCAGGACGTCTCTCTACAGATCACCTGTCTCCTGCTGAGTGGTCTGCACTGTCCTTCATCTTACTGTCCACTGAACAGCTGGACGTGTTTGACTTGAACAAATACTCTGCTTCAGAGAAGGCTTTTCTCAGACTTCTCCCCGTGATCGGCTCTTCAAATAAAGTTCTGTAGGTGGATCAAACCTGAAACATCTCTACAGAAGTGAATCACAAATGGTCACATTAGATATTTGATTTTATCTTCATCTAATTTCACACAGGCTCAGACGTTGTGGACTGACAGAAAGAAGTTGTCCACCTCTGTCCTCAGTCCTCAGCTCTCCGTCCTCTAGCGTGACACATCTGGACCTGAGTGACAACGACCTGCAGGATTCAGGAGTGAAGCTTCTGTGTGCTGGACTGGAGAGTCCACACTGTCACCTGGAGACTCTCAGGTCAGCCCTCTCTTCAGTCCTGCTCCACATCTGGACTCTTGTCCTGAAACACTGAAGGATGTTTCCTTGATTCCAGTCTGTCAGGGTGTATGATCTCAGAGGAAGGCTGTGCTTCTCTGGCCTCAGCTCTGAGCTCCAACCCCTCCCATCTGAGAGAGCTGGACCTGAGCTACAATCATCCAGGAGGACCAGGACTGGAGCAGCTGTCTGCTGGACTGGAGAGTCCGGACTGGAGGCTGCAGACTCTCAGGTATGGAGAGAGGAGCAGAGCTCAAAATAGCTTCAGACTGAACATTGCTGGACCCCAGAGGAAGCATGAAGGAGGCTGCTGAGATGGAAGCCTAAACTCCAACCAAAACTTTCAAAGCCTTCTGGATAAAAAAATAAAAGTGCTATTTACTAGTCCGGTTGCCTTGAGTCAAAACTTTACTGAAACAGAAAATCCGTTTCTGTGTCCCACTGACCACAAATCGTTGTTTCTTCCTCCAGGCTGGACCATGGAGGAGAGCAAAGGTTAAGACCTGGTCTGCACAAGTGTGAGTCTGCTTTCATTGCACAATAACAAGTTTTCAACTTTTCAGATGGTTTTGACATCATGAAAGAACGATGCCTCAAAGGCAAAAAGTCAACCACATCAACGTGAAAGATGTGAAGAAAAACATTGCCACAATTTTATCTGGCAAGATCTTGCATGCCTCCAAACTTTTCTTGGTGTTGAGCCACTCTCAACCACCAGGAGGCGACTTCTTCAACTACCACCAACAATGTCTTTTTCTCTCCACTAGATTTCTGTCCTCTCACACTGGACCCAAACACAGCACACCAGCGCCTCCTTCTGTCTAACAACAACAGGACGGTGGACATTGTAACAGAAGATCAGAACTATCCAGAACATCCAGACAGGTTCAACAAGTGTCCTCAGCTGATGTGTACAAATGTTCTGACTGGTCGCTGTTACTGGGAGGTGGAGTGGAGTGGCGAAATTCATATCTCGGTGACCTACAGAAGAAATAGAGGAGAGGATGAATGTTGGTTTGGTGACGATGACCAGTCCTGGAGTCTGGTCTGTTCTGATGAAGGTTATCATGTCCGTCACGATGGAAAATTCAGAAAAATCCAGTCCAGCTCTGCCTCTGAGAGAGTGGGAGTGTTTGTGGACTGTCCTGCTGGATCTGTGTCCTTCTACAGAGTCTCCTCTGACGCTCTGGTCCACCTCCACACCTTCTTCACCACCTTCACACAAACACTGTACACAGGATTTGTACTTTGGAGCTGGTCTGGCTCTTCTGTGACCCTGTGTGATCGAACTCAGTTTTCTGATGTCTAGAAAGTGTGTTGGAGTTGCAGTGTGTTGACGGGAAACCAAGTAGTTTTGATTTGTGGTGGCAACTTCCGAAGGCCAGTACATTGTGCTCTCAAAACTGGATCACAGACAGAATCAGGTTTGACAGAACTAAATGCAAATAGATTCAGTCACCTTGAATTAGCGGAGATATATTTTCAGATTTCTGCGTGACACAGATCCCCTCAATGCTTCTATTAACCGTTTTATGAACAACTTTTTTTCCCCACTGGATCCACCACAGTGGGCCAGTGATTTCCTTTTTTATGTTTTTGACAGGATTAAAACAAATTGTGCAACTTTTGAGTTACAAATTGTTATTTATTCCTGGTTCTCCACATGAGGGACGCTGCACAACATCAGACTGGCAGTTGTAATTACATGGTTTTATTAACAAGGTTGAAGTCCAGCACAAATGTCCATGAAATAAAAGGTGATCCACTGAAACTGCTGTTCAAAAGAGCTCCATCTCAAATCGGGTGACATGTCCCAGCCCTTTATTTGCTGCTCCTTCTCTCGTCCACTTGTTCCGTCTTCCCTCCGCTGGAAACCTGTGATCTTGGAGCATTCCATCTCAGACGAGAGTGTAAAATGCTGACCTCGGTGTAAACAACACGGACTCGAATCTCTTTCCGCTGTCATGCCTCACAGAGCTGTCCACCCTTTACACCTGAGCAGGTCAGTGGCAGAGACGTGGAGAGTGTCTCTAAGTGCTTCAGATTTCTCAGAGCAGAGTGCTTGTTTTCCTCATTTAGTTTCCAGGCATGCAATGTTAAATCGCTGGGTTACACTAACTGTAGACATAAAACAGAAGGCTGAGGAGCGTATAAGAATGGCATTTAATGGCATTTGAATCTATAAAAGAGTGACTTTACCACACGTACATCCCGCAGACTTCAGTGTTGTGTTGGCATTTTGGTCTTCATCCACCAAGTCGAGAATGTGTGCTCAAATCGCTGGATTCGGTTCTTGACAGTGGTGTTTCTAAGGTACTGTTCACAATGTCTATAAGTTACACACAGCTGATATCTCATTCTTGTCACGTTTTTAAAGTACAAGCAGAACACCACGTCCTCCTGAGTCGGCCTATAGATGATACCGAATGAATGGGTCTCTCGCCTCTGTGAGTGTGGGGCACGCAACATTAAAGAAGCAGAGAATAGCAGAGAGAGGAGCTCACCGTATTGAATAAACATGACCCATACTTATTTTTATATTAAAAAAAAGAAAGTTTTATGAAGGTTTATAAAGAGCATGACAGCATTTGATGACATAAAGTACGTGACACAAATTCGGAACAGATGATGTGGCAAGTCACCAATTATTGACTCTGGAAACTCATCTGAACCGATGTATGAGTCCTCATAAGAAAACAAACACATTCAGAGCCTTTTACTACCCAGTCATTCCCCCACCATTCAACACAGTGCTCTGTAAACACATAGTTGTATCTGGATATCAGTTCATATCATTCCAAAGCTTGTGCAAAAAAAAAAAAAAAAAAAAAAGGACAAAGCGTGACATATATTTCTGAATACAGTTTGGGCACCTTACAGGTTTAGAATGAAACAGGCTCTCTCTGTGGCATATTTCATTCTGAGGAGACAGAAAGTCTCTGTGGAGAGGTGGACATGTTGCATGTCGGACGCTTAACCACAAGGCTGCACTATAACATAAATCACTTGTGTGCCAGTGCAATATTGACAACAATTGTACCACGTGATATTTTTCGATGAACGTGAAAGTAGAATGTGGCAGTGTTCAAAAGACCTAAAATATTATTTTCCCCCATTCATTCATCCAGTCATTTTATTATGTAGTGTCTTACATCTTACCTTATTTTACAGTATCGATGACTGTGAAGTCGGGTTGTTCTGGGCCAAGTTCACTTCCTTTTCCAACAAAAATTCTTCATCTTGATTTCTGATGTTGACTACACCATGTCTGTGGTTGGAAGAGTGGAAGCACTGTAAGGATCAGATTTGTTTTTCTATGGATTCATTATCATCATTACAAAAACACACGTGTTATCTCACACATTTATTGTGATAAAGGCCTTTCAAATAAATAATAAAATGTCACAGCTAACTCTCTGAGCTCAACACTGTTTGAAAAAAAAAAGTGACAAACACACAAACAAACATCGATACCGTAAAATAAGAAAAATACCAAGGCCAACACCACCATTTTCGTTCCAAAAAAATCTGAAATAAATAAATACTGTGTAATAAATAACCTTTGCAAATATGTTTGGTGTTGATAGATAAAAACAGATAAAACCGTGTCATGAAACTGGTGCGACTTTGCCGCAGCAGTTGATGTGCAGCGTAAAACCTAAAGCCACAAACTTCTAAAACAAATAACTCTGACTGATTATGCCGCTCAAATGCCCCCGACAAAATAAAAAGCCATTTTGACGAGCGTTCAACTGTGCCAGCAGATAATCCACTCTAGGACTTGAAAATGAATTTTCTAAAAAGCTGCCAAAGTATTTGTGTATTGATCAGCCACTGAGCCCGGTCGCACTTTTAATACTCAATCGATATGTGTCAGGCTGTGGAGTTAGAGAGGGAACATTAGGTGTCGGATGGAGGCCAGGAAAGGAAACGGCTTACTGTCAGATATGACCTTATTACTGGCCACTGAGTTTAGCTCAGTGGGTCAGAGTGTCCTCAGGTTAATAATGGTCTGTTGTTAAACCAGAAAAGTCACATGCACAATACTTGAAAAGATTCAAAACCTATTGAGAAAAGTGCTGCAGACGTCGCACACATCTCTAACCCACTGCTTCAAATGAGAGTGAATGTGAGCGAAACATTTCCTGATGTGTTTCTTACCCGGCTTCTGCTCCTATTTGTCTCCAATCCCCGGCTATATTGGCGGATATATAACGCAGCTGGGTCTATCTTTGAAGAAATCGAGGCAATAAAAGGTTTTATTTACCCTTATCTGGAGCACATCCCCCACAAAACTCCACAGAATGAGATGAAATGAGACACTTTCTGCTAAAGCTCCCACGTCCTGTCGCCTGCTGTGACTTTATTCCTAGTTTCATTTATTAAAAGATGTAATACCTTGTCGATGCGCATTAGGCGCTATTGCTGGAGGAAATGAAAGTGAGGTTAATGGAAAAGCAGCAGGAAGAAAGAAAGAAAACTTCATGTTGATATATGTGAGCTTCGACTTTGACCACTTTATGATGAGAAGCATTTACAGAATGAGTGACGCTCGTGTCTTTATGACCAGACAGTGTTTGCATGGACCTCATTTTGGGAACATAGATGTCTGGTCTAGAATGCGTTTACAAAACCTCTTGGCAGTCGAACTGACAGTCATGTGTTCATTCTAAACAGAGGGATTTGACTCATTGCTTTGACTCATTGGGAATGCAGCACCACATTAACAGCAACTTTTCTGTCACATGTTCCCTTATACTGTTCTTCACAGTTGAGACACGTGACTTACTTTCTTATACTCCATTCTACCCCTTATTTGCTTCCTGTCCCAGCGCACTCTTTGCTGTGCTTCCACAGACTGGGTGTGGGTTTGTTATCTGTCGGCAGAAGCTTTCATGATCCAAGAAATCACTGTTTTTCATCACCAGGTTTTGACCTATTTGATCACTTTCCACTTCTTAACTATGATGTTTTTGATGGCTCTGGCCCCTCAACGTCCGTCTGGTGTGAAGGTGTGCTCTGGCTTGGACTTCCACCATGGCAAACCCCAGTCTTCTGGTTCTTGTGTTATACACTGTTATACACTGAACAAAAATATAAACACCCCACATCAGACATTTGAGTTTTTACACGAAGCGGAAGTGGAATTTGCAACGTATGCATTTGCCCTTGCTATTCGGTTCTGGTAAGATCCAGCCCACGGTGAGGACGCCGAGAATGCAAGTTGGCTTCTCGCAAGCGGTTACGGACTGTTAAAGATGTGATGCGCGTGTTGTGCAGACCGAAGGTTTTATCGACTGAGACGGTGTGAGACGATCCCGCAAGTGAATAAGCTGGATGTGACGATGCTGTGGTGGGGTGGTCACACGTGACTGACGTTGATTTGCAGTACTCCCCGTCTGGTGGTAACAAAGTCTCAAACGTTCTATTGTCCGACAGTGAATTCACTTGCATAGCGACAGCTCCGGTGGATATTCCTGCTTCCAACATGCCAATGGCACGCATACCTCAATCTTCTGAGGCATAGCTGTTTTTGTGAAAATTTGACATTTTGTGGTGGCCTTTTATTGTCCCCAGTATAAGGAGGGTCTGGGTACTGCTCATTCTGTTTGAGCAGTGTCTGGAAATGCCATACCCATGTATTGCAAGGAATTAATGCATCACTAAACACTCTGGACCCAAATTTGGGACACTAAATCAAGAGAAATATCCATTTTGTACAATAGAATATATGCTCACTTTGGGTGGTGCGCTTCTTTTGCCATCAATATTTCAAATGGGGTGTTTATAGTTTTGTTCATTTTTGTTGTTTTGTTACTTTTTTGGGGGGTCATTCAAGGTTAGAATTAGGTGTCATTTTAATCCAGTTCCTATTTAGATCCAAAAGTTGAGTGTCAAATTTTCGTTATGAAGTATTCCTGTGTAGCCATCATGTCGGAAGTGTCGTTTGATGATCAGTCTCTAGGGATAAAACTGCTTCGCAACATTGGGAGCCATTGAAAAAGTGGGCATCACATTGGAAAATGTAAGTTGACAGCTCAACCTGTTTCTTTCGGTGCATCTGTCACTCCTGCGGGTGCCAGTTTAGAATTGGTTCCAGGAAAGTTGCACAATTTAAAAAGGACAAAACCGAGGATATGAAGACAGAAGAAGGTTTGCATTTTTTTGGGTAGCACACAATGGTGTCCACTAGCGATGGGTAGATGAGGTATCGTGAAACAGTATTGCAGGGCTGGTGAAATAGTGTTCTAATTTTCAGAGGCCATTAGGTGGCGCTGTTGGTTAAGCAATAATGTGAGGGTTCATTGGTTCAAGCCCAAACATTTTACAGCAGACTTAAAATCAGGACACTGTGTCATGAAACCTCAGCTACCCATCACTATTGTCCACTTGCAATAGACTTTCTGATTCCTATTTTTAAAAATGTGTACATTTTGTGTTCCAGTTGTGACCTGTATATTATCTGAAATTGGCGGCACCTCAACACAGTGTCCTGGTTCGTGGCGCTCTTCATCTTTTCTAACAATGTGATAACTCTGACATTGTGTTAAACTGTGCTGCGTCTTCTGTTACAACTGTGAGCTCTCGCTGTGTGTTCCATCAATACTTAATCCAACTGCGAAAGATGCCTGGGGTTCAAATTCTGGGATGAGTGACTTATGGCAGAACGGGCTTTTGGCAAATCGCGATGATGCAGGGTCACCTTGTTTTTCCGTTGGCACGGCCTTATAGAGATAAATACATTTGAAGTGAAATGTGCGTGTGGATTTGTGTGACAGCCTCCTCTGTGTTTCCTGTGAGGTGTGATGGATAGTGTGAGTGATTCCCAGCATGTGTGGTTTTCCCCCCAACATTGTGGCAGGAGGCGGCGCGCGTGAGAATGAAGGTCATCTGGAAACGGAGCGTCTAATTATTGTTTCTAACACCCTTAAAGTCTGCTTATCAAGGACTGGAATATCTCTGAGTAGAACGCAATTAACTAAATTTACATTGCAGTAATATTTGTTATTCAGGTCATAGTGTTTTGGTTCTCTCTATGTGAAACAGACAGCTGCATAGGAGGAAGGTGAGTCATTCACGATTAGAAAAGGCAGTTTCGCCAGCTATTTTGTGTGGTTTTGTCTGGACAAATAATGCTGCGCTGAGATGGAAAAAGTCTTGCTGATAAGTTTGATAAGCAACATAGAATGTTCATCAAAGGATTAAACAAAAGCAAAGGGCAGCATGCAGATGTGCCACATTATTTTCCGAGTGTCTAGTTACGACTGGACACAGGGGTAAAACGAAAGGTCTATTTTGATCGCATGGGATTTAAATGGCAATGTTTGGCATGATGGGACTTGATCCTATGTTGTTGGGGTGACAGAGAGGTAGCCAGGTGGTTACAAGGGAGACTTGATCCTGCGCCATAAACAGACTCGCAACAGCAGATACAGCGTGAAGAATGGCGGACAAGGTCAGTTGGCGGGATCAGAGAAGAAGAGGAGGAACCAGAAACAGGTGGATGCATGAGTTCAGAGGCAAGAGCAGCGGTGGAATAGGTCGACAAGTTATGGTCTATTCCGGCGTGCAACTGAAGAGCCATGGTCAGAAAGAAATTTCTGTCAGGCGCTGTGAGGATTGCAACATTGCATGATGCTTGATGCACTATGAGTATTTAAAGGGAACCAAAAGCCAGCTTTGGTGAAATATAGAATGAGTGTTAACACACTCCTCAACAACCGCATTTCATTGTCACCGTCTCCTGAGTCAGGGCACGGTCTGGTCAGACTGAAGTGTTTGCTCTTCATTTGTCTATCATTTTAAGTTCAACATCGACACCCTGGTGCCTGCGCCTCTGCCTCTGAATGAATCTGAATAAAATGTGACTGTAAGTCTGAAAAAGATCTTTGCTCTTCAGCGGATTCCAACCTAAATGATCTGCACAACTGTAGTGTCACAAGGAACCCAAACGTTCCGTGGAAATAAAAAAATAGAAGCAGGAGTGATGCGGAGCGCCACTAAGCTTCAGGAACACCTGTGAGCAGTGGTGCCACACTTGGTGGAGACAGTGTTGTCAACTGGAATTCTAGTGCAAGGCTGCCGTGCTTCGGCTTGACCTTCACCTTCACTTGGAAACAAAGGATGGGAATGAGAGCTGGGAAAAGAAAACTAGGCAGATTCAAGAGTGAGTCTTAGATGGAGACATGTTTGTATGTTTTTTTTTTAAATCATGACATCATTGTTGGACAACAGAGAGCTTGTTCGTGTTCGAGGCCTGGATTTCTTCTGCTGTGCGGAGGTGAAACAGTGAACGTGCTATGCCGCAGATTAAACCAACAGAATCCTTATGATAATACCAGGTGAATTATGAAAACTATTCCTGAATTGCTGAAGCTGGCAAGAATAAAAATGGATAGAACATCAAATACCTTTTGAATAAACACGTAACCCAAGGCTTCATTGTTGCTCAGGATGATTTCACTTCATGCCTCCAGTCTCATTTCCCACTTACCATGAGGACAGTTTCTATTAGAAATCTCAACTCTTTGCTCCGATAAAAACGTTCTTATTCAAAGACAAAAAAATGCTTATGAAAAGCTCTTCACATTTGCACCATACTGTGACGACCGACCATCTCTTGCAGTCAACTAAGACAGAACCTTCAATGACACTCATACAGAAGTGACTCATACAGTCCAGTTTTACTGACTGCAGCCTGAATATAACCTCAATCTAGCACCTTGAAAGTCTCTTCTATATCATTGTCCTTGGACTGTGAATATGGGCCTTTTGTTTCCAGCTCTGGAGCCAGCGTGACTCCGCTCCATGCCCTTCATGTAAATATTCCCCTGTGAAGTTGTTTCAGGACAAGAAACGCACATCTGGGGAGCTACCCTTGTGCCAAGCTTTGAGCTGGGACATTCCCTGTGGTGCTAATCTATCGGCGTTTGATTTATAGGCCGCGGTCATGCAGACTGAGTGTAGATTCTAAGGCTAAGGATTCAGAAGTCGAAAGAAAGGCAGAAAAATATACTGATGAACTGAGCCGGAATCATAAAAGCCAGCGACTCTCTTAGAATGAATGAACGCTGAAATGATTCCAGACTGAAAGAAGGGCTGAAACCCTGCGGGGAATAAATTACCATACGGGCTGAAGCCCGCAATGTTTAACTGTTGATGAACTTCATTGCAGCAGTTTCTGTAATTGCTGCCCATCTGAATAAAACTCAGTAATTGTGAAATAATGGGCAACATTATCTGCCTCTTGTTATTCACGACATGCGCTTGCACTGAACAGGCTAATGGCAGCGATTGTTACGTTCACTGTTCGAGACAAGTTCGAGCATTAGTGACGGTTTTTCCACTTTCTAAATCAGCCGTGGCACGCTACTAATGCTTTTAATGACCGCTGAGAGTGGAACGATTTTTATGTGAGAAATGACATGTAGGTGAGGCCGGCAATGACGTAAGATAAGATCGGAAAATAAGATGGTTTACGAGTGTTAGAGAGGACAAAGGGCTGGTCAAAGGCAACAAAATGAAATGCTCTTTTGAATCCCTGCTTTGTTTCGAAGGCGAAGAATAACAGCAAAACAGAAAATAAAAAGTAACTGGGCTCATGTTCACAGTTTATTAAGATAAGATAGGAAAATAAGATGGTTTACGAGTGTTAGAGAGGACAAAGTGCTAGTTAAAGGCAACAAAATGAAATGCTCTTTTCAATCCCTGCTTTGTTTGGAAGGCGAAAAATAACAGCAAAACAGAAAAAAATAGTAACTGAGCTCATGTTCACAGTTTAACATGTAAAAGCTGAGACACTGTTTTTTTTTACAACAATATTTTATAAAAAGAACATCATGATACATTACAGACATACTTTCACATTTTTTTTCTCACTTTTATCAACAAAAACAACATTTCTAACCCCATTCCTTGCTCCTTTCTGTCTTCCACAGACATCCTTCAAAATGTGTGAGTCATGTGTTAAACAACAAAACTGGCAAAAATACAAGTGAGAGAAGAAGACAAGACACAGGCAAACCAAACAAAGTAAACAACAGCGACCAAAAACAAATTCATAAATGTAATATTAATGTAATATAAATTAAAATAAAAAAATGAAAGAAAATGAAAAATATATTTGCTGTAACCGATGCATAGAAGTGCGTACGTGGCACATTTATTTTAGGAGGCACTGACAGAAGGTCAGGCAAGCAGGCAACAAAATACATAAAGGCAACTGACCTTTATTCTGGTCCCAAGCTCTTGAAACAATTAATCAGTGATCTCCAATGTAAATAAAATATGAATTAAAATGTTTCCTGATAAGTTAAAAAAAAAAGAGTGAATATTTCTGATTTATTTATTACTTTACAAATGAAGGAACATTTTTAATCTGTAACTGTTTAAATGTGCCGGCTCAATATTTTGTGTCAATATTGATATAAACCAAAATGAAAGTCAAAATAACATTTATATCTCAGAAAAAATGCTTTAGGCAGTACTTTACAGTAGGCGTTATCATCCTCAAAACAATATCTGTAGTACTAATGTGGTCCTTTTAAATTGGATTTAAGGACTGGGACTATGTTTAAATTATGCAAATATCTTGACTCCAAGAAGACTGCGCACAAACTTGTTGTCCTTTGTTGCTGACCTCCCAGAAACCAGATCGACTCATCTCTTCGCTGCGACCCAGAATGATGGTGGTAAAGCCATCAGTCCCTGTCAGGCCACACAGTCGGAGTCATTTCCCCCTAAATCCCAGTCAATCACTGGTCTCTATATCGCACGCTCCCAGATGGCAGTCGTCACCTCTGGGCCGCCCCGATCCATCATAGCTCTGATTCCACTCAGGTATTACCAGTTTGTCAGGACCGGCTTTTAACTGCTCTTCAAATCTGCTGGAGAACGGGTCGAAGGTCACTCTGCCCCCTTCTCCTGACCTTTGACCCGCCCCAGTTCACTGTCCATTACTCATAGCTATAGCTCATGGAGCGTATGACTGCGCTTCACTTTGAGAGCTTCAGACATAAATACTCCTGAAGAATGCATCAGTTCAAATTTCAACAGAGGTTTGAGGGGTCAACAAACGAGGAAATAGAATTCATTTGAGCTACTTGAGGGGCTTTGTCACTGGAAGTCACCTGGTTGAACTGTTTTAGTGATTGCAACGATGGTTTTAAGGTGATGAAAGCTTCATGAAACAGTGCTTTCGACTAGATGGCGCTCTCTGCTATAATAGCAGAGGTTTGGAAAACTATATTTCAAACCGACAAGATCACCTACTTTGCTCTGTAAATGAGGCTTCATGAAGCTTCATCAGCCCTTGTTTTGAACTTGAGCATTTAAAAAACAATTGAGAGCAATGAGCTCAAACAGACAGCAGGTGGCAGTTGCTCTCCACAGAGAGAGAGAGAGGCAGATGGAAGTCCAGAACACCGCCCAAATATCATCTGCTCTGTTCCCTATTGCGATTCCTTCACTTGTTGCGTCCACCTCCTTTGTCGAGGTAAGGAAAATTTGTTGGCCATGAAACGCCGATAAGGGTGTCTTTATACTTTGACAGTCAGTCCATGATGTCTCACTGTTTTCTTAAGTACGGAGTATTCCATGCAGCTGGATGCAACAAAAATATCCCATCGAGGTCTCATATGATTAACCCCAATATTCGGGTCTCCTTCGCCGACCCCACTTCATTTATTACATTAATAAACACCCGTTGTCAGGAGCGTCCCCTCTGTCCCCCTGCAGCTGAAGGGAAATGAATCCCTGGAGGGAAGCGCCGCATCCAAACAGGAAGTAAATCATCAGTGAGTGAATGAGGTTGCCGAGTGATTGCCTTTCAACTTAATTTGACCTTTTTTGGAAGGACTACGGCGTCCTCCTGGGAACTCCATCCTGTCGAAAACCTGGACTGCATACACTCGCTATAAAGGAAGCCGTCCGGATATGATACAGAGCAACGTGGCGAAGTTCATTATTAACTAGATTCCAAATTTTCTACAGGAGTCAGCACAATATCTGCATTACTGGTGTCTCATTAATGCCTCACCTCCTCAGCAGCTCGCTCAAAGTTTCGGGGGGGAATATTAAGGCGGTGTTTTTACCTGCAATGAAGTGGTGACAAACTTTTTGAATGACTTGGAAGATGAATAGTTTCTGTGAGCTTTGATCGGTCACATTAAGTTTATGAAGCACCGTGAACTGAGCAAGCTCAGCGGTTTACCAGTGAAATTGTAGGGTTTAATAAAAAAAAAAAAAAGATAAAATAAAGTGTTGCAATTGTGGTAGTTTCCAGGAAGACAAATAAATCAGGCCTGGTGAAAGGGTTGTATCCACATAGCAACACTTTTGGTTTCACAGGAGGACATCTCTTCCTGTGTTGACCTCAAAAACGTTCCTCTTTAATGCTCTCTGACAGTCAGCTGTCCCTCGATTAACACACATGAGCTAATCTCGCCTCTCCCACCTGAGTCCGTCCTGTCTTTCTCAACTTTTTAATCTATAATGGTCCCAGAGCGCCCGTCCAGCTCAGCGCTACTTGTCTGCTCTCTGCACTGGACGCAGTTTGATTTCCTCTTCAAGTTTACACCAGAAAATCTCGATACCTTCCTCAGCACCTGCTCACCACTTGGACCTGTCCTGTCTAGAGGAGGAAAAACAGCCGACAACTTGTCGATGGATGAGAAGGCAGATGAGGTTGCTGCTCATTTATTATTCATTCATCCATCAGAAGAATGAGGTCAGAGGGCAGCTGGGTTTAATTCACCCTTCAGATTCACAACCAGCTGACAGGAGGCTGCTTTCACGTGGATCACCAGCATTTTATTATGCACTCCGACTTGGCCTTACACTAAAAATCTGTTCTGTTTGTTCTTTTTTTTTCCATCAATTTCTCAACTGGTAAAAGGGCGTCTAGGAATCTTGAAGTGTGAGCCAGCTGTGGGGAGCTTCATCACACTGGGATAGATTGCCAGTGATATTAAGAGAACAGAACCCCGACAGAAATGTTTATAAATTGAAATTAAAAAGAAAAGAAAAGCTGGAGAATAAACCATAGAGAAAAATGTACACAAAACAATGACTGTCTGAACAAACTAAATAGCTGATGGAGAGTAACAATGATCATTTTTTCACAACACAAAAGGCCACAAGAGTTCTTGATATCTGCTCACAGACAAAACTGCAACTGTCAGAGGAGATGTGCGAACAGTCAAAGTTAGTGATGGGTAGATGAGGTATCATGAAACAGTGTCCTCATTACCAGAATAAAAAAAAAGAAAAACAAAAAATAACATGCATCACATGGTAAAGGACTGTACTGATGTAGCTTGTTATTTAGAGGCGTTAACAACAGGTACCTGCATTTACCCTTCCTACTATCTCTTGTAGTCAAAGGGGGGTTAAAATATGTCTGTTTATTGTACAAGTGCTAGTAGTGTGTACTCCAGTCTTCAGAATTCATCAGACCAGTCAATTGTCTGCTGTCCAATTCTGGTGAGCCAGAGTGAAATGTAGCCTTTCCAGTGTGTGCTACTCGTGGAGCTCATACAAGTGCGACATTACGAACGGATTCACACCTAAAGTCAATGCAGAGTCTGAATCGGTTATGGAGTGGACATGGTCGCAGCTCCAGTATGTTTGAAGCGACTCATTTGAGGCAACATTTGTCACATCACATGCTGAAATTGTAAACAAGTCGCTCAGACTTTTTGGTGACATACGCGATAAGGGAAAGTTCATCCACAGGACAATGAAATAAAATGGATGAGGAGCCGTTGCAGGAAGTCACAGAACTGATAGCTCCTCTGAAGAATCGGACGATAGAAATGGCGGCCTCAAAATCTTTTGTGTTTTTGATGTACTTTCTCAGTAGATAAATGGCTACACTACTTCAATGCTCCAAACAGCCATATTGAGCTACATTTTTAACACAACTTGCGAGGCGAGGAAGTCCCTGTGGTGGCTGGAAACCCGCTAGATTCCCTTCCTTCTCCATTCTGAGGCTTTGAACTTCAGCAAGTCACATTCATGTAGGTCCGGCTATTTTTGGAGATGAAGAAATATCGCTTGTTTAGTCACTACATTCGTACATAAATGGAGAATTTGCCCCTGGAAAAGATGCTTTTCAAGGACCCGATGAGAAGGGTTGACGCCGGAGTTTTTGGAGGAAGGTGTAGGCGTAGAAGCTTAACCAAGCCCTTTAGTTGCTTTTCTGCAGTACAGAATTAAATCAACGCTTCCTCTCAACCTCCAGGTTTCCGTCACGTCTGACACTTAGGACGTGATGATTCACCCGCTCTGTTGTCAACAGTTTGAAGCGTTGTCCCCGTCTGAGTTACTTTTCATTAAGCCGAACAGCTTAGCTATTAGTCAACTTCCTCTCCTCACATTATTGTTCATTTGTTTTTTATTAAGTAGCTTTGCTGAGATAGCGTTGGCACATAAAAACAAGCCAAAACACTTAAACTCACATTAAAGGAAGAATTAATTTTTCATTCATTTAGTCGATTCTTTGCCAAACATATCCTCTCAATATAAGTCTCATTACTTAAAGTTAGTTATTTTTATGTTGAACTGAAGACATCAACAGAAACAAACAAAGCTAGTCACATATTAGTCACACTGCTACAAAAGAAACCATCTCAAAACCCATTTGACCAACACAAAACATCGGACTCAGAAACTCACTGCTCTTGAACCTAAACACTGCGCAAGGAACCAATGATTTAGCACCTGCGCTTCACGTTAAACCCCAAAGGAAACGTCACTTTCGCTGCTCATCCTTCATCGCGCTTCCCTGGTCTTGTTTGTCAGCCTCTCCCGTCTCTTCCTCCCTTTCCCCGGTCTCTGCTGATCCCCTCTGGACTACTTATTTACTAATTATGTGGCACAAACGCTTACTCTTGTATTTTCACGTGGCACTTTCCACTCTCACCTTTTCACCTCCCCCCACGTTGTCTCCGGGCTCCCCTCTTGCTAACCCCCTCATCCTCCTCCTGACCCCTGACTCGGCGTCTCCTGACTCCCACAAGGTGAAACCTGAGTGGCTTTAATTGGCTGTTATCAATTAAATCCTTGGAGCTCAGGAGCTCACCAGGGAGAAGTAAGTAGCTTTTGCTTTTGCTAGTTATCTCAGCTTCAGCCGTCACCTGGACTGCAGACTGATGTTCATCCATGGACTCCAAGTTGAAGCCTCCCTTTGCAACCACCTCTCCTCCTTCATTACGCTGGTATCACCTCTCACTTTCACTCTCTTTGTGACCCTCCCCCTCTACCATTTCCGTCGTCCTTATCCATTCCTGCCGCCACTTTTAAATAAATCCCTGCGGCAGGGACAGAGCCAGACACGGCCTCCATCATGGGACCAAGAGGAGGCTAATGCCTTTTTAATGAGGCCTTGGCCACAATGTGACACAGTAAAGTGGCATAAACCGTCAGCTGGTGAGCCCTTGGTCCGAGGTACTTACCATCTAAAACCTTCTGATCCTCTGTACCTAGCGGAGGGGGTGAAAGAGGAAGGTGGCGATAGGTAGACCGAAACTGGGACCCAGCCAAGGATTGAATGAAGTATCTCCTGGGAAATAAAATAATCTAGTAGGAAAAGTCAAAATAGAATTCCACTAAAGAGGGATTTCAATCTGTTGATGTATATTTTGACCCATTCCATCATCACCATCATGGGCTCCACTTTGAGTCTCTGGTGCATCAACTGCCTGCCAAAGATTTGACTATGATGTGCTTATTTTCCAAGCGGTTTTTATACATCATCGATTGGTTTTGACTTGATCTGAACAAAATCCAAAGTAGAGTTAAGCAATATTTAATTGGGGTGGAACAGAGTCAGTGTCGGACCTTGCTCTTTCATAGCCTATGGATAAACATTTTCCCTCCAATACAGGGAAATGTATTCCCACTGCATCTAATATTAATGCCCCCTGGGCCTAGGGTTTTAATGTATGTTCTTCGGAAATTGCCCTTTAGTAGCTTGAAGATATATCAGCAGCAAAAACAAGTTTCATTATTTGCCTCGTGATCAAAGGCGATGGAGTTGGTGAAGGCGTGAATGACCTGGAGAGATGATCTTGAAGTGTGTTGCTGTTGTGTCCCAGGTCTAGGCCTAATAAAGAATAGACTTAGGGGTCTCATCGATGTGACTGTTGTGAATTTGATGATTTTGTGATATAGTTTCCTAAAGATGTGGCAATGTTGACACAAAATCTGGTGCATCTGGAGGTGAAGAAGAAAATGCAGGCAGGGTGGAACGGGTCGTGACGACGGTGATGCAGGTGAGCAGCAGGAGTGAAAGGGAAGCTTTACAGGACAGTCGTGGAGATCAGAGTCCGAAGATACAGAGATTTTCATTAGGAGTCAACAGGAAAGGCAAGATCAGAAATTAGTTTGGAGAAGAAGAAGTTTAGGTGGTCAGACGGTTTGGAAACATGGAGGAGAAGGATCAGTGTTGGACCAAGAATGTTGGAGATTTTGTGGGTGACGATCAATGAGGTCCATGGTGAGAGGACATACAGTAGAGATGCTCAAGATATAGGTGAAGGTGGAGGAGGCTGATGCTAAAAGAAGAACAAAGCTTCGCATTTTAAGAAACATATCTCAAGTGCAAAAACTCATAAAGCTATTTGTTCAGGTGTTTTAGCTGGGTTCTTCTTGACAAAGAGGAAGGCACTCATGAGGTCTTAGCATCACAGAGATCAGACACTAAATTCCACTTTTCCTCAGTGCATATCAGTGGCTCTTATTATGACGACACTGGGGAACCGAGGGGCAAACTCCGTCTTTCATCATCAATCCGGAGCACAGTCACATTCTGCACACTGGATGAGTCTGCACCAAAGTTCTGGTTATAGGCTTGAAACAGTCTCAAATTCATAGTTACTGTTCTCACTCATAAACCTCTGCTGTAGCCATTGTTATTTCACTTTTTCAGTGTTTGACCAACAGATGCCACACTGCAGATACCGTGACAAGAGTGCTGTAATACTCTCATGAAACTTTTTCACATTGCTTGTTTAAATAAAGAGTGCTGGGCATTTAATAAAGATTTATTCAATAAACAGATAGCTTCTTTATTAACTGTATGTCATTGATATGTCAAAACGTACAGTCCATCCATGTATCATTTGTTTCTCAAGGTTGGAGGCAATGAAAAGCTGCCTATTTATTCAAATTATTCTGTTTATTTATTTTGATGTGGCGGCTTGAAATTCCACTGGGAAATAAACCTTGATCTTCTTGAAAGATTCGACTTCTGTTTTCCATTTGAAATCATATCTTCCAGCGGAATTTGCTCCTCCTAAAAATAGAGGTGTAAAAGCAAGCTCTGTGTTAAAAAGAACTACAGCGGTGATTTGCACCGTCAGTTGCCGTGCTGCGATCAGCGTTGGTGCCCTTCAGTTTCCTGCTGCGAGCGTATGTTCCAGCCAGCCATGAATGTTACATGAATCTGCGTCGAGGAAAAGGAGACGATGTGACTGAAGCAAAAATGAGTTGCAAAGTCAATGCGTCCAGAGGAAAGAAAGACGTTTAAGCTTCCTGAAAACATTCCATTTCCACGTTAAGTATTATGCGCAATGAAAAACAGCTCATGATCACGGCCACAGTTTAAAAAGTCAAATGCGTCGAAGCATCTTTAACGCTTGGGCCGCATCTCCGATGAAAGAGGGTCTTCATTTTTAGCTTACCTTCCTGTGAACGGCTGCTTTAATGAGCATTTTAGCGCTTAACACCTTCCTGTTTGTGTGGAACAACATGACTTCAAAGTGCTAATCCCTCTTGCGTGACTACACGGTGTAGCGATAATCAGCCACTCACAGACTCAATGGGTTCCGCTTGTAAATTAAAACAAGTTATTTACATTCACTCATATCGCCGGGGGCTTATGGATTTCACAACAAGCTCTCGGATTCGACAGTGGAAAGTATGAATTTATCACAATTTGTTCTGGAACGCCTGGGCTTCCTCCTCTGTCGAGCTGTGTGTCCTGGATATCCAGAGGGTTTTGTTTTTCGTGAGATCAGCAATATACTTTGCAAACATAAGAACAGCGATGGCATCTATTTCAGTTTTCTTCTGTTACCATCGGTGTTGAATATTCAGGAGTTTCCTGGATCACTGCAGAGACTCTCCCTGCTGAATAAATATATTTATCTTTGTTCTTGTTGTGGATGTTATTATATTAACCTTAACCAGTGGTTCAGTACCAGAATGTTAGCATCATACTAAAGACTTGTAGTGATGGGCTTATGAGGCTTCCTGAAGCAGTGGCCTCATTTTCAGAGCTCGGTTGCTGGTAGTGGTCAATACTTTGGGCTTTGTGACACAGGCTTTGATGAGGTTTCATGAAACGGTGTCCTGGTTTTTAGAGGCCACTCGATGGCACTGTCTGCTGTAAAATGTTTGGACTTGAATAACTAATTCAATGAGACCTCACAACATTTCTAAACAAAGAGCGTCTAGTGGCCTTGTTTTATCTTCCCTGCAATACTGTTTCATGAAACCTCATCTCTCACTAGTACAGTCGATGGCACTTTCAGTTGATGCAAGGTGTCATTGAAATCGTCGCTCAATTCAAAAACTGAAGAAGAAAAAAAAAGAGAAAAAGAGAAGAAGAAAATGAGCACATGTGTCATGAAGCCTCAAGAGCCTCATGATTTACAGACTGAAGATCAGATACAGGATGGATCATTGGAATAGCCCCTTGTTTGGTTCTCAGCGTTAAGACTAAACCAACAGCGTACTATTTCATGTTCACAAAACTATTTTCTGTGAAACGTTTGACCCACAAAAAGAGTTTGGTAGAACTTGGCTGCTGTTGTCCTGGTTAGCCTTCATAGCGGGGACATTAGGAAAGACAAAAACGTGTCCCTAATCCACCCAAAACACTTGACCTCAGAGCCATGGAGCTAAATATCCAGGGTATCATGAATCCCTACACCTTTTGCATGTTGTTCTGGAGTTGTGAATATCTCTTGCTATTAGCAATATAGTTTTCAAAATGAATGGATTTCAATTTAGCTGTCTAGCTTGTGGAAACACCACCATTTTTGACTATACTTATATTGTCATCTCTCCATTTTGGTCTCATTAAGATGGATGAAGCTTGCTGAAGCAATAATTATTTCCACTTAATGGCACTAACTGCTCTCTAATCTTTCCTGTAATGATACATTTTCAACCCACAGCGCCATCCACTGAGCGCTGAAAATGAAGCTTTATGATGCTTCACGAACGCTGCAATGTCAAGACAAAAATATAAATAAATGATTTATTTGACCATCTTACGATTGTCATCACATGCGCTGACTTACGAGCAAGAAACCATTCACGCACTTTTGTGTTCTTCGTCCTCCGTCTGAGTAAAACAATATCATCCATCTAAATGGTCTTTTTCTGTCAAGTGACCGTTCAACTGATGCAACTCCCGTCCATTCGTCATCCTTTCTTCTGTTTATCATCTTTCCAAAGATGCTTTTTTTCCCCCCTCTTAATTTATTTGCAGCAAATGCGTCCAATATTTACCTCAATTTCTTCCCATGAGTGCCTCATTTGTCATTATTCTACAACAATTAAACTCCGCAAGAGCTGGAAACCCAACAGAAGGGCAGTGATGAATATGAGAACTTGGATGTCATTAATCAGACTGCGCCATGTCTGAGGCTCTCATTGGGACGGTCGCCTTTACGTGCCGACCCTCTCCCCAGAGGGACCACTGAGGGGGATCGCTGGAGTTTATGGACCCTCCCTTGCCTCCCTAAATACCTGCAGTTCCGTCCATCCTTTTATCAAAGTAAGGCAGGTTTATTAAGACAAGGAAAAAAAATGTTCACATTACAAGCTAATAACTTTTTTTCAGGGAGGAAGCAGCAGGGTTTTAGCAAACGCCCGGTTTCAAGGTGCATCGTGTAATCCTCTAAACTCATCCCCTCAATCTCCGTTTGCTCCCACAGACCGAACACGCCGGCCCGTCTTTAACAAGGTGCCTGTCCTTGCGAGATCCCGCTCATCATCAATCAGAAGCAGCCGGGAGTCATGCAGGGCAGAGAGCAGGCGAGAGATTGAGAACCGGAGAGAAGAATGAGAGGTAAAGACAAGGGGAAACGCCAGAGGTGGATGGAAAGAGGGGGCTGGGGGAGGCTGTGTAATTTAGAGATGGGGAAGTAGTAAATGAGGTCCAGGAATTTTTTTTTTCTCTCCTTGCTGCACATTCATTACTCATGTAACATGTGTCTGCACCAGCGGAGACATTTAGGAGGTCAGGAGACAGATTTTATTTGGTGGAGTCAATTGTTGCGTCTTTGGGATGTTGCCTTAAAGATTTATACAGAGAACACTTTACTTCTTAGTTGGTGTTCCAGAGTACTTCACTTCACGTACTTCGGCCTCTTCTTTTCATCTATTATGGTTATAAAGAATTTCTTCACTTATATTTGCCTCATATATTTAGTAGTTTAGTTCATTTAAAGAGGCAATGGAAGTTTCCTTGTAATGGATTGGTGATGGTTAGATGAGGCCTTATGACAAAGCATTGAAGGGTTCATGAGGCTTCATGAAACAGTGTCCTCAGAGGCCACCAGATGGCACTGTTTGCTATAAAATAATTTGCATCGCTTCGCATCATTTCTAAACCAAGAGCGCCAACTAGTGGCCTCTGAGAATTAGGACACTGTTTCATCAACCCTGCAATACAGTTTCATGATACTCCATCTACCTGTTACTGATGACAAAGGATGTTTTAAATTTTTCCTTTGGGCTCTTTAGTCGCAACAACGGTCACCATAGCTCATTCGAATTTCTGACTTCCTGTTGTGGACATTCGTACAAGGTCTATCCAGTAATTGCAACTCGCACACTTTGAAGACAAGACAAAAAGATGAAAGGCTGTTGTGGTGAGGAACGATTAGCAAAACAGTGATGGGCCTCGGTTCCACGAAACTTCCCTTCTCTCAGCTCGCTTTTTCTTTTGCCCAGAGCAAAATGTTTGTATTCGCAGTGAGATGTTTTTGTCCGTAGTGAAGTGTCCGTAGTGGCTCCACTCGGCCTGTCAAATCAGAACATTCCAAGAAGCTTTAGCTCTCTCCCAAAAGGTTTCATGAAGAGAAAACTATGGGAAGAACTCCTCTCTGTCGTATGAAAGCCCTCGGATGGAATGCCGAAACAGGTGAGCTTACATACAAAAAAAAAATACTGACAGTCACGAGTGCATCACTGGTAGAGTGAAGTTTCCTTTCTGTCCGTCTCTCTGCATCTTAACACATTTTTTCAGTCCAACAAATACTTTCCAGCCTGGAGGCCCTTTCTTTCCCACTCTTTTCTCAGCCTGTTCTTGGAAACAACAGCAGGGTTTTGACCTGGTCATCCTGCCTGTGGCATACACTTGTCTCAAAACATGTACTGCCATCCATGAATAAACCCAGCTGTACTGTTAGTACACAAAGCTGCTGGAGTGAAACCGGTTGTGACTCACTGCCACTATGTCATCAATATTTTTACATTTTTTAGTCTTATTTAGTGAGCGTTTTGTAGCCAAATAATTCTATAAATAATTAAATAATTGAAACATTAATTCCATATTCTACAGAAATTAATAATATGTGTAAGCATGTGGGTCAAACTGTGAGAGGTGAACCACAAACTCAAATATATATATATATATACATATATGTTATTCAAAATTATGCTTTTTTGCCTTTTTATATCTAAATGTATCCATTAATTAAATATTACAATTTTTATATCTTTAATAAAGTACTGTCTCTGTATTCTGTTTATTTATTGATTGAGTTTTATTATTTTGTATAACAAAAATAAATAAAAGCTGCCTCCATAATGTTATTCGATAGTTTATAATTTATTGATTTATTTTTGTAGTTTTTTTTTCACCAAGAACATTTTTAAAAATTTATTTGCTTATTTTTTTTGGACACTTACTTGTGACCAAAAATGATAAGGTGACGGGGAACATGATTCCATTTACTGCTTCTGAAGGATTTGTCACTTTCTATGGAGAGACAGGTACTTTCAAGGTAATTTCCAAATAAGCTAAAGGTATAATAATAATAATAAAAATCATTATTCATTAGAAATACGTCACAGAATTCGGTAAAAATAAGCAGGAGTATGACCGAAGCAGGACTATGATGCAGTGCTCCAAATTTGCTGTCTCAGTGAGGAAACACATTCTGACAAAGGATGTAAAGAGAAGAATATCTAGGCACTTTTGACAACCGTGACAATCAAAAATCCATTGTTGAGCCATTTTGCAGTTCTTTTGATTTATTGTCGCCATACAAGCGATGAGGTCTAATCTCTGGCTTTCCCTTTTGTGTCGACTCATGGTGGACCAGGAGTTTAAAGCGCCTTTATCGCCTCCTGGTGAGGTCAGCAGAGGTCAGCGCTGATGAAAAAGGTTTTTTAGAGGAAACAGGGCTATTTACAGAATTGAGTTTCTGTTAGGTGGAGAGGGATCACCTTTAAAGGGTCTGTCTGAAACACACTTCTCTTTCACTTATGGGATTAAAAAACTTTTCCAAAATTTACTATTTGGCCTGTACTAACCCGCAGTAATATAAATATAGAAACACTGCGCATAACAACCCATGTTACACAACAGTTATTAAAATTTATGGCCCCGAAAGAGTCATGTTTTGTTGGGTGTCTGTGAACAGTTTGTGGTCAGTTTGGGCTCTTATCTTCAGAAAACAAATGATACAAAGCTGTGCGAAGGGAGTGATCGAGCCCAATGGGTTCAAGATGAAGACTGTCCTTTGACTGTGTGGATTGTTTTGGTGGGTTTCATAGGTCGATACCCCAATAGAAGCACAAACCAGGCATTGAGATTTTGAGTGGCGAGGCTACCTGACAGGTGGTTCAGTGTTGCTGGAGAGGATCTTTGGTTTGGTGACCTCAGTATACTGTCACTGTCGCTTGGTTAGAGAATGTAATGTGGATGGCTCCTTCAGAATGAGACTGGGGGTTCATGCTGGGACAATTTGCAGCCAAATGTGAAGCAGCCATGAGCTCTATCAGCACTGCGAACCAAGCAAAAGGTTGCTGCTCCACGGGAGATCCTCCTCCACGGGAAGAAGTGCCACAACCACCGTGCCTTGTTCACAAGTAAGAGAGTGTAAGGCAGCGTATGGTGCAAGTGCCCTCATTCCCGAAGTATCTTGGTTTGTTTCTCATAAAGAGCTGAGCCAAAGGACAAAGCTCTCCATGTGGCCACATGCTTCAGATTTTGACTAGAGGAACAAAACTGAAAGCAGCAAACAAAATTTTTCTGACCGGACCCTAGCACATCAGGCGAGGAGCTCAGTCATCCGGGAGAGACTCATAGTCAACAGGCTGCCCCTCAAAAAAACTCAGTTGAGGTGGATCTGACGTCATGGTCACCTGCCTCATGAGTTACTCCATAAAATGTCTAACTGAATGGAGGCTCATTGCTGACAATGTCCAACCGTGACAAAGTTTACGATCGGCCTGGAAATGCCGACCTAAGCCTTGGATCATCGTTGAATCATTCATGTGAACGACACAGAAAAACGTGATTCATGCTAAAACACGTGTTGATTGACTATTCATGAAGTGAAATGGATTAATGAAGAACATTTCCGTGCATTTTCCGAGGGCTTTTCTACTCCATGTGCGGTTGCAGCTTTATAAAAAATGAATCTGACAGTGGGATGTGTCTGCTAACAAACTAAATGAAGATATCAGAGATCAGAATACGAGAGCGTGTGATCTGTCTGTTTTCACTCCTCTACAGACTCGGGCTTTGTTTGTTGTTTGCGTCTGTTCCCACACCGAGTCGCGCGCCGCCTCTCACCCTCTGTCGCTGTGTCACTTTACCTTTTGCCAACAAGCTCGGGCTTTGATTCAAACATGTGAATTATAGCGCAGAGGAGCAGTGCGGCGCGTGAGAGCTTTTGTTTTTAGGTCACTTCATCTCACGCTCCTTGAGGATTGGAGACGAGCTGCCGCTGACAGAAGGCGCCTTCCTTAAAACAGTCACCTTGACAAAAGAGGTGAATAAAACACAGACGTATTGAGGCGCTGAGACCGGACCTGGGCCCGGTCGACACATAGGGAACGGCCAGAGAAGCCAACAATAATTTTCTCTCTTCACCGGCCAAGTCAAACAGAGTGTATGTGAGTTCACCTCTGTGTCATCGCCGTCTAATATCGGAAATAATTAAATAAGCTAAGACTGTGACGCAAATAAAGCGTTTCTCAGCTCGTCTCTCGGTGGGTTTGAACAGTCAACAAACAGCAGCGCCGTCCTCTCTGCAGAGGGGAAATTCATTTCACGGAGCATCTTAAGGCTGGATTCCTCTGGGGGGGAGAAGGTGGTCAAAGTTCAGGGAATCTAAACTTTTTTTTGATGCGCAGATGTATCGTTCAGAGGAAGGAGATTTTGATCTTATCTAACAGCAACCAGCCTCCAAGGGGAGGAACATTCATCAAATTTTTCTTCTTTGTCATTGAGGTGTGTGTGTGTGTCTGAAGAGTTTGTGTGCTGCGTTGAAAAACAAACTTTTAATGCCTTTTTTAATCTTGGTGCTTGATTGCATTTAAATTTTAATCTTCTTTCCCACCTCCTGTTTGCCACAGTCTTTCACTCTTGTAATTGTGCTGTTTTTTTTTTTTTTTTTTTTTGGAATATTAACATTTTGCTGTGACAATGCAGTATATATTTTGCCATAGTGGATGTTCAATTAACAAACAAATGGCAGTTTACTGGGAGGAGGAATAATAATACCACCTCAAACCTTCATTTAGCAATTGTGCAGGTTCTGAAGGTACTTGCAAACATTATAGGAATCGTGTTCATCTTCACAGTTTTTGAGGAGAATTTTCATGTCTAAATGGCCACACGCAAAACCTTTCTCAATGTGGCTCAACTGACCAGATCCCAAAGCAAATCGTTGCAGGATCACACAAGACTCCGACCAGCGAGTTAACAAGTACTGTAAATTATAGTATAGAGGGCACCGGAATATTAGCTACACCCACTAAATTTGAGAAGGAAACTAGATCTTATTCATACATAAGCCGCACTGGTCTATAAGCCGTGGGTGCAGTAGTGCTGTCTGTGCCGTAGAAAGGTCAGTGGTACTTAAAAATGCATGAGGATCACTTCTAAACTGGTTTTGAAAACGAGGTCCAGCATCAAGACTCATGAAGCAACTGGCCAATGTTCTGAACTTGAATCATGAACTCCTCACATCCTTTAATGACAGTAAAGCGCTCAAAATGCGCCGTTTTTACCTGCGTGTCCGCAGTGCCGACACCACAGTTGGTCTCGGCTGCTGCTTCTCGTCTCCAGTCCTCCAGGAGATCGGCTCGGTAGGCGGAGATGTGGACAAAAACAGTCCATTTTGGGAATAAAATGCTTGTGATTTTATCGGTTTACTGAAATGAGGTTCAATATTTTGGCAGAATGACACTCTTTCACCTGTGAAAATCCATATATCATTGCTGTATAAGCCGCAGAAAAAGTTAAGGTAAAATTACTGTAAGTTAAATTCCCAACTAAAACACAAACGAGTGGTGAACACCTCACAGGAAAGAACATTCCTAGATGAAGTTTTCTATGGATGAACTGAAGAACAGGGAGTCCAATATTTGACGGGCACATGTGCATCAGCACTAGCTTGAGAGATGTCTATTGAGGTAAAAAGGTTTGTCGCTGCCGAACACATGCACAGCAAAATAGTTGTACACACATTTCTTTCTTCTAACACTTCTAACTGCAGCAGTTCCTTCTCCACAGGGTCAGTACTCAGGAAATTCCTTATGATTTTGTCCCCCGTGTGCTGATGTCTGGGTCGAAAACCGGAGCCTTGCTCCTGATGTCTGGTGATTGATGGTGTAAAGGTGACGCATTAGTCATGTCCGAGGAACAGACAGTGAGGGGGAAGCTCTTTTGTCGCTGTCTTCTCCGGACCTCGCTGTTGTTTTTCTTGCTGTTGACGCTCCTCTCCCAGCACGGCTCGCTATTGGTCTTGCTCTGTTTTATTGTTACCCTGCGGTGCCCTTTTAGATCTGACTGTGATGTGGCCTTGTAGCAAGCAGAGATATCTCACATATCTTGCTGTCACGCAGCTCTGAAGGGTTCATTCCTCTGAAACTAACAAATAAAGCCGTAGGCATTCTGAACACCTTTGTTCGGATCTTTTTGTCTTTGCCGTGTCTGTCTGGTTGTTCTCCCACCTGCTAATCACGGGGTGCGAGAGGTAGCCCAGCGAGACAGCACGCCCTGTTGTTCTGGTTCCATTCTGGGGGCATTCAAGAGGAACGAAGGGTCGGGCAGTAAACTGATGGGAAGTGTTAGTCAGAATTTAGCCTTTACTTTAGCTTCAAAACACATTCTGGCTGTCATAAAGTTCAGGATCATTTTGGTGCCATTGATATTTGAAAATGCCTTTGAAAACGGATGAACAGATTTTATTGAAACCATGAAGACATGTTGATCATGGGAGCAGATGATAAAACTGCTGGTTCACAAGAATGCGATCTGTATGGAGGCTGTCTTCACTAAAATGCAAGGGGCTTTCAATAGCAAGTGACTTATTGTCACGTGTAGAACAAAAGGAGCACCACCCCATGAGTCACTGCATCAGCATATGTGCTTCAACCGAAAACCTAACATGTCAACATGCAACGTTATAGGCTGCCTTTGGCATCAGTGTAGGACGCAAAAGTCTACTTCCCAAAGTCAATATATCACGCAATGGGAGTGAGGATGGGTTGCAATGACAGATCCGTCCGTCTTAAAACTCTGTTTGGATGGATACACATGTATGAAAAGGGCACATTGAGCTGTTCCGTGTAAATAAAGTGCCTATGCTGTATACTGCAATATCAAAATGAACACCTCTAAAAACTTAAAAACAGGGAGAGTAGGTCAAATAACCTTTTCCAGGGGGCATTGGTGACTCTAAATGTCCGAGCATGAGATGCGGAAAGCATATGCACTGTTCCCTCACTATATATCGCTTCACCTTGCGCTGCTCCAGTCTGTTGCTGGTTTTCACTGGACGGCCAAATGTTCAGTTCAACACTTGAGACTATTGATGGAAACTGAATGGTCCGGGGGTCTCTGCCTCTCCTCCTTGATCTGCTCTCAAAGGAAATCCTGGGTTACATTACGGTGCTGCTACTTCACAGATTTCGACTATTGTGTCGTGGTGATGGAATATAACCACAAAGCAAGTGAGCCAATTTTAGCACAAGATATTAACAGCACTTTTGTGCGGACAAGGCTTCGGAGGTTTTAACATGAATAGTTCTCCATTCTGATCTTTTGTACAATCTATTCTTTCACCACCTCAGTCAGAGATCATCTGGCTGTGAACAGTACCGTCTCACACTCCTGCCTCGCAAATAATCGAACAACAACAAACCACGTTGCTTAAACAGGGACATATTTGATTGAGCATAATAACAATTGCCAGCATGACAATGCAGCGTATAATCATCATTACGTGCGACTGGCGTGCAAATCAAATTAACACGAGCAGATTTCAAGCAGAATTACACTCATGGAGGTGACTGAGAGATTCGGCAGTTTCTAACTGCGTCCAACGTTGGTGACCACATTTGCTGTGTGTGGGAAGTGTAGTGTGTTTTTGAAGTGAAGTAGAAAGGCAGTCAACCTGCAGGGAACCTCGGAAGGGGCTAAATGGAGTACTCCGAAAATGTGTAGGATACAGCAAGACACGCTTTTAGAGGTACAGCACCCACCCAGACATATATAAGTAACTGGTGCAGAATTGCTCCTGAAACTGTGGGTAAGGTGTTTTTCCTCTTTCGGTCCATCTCACTTGTGCTTTATCAGCATGTTTTCATCGAGCCACTGAGCAATTCTTCAACCATATACACGTATTAAAAGCAGGCAAAGTAAATGGTGGATATATAGGTCCAGTTTTGGTCAGCTTGAAGTAGGATGCTTCAGGTTTTCCTGTGACAATTGTTTATTGGACGAGTGTTAAGATTCTAATTGAATGTACATCTTTTTTTTGGGTTTGCAGCCGCATCACAGCGCCACATACAGGGGTGTTACATGCATGGCATTGTTGTCAGTGATTTTGTGTCAACATGAATTTCCTGAAATGTCTCACTGTTTAAGTTCAAAAGGGAGCACGGGAGGATGCAGGGAAGCATGTGACCTGAGGCTCTTCTCTCATTGGTTTCAGCTCAATTTTCACCTGGGCTCTTGAGTGAGATACACTTAATTTCATTTTATTTTTTTATTTTTTCTCACTGTTTAGTAGTGGGTAAAAGGTTTTAAATCAATTGGAGAGTACCAATCCAGTTTATTTTTCCAAGTAGTGACCGGATTTGAAGAGGCATGGTCCTTCAGCAAGTTTACCATGGCTCAGACAAAAGCGGATGTTTTGTGGTGTTTGGATTTAATTGTACTGAATGGAGTGTCACCATTTTAAATGACCAACTGGAATCAGCTACTGGATTAGTTTGAAGTTAGTTTCCCCCTCACAAAGACAAGTCTTTTAAAGACAACTTTGAGATGATAAAAACTAAGTGAAGCCAAGGGCATCTAGACAAAGGCAACAACTTTCCCTTTCCAGAGTCACTGGACACTAGGGGGTTACTAGTGCCTCCCTCAAGCTGGCTCCACAATGGAAGGAAAATACTGTTGGTCTGAGTAGATGTAACCATACCACACTCAAGTGACTCATATTCTGTATACATTCTCCACAGGGGTGTTGGATAAGGTGAAGAGCTCAGTCATACATGAGAAACTCAGTGTAGAGCTTCCCAAAATCAGGAGAAGCCAGTTAAGTTAGCTAAGGGAGCTTTTTAGAGTATCTACTGGACACTTTGGACGCGTTGGAGAGACTGATGTGTCTCAGTCAGGCGAGGAAGAGGAGTTTTTTGAGCTGGGAATCTGCACCTCTGTGCATCGACTGCTGCAATTTTAGATGTTTGGGAATGATGGCTGTTTTTACCTGATGCTTGAACCCAAATTGGGCTAACATTTAGAAGTATACAGGAACATTGTGGCTTCAAAACACCCACAAATACCTTCACAATGACTCCCATGATGAGACCTTGCTGACCTTTTGCATCTGGCTGCAGTTTGTGCAGTAGCCTATAGAGGGCAGCCTCTCACTATACAGTTGACCAGCATGACCTGAGCCTTCAGCTCTCACACCTTGCACTCACCGAACTCCCCCTCCTGAAAAAGAATGGACTGAAGAGTGATGACCATGACACTCGAGATGGGAAGTGATGAGAAAGATTTTCTGGCAGATGATTGAGGATCATTCCGGCCCCCCAAAAATAGCTCCCTTGTTCCACAGATTGGCTGAAATTGTTCAATAAATAATGAAGGAGCGGCGAGCCGCGGGCAAATACAGGTTTGTGTGTCAACCTCGACAGTGTGTTTCTCAGTTTCATTCAGGCAAAATGTCTCTTAAAAGTCATTAGCTCAGAGCTTTTTTTTTTTTAAATCCTGTCTCGTGTTTCCTGCAGTGGGAACAAAAGGGACAAATGTCATGTTCTTCATCTGAATATAATCATCTCCGTCTAGGTGTTTTGCTCTCATCTCATTAGCTTAAAAATGCAAATGCCTACAAGACAACACAACACCAAGAGTATAGTTTTAAGGCTGCATGGATTCTCCGCTAACAAAGCCCAATTCATGCCTGTTCTGTGTGCAATGGCGAACAAGGAAGCAGAGCACTGCAGTAATTTGGGAATAATGTTAGCGTTGTCATGGTTTGCCTCTGACAGATGTCGGCATGTGGATTGTACCGGATGATAATAGACACCAGCAGAGTGTAACACATTTGTCAGCTGTCATTCACTTCCTGTTTAGACTGATGTATCCATCTTTTTCACATCAGTGATTTCATTAGGCGGTGGAGGAACCCTGCGAGCCGCCGAGCCCGACAGCTTTTTGGCAATATTACAGGCTTTTTCGCAGCAATATGATAAGGAGCTCACTCAATTATGCATAAACAGACATTTCCATCAGGCTACATGTCGCTGTCGCATTAAAAATACCTGCCGCCATGATTAATCAGTGCCACTGTTTAATTACAGAGTGAGTGATACCTGAGTTATGCCACCCGGAGCTGAGGAGAGGAGGGGAGGAAATGTTTAAAAGTGACAAATGGAGGCTGTAAAAGTTAAAGAAACACTCTTGCTCATGTAGCCTGGAGTCAGGGAGCGAGTGCTCTTAAGTGGGGTGCTTCTCTTTCGCTTTATGTCCCGGAAATTACGGCAAAATATGGCGGCATTTTCCACCTCACTACAATGCAGTGATTCCCTTTTTTTTGCAGCGCCCCCTTCTGGAGATCAGTGTATTTTCAGCAAAGTACCTTGCTGTGAAAATGTGTTCTTCGATTGTTTACATTTTTTTAACAGCCCTCTTGTGTGCTATTTTCAAGATGCTTGGTCGTAAAATGACATCCATCTGCTGGGTGTAACTCAATCATGAAACGTCTTCATGGTAGCCCCTCACCCCCCTGTCATAACACCTGTCACCACCCACCTGTTCACTGCTATAATGTACACTGCCTGGCCAAAAAAAGGGTTGCCACCAAAAAAAAGGGTCATACACACTAATATTTCGTTGGACTGCCTTTAGCTTTGATTACAGCATTCGCTGTGGCATTGTTTCGATAAGCTTCTGCAATGTCACAAGATTTATTTCCATCCACTGTTGCATTGATTCTTCACCAAGATCTTGCGTTGATGATGGTGGAGTCTGACCGCTGCGCACAGCCTTCTCCAGCACAAAGATTCTCAATGAGGTGAAGGTCTGGACTCTGTGGTGGCCAATCCATGTGTGAAAATGATGTCTCATGCTCCCTGAACCAGTCTTTCACAATTTGAGATCGATGAATCCTGGCATTGTCATCTTGGAATATGCCCGTGCCATCAGGGAAGAAGGCATCCATTGATGGAATAACCTGGTCAGTCAGTATATACAGGTAGTCAGCTGACCTCATTCTTTGAGCACATCATGTTGCTGAACCTAGACCTGACCAACGGCAGCAACCCCAGATCCAGGATCCAGGTGGCGACTTTTTTTTTTGCCAGGCAGTGTATGTTGTCATTACGACGTTGAAAGTCAACCATTTAAATCCTGTATATTACGTTATATTTTACGGAGAAAACGTGTGACATGAAGCTTCATGAAGCCTCATTTTCAGAGCTCAGTAGGTGGTGCTCTGGGTTCACAAATTATATGAGGTTTATTACAGTAGCAGTGAAGACATTATTGATCTGAGAATGGGCTCTGAAAATGAGAAGCACTTCTCCATGAAGCATCTTGAAACACCTTGGCAGAAACAATGACTGTAGCGTGGGAAGTTGCTGGTTCTAATCTGAATGGTGTACCCAAGTGTTTCCTATAAAGGTAATGCCCAGGTGGCTTTAAAATTTGTTCTGGACTTGTCACGTTTTTCTCTCACCAGCATAGCATAACTTATCCTGTCTCTGTCATCAGATGATACACAAAGAATGATTTTGTATTTAAAATTTCATGACACTTTGAAGCGAGTGCTTCACTCTAACCTCTCATGCACGTGTTTGTCTGTATGTGTGCCGATGAAAAGTGCACAACTCAAATGTATTCTCGATCAGAAGAAGGTCACTTTTAGACGAAACCTTCATTTAAGTATTGATCCGCGATCAGATCAAAGATAAGTCTAAAAGCCCTTTTCTGAACCAATATAAACGTGGTGACAATAAAACAAGTTGAATCTAAATAGATCATGAGTCTGTCTTTTGCGAGTTATTTTCAGATATTCATGAATCTCTGCCGCAGAAAGCAGCTCTATCTAAATCTCCACGTCCTGGCAGCAGGCTGTGTTTCACAGACCTTTGCAGTCTGAGTGGCTCGATAGGCCGGATCACCTGGACGGCACTAATAGAGACAAATCTGCCATTTGTCCTTTGAGTTAATCAGCGGCGAGCGGGGGGAGTGTCAGCCGAGCAAAAAGTATCGACTTTTTGAGGAGAGGAGGAGGGATAATTCCAGGTATTTTACAAGAGGAGGAACAGCTGGGATAGAGCACAATGGAGATAAATCAGGTGATCATAGCGGCCGGTAATGAATGGATGAATGATCCCTGGACAGCACTGAAATATAAAATCATTTCCTCCTGAGGGGAAGCTGCGCAACGCAGCAGGAGTAGACCAGCACCGAGAAAGGTTCAACACCGGAATAAACAATGACAACGTACACAAAAATGTTATTAAGTTCAACAATAAGATCATTTATTAAGAGCTCTTAAATGGATAATACAGATTATAACATAGACGGAGCAGGGATAACAGCAGGCCAAGGCAAGGTGAGGCCCGGGGGCCAAATACGGCCCTTTGACTGTATTTCAGAGTAAAAGAGAGTAAAACAGAGTAAAACTATAAAACGGGCAATGTTGTTGTCTGTGATATTTTTGTCTTGTGCATAGTTTTTTGTTCATTATGATCGAACTGAAACATAACTTTCTCGTTCGGTTATTTTCCGTTGGTTATTTTAGCAGTATTTCTTGTCCCTTTTTGAAATGTACTGTATGAGACACATCAGGAATCCTTAAATTCAATGTGGTTTAAATTAAATAAAACACAACAAGCCAACATTTTCTGTGCATTTTTAAAGTGTAATTTTATTCACTTGATTTTTATTTTCCAATTTTCTCTTAGCCTCCATTCTTTGGGTTTGATGGCCCCACTCAATGGTGACAATATAACGGCGATGCTGGGATCAGCACCTTGGACAGGGCTAGCACCTTGGACAGACAGAGGGACTGTTTAAGTCTCTCTCTTGGACAGTCTCTCTGTGCACTGTCTAGAACAGGGATTGGGAACCTTTTGGACTGAGAGAGCCGAAAAACTCACATATTTTAAATGTAGTTCCTTGAGAGCCATATATGTATGTCATACTGATATATACTGCATACTGCAACGAAATGGAAAGTAAAGACCAAGGAAGTATATGAAGACTGTTGTTTTTTGATGGTTTTTATAGCGAAGTTGCATTTCTCATGCGCCAGGGTGATGTCTACTGCCATCTGGTGGTACAGACTGATTGTCAGAAATAGTGACGACAAGCAGTGGGTGACATTTGTGGGCGACTTTTGTGACTATAGTAGAGCATTTCCAGCCAGTACTACCATCAACAGGCATTGGTTCCATCATTCTGAGTAACATAAACACTTCAGTGTCAACAACACACCTGCAATTTCATTGGCCTTAAGTGATGACGCTCAATCTTGGGAGCACGAAGCCATATTACAGTAATCAACGACCGTGCTTGGTTGACAGGGCTGCTGAACATCATGGTCACCGTTACTGAGCTTGTTCTTGACAGTGATGGCATCCCACGTGCTACTTCTCCTCTTATTAATGTATCTGAACAAGCTGATAAATTGGACAGAAGTCATGGAAGCTGTACTTACTTGTCAATGTATTTTTACCTCGGATGTAAGTGGCTCGCAAGCCATAAGTCTAGACTTTTGTTTTTGCCATGCGAGAACATAAATCGACCATCCTCAACATATCATGTGTCACTGTGGCAAAAACACACACAGTTCAAGAGATTCATTACACACAGACCACAGAGTGACATCCACTGAGGCCACCTGTTGGTGGATCAACGTAAGATAAAGAGCAATTTAAATGCGCACTGAGGGCTACTGTTTCTCATGAAACATAATGACTAGCTTCCAATGGCCTCCCGCCATGATCCACGTCACCCACCCACCCCAGAGGTCCATGGTTCAACTTGCATCGTTCCCAATATAAGGGCATTTCCATCTCAAAAGTGCCCAAAATATCTGACCCAGACCAGTTTGGGTAGACCTTGCTCAGGCTCCCAAAGGACCATGGACGGAAGACACAGTTGTTTTTCAATGGCAGCCATTAGTCTGATCACAGAAATCCAACACATTGTAATGGTGTATCTTATTTTATTACAGAAATGATTGTTCATGGTTCAGATAAATAGTCAATGTTGAGTATTTAAATCATGAACTTCTTTATATGACATAATGAAGTATGTTATATGATTACATGAATATCCATTTTGAATGAATTAATAACCAAAACATATGAATGTATAAGCCGATACAGTATGTGTGTTTTCAAATGAAGTCCCCATCAAATTGTACCCCCCTCCCCCTCACATCCTCCGGGAACGTTGTCAGCATGCTTCTCCCACGTCTCCGCACCGAGCCTTGGGGCGGGAAACGGCTTCACTGTTCATCAAGATAACATCAAACCACAAAACAATGGCTCTCTGTCATGGTTCCAGTCGTCTCTATTATGTTCCCTTAATGCCTGGACAATGCTGAGAGTAATCGTCCCCTCGCTCCCGGGATGAATCATGTGACTCGTGGTTAAATCATTTTAGCGATTACATTAGCGGCTACGGTAAAACACAATTACACTCGGGAGATTCCCATGAGGCAAATTTTTGTTCAGTCACTTTGAAAAGGGCAACTTTCAGTTTAATGAAGTTAGATGGGAAAATAATGAATGCAAAATGTTTTGTTAAAAATGTGGCATATATGTTTTTATAACTTGTAATGAGTCAGATTTAGTTGGATCTCGACCACAGGCAACTATGGATGTGGGGTAAAAGTGCGGCCCTGGGGCCCCATGAGGGTCTTCAATTGACTTTATCTGGCCCCCTGGAGGTCATTGGGATACCATGCGACTGCCTCATTTTCATAGTTTACTCTAATCTTACGTCAGAACATGAAACATTTCAGGTCTTTTTCATGGACAAAGCGTGCTTTAATCTACTGTAACAAATCATCAGCTGCTCTTGGGAATAACACACACTGAGCACGACGACCTGTCGACAGTGGTACCTCTTCCAGTCTGCTCCTCGCAGCCCCCTCAACAAACATTCTGGTGTGTTCAAATATTGCTTATGTCTGGCAAAGTGCAGGAGCTCACTTGGTGCTGATCTGGGTTCAAACTGATACGATGCTTCAATAAAATTACTGTTCAAAACCAAAGATTATAGAGGACAAAGTGGCAGATAGAACTCTGAATGAGGCTTCATGAGGTGTCATTGATCCATCATAAATTTTGAATGCCTTTCAGATGCCCTCCGGTTTATAATGTCCCACCACCAAAAAGGAAGAATTTAATAGAGTTTTCATACCATGTTTAATCAGGAATTCAAATTAGATTAAAACCATTGCTTTATCATCTTCAACTGTTGCAGTGTAGTATGGGAGTATGAGCAGGGAACATGCTTTTATACCCACTGACAATACCATTGGGCCAAGGACAAGACAGTAGAGATTAAACCTGTGTTATAAATGAGTTATCTGATTTTACAGTCCATAGGACAACAAAGAAGAAACCAGACACAAGACCGCCTTTTGTCTTCACCAAAAATATCATTGCTACATTATGGCAGAAAGTGGTGACAAAGCTTCGCTCATACCTTTGACATTTCGCAAGGCTGAGTGCAAGCTACATTTGTGATGCTCCCAGATGAGAACGATAGAAATGATAAAGACAGTGAGCGATGTAATTCTCGCTGGTGATGGACTGTAACCGAGACTCAACTTTTTAATGTTTCATTGTGCCACTGTTCTATATTGATACGCGAGCAGAATCCAGAAACCGAGTCGTAACGGGACTCCTCCAAATCAGCTGCCCTCTATTTCACCTTTTCTCTCCAGTTCCTTTTCCTCTTTATATTCCTCTTCTTCACTTTTCACCTGTCTCCCTTCCACTTCTCCTCTGACACCTTTTCTCCCAAGAACAACTTCAGAATGCACATTTTCTTCCACAACAATCCTCTGTATCTGGTGTATTTGCGAGCTCTGGAGTGTATCTTTAACTTTTCTGATTTACATTGTTCGCTGCATAAACACGATTTGTGCTCCTCCAGCGTTGTCTCTCTAACATCCTTTGTTAATTCAATTACAGCATTTGAAAGTGAAGCAGGCTGGTTGTTTCCTGCTGACTAGTTATCCTACAATTGGCCAAAAACAAAGCAAGAAAAGCCCCAACAACTTTGACATCTCATATCCAAGTGTGACCTGGTGAAGAGAATAACAGCATACAGCACCCATAATAAGCAACAGATTATCTAGATGGGGTTTACAGACAGAGAATTAAAAGTTTCCATGTCATCTGGAGAGTTTCCCGTGGCGATGAAGCCTCCGTCTCCAGTGCACCTCCACTTGTACCTCAACCTTCACCACTTTCAGTGCTCCTGAGCACCAGCCCTTCACCAACCTCCTCACAAGCTTCTCTTAACCCATGACTCTCAACTCCTCCAAACCAAATTGCTTGCTCACCTTCTGTTGGCATTTGGATCAAGTCTTCCCTCTTGTACTAACACAGTGCTTCTCAATCATTTTCTGTTGCACCCCTGAAACTCTCTGCCGCCTTTGTAAATAGTATCATTTGTCTATGAACTTATCATAAATGCACCTATGCATAACATTGTATCCCTGTTGACATTGCAGAAAAGAACAAAGGAAGGATCAACTTACAATAAAGAATAACTAACATTACACTTAGTAAGGCAAAAAAAATATGTTCCCTGCCTGCCCCACTATTTGAGAAGGACAGTACTAACACAACATACCTTCAATGGGAAGGTCACAGTAAGTACAAGCTACAGTTAAAAGGTTCATTATTCTGCACTCCGAAGGAAAAACTAAATTTGTTTATGTAGTTTGTGGAATAGACAAGTCACGCAAGCTGTAGACAAAAGTGAACAAGAAGCTTCACGAAACTGTGTTCTAATTTCCTATGTCCACTAGATGGCACTCTCAGCTTGATAACCATTTGGCTATGAACAACTTTCTTAAATATACCTCACATGATTTTGAAACCAAGAGCGCCATTTGAGCAATGACAATGAAGCTTCATGAGGCTTCATCAGCCCATCAGTACTTTTAAATGTGGATGTGCCTATTAGGTGACAATATCACACCACCAACTATTATGTTTTGGGTGATACGCAAGATCCTCCTTGCCAAATATTCATTGAGAATGGCAGGAAATAGCATTCTTGCCCATGTTTCCACTGTACGCACTTGAAGTCAACCACTTGAGACAAGAAATATTTCCTCAAAAGAAAGGCATTTTCTCCTCTTACAAATCCTCAACAGTGTCAGAGTGGCCTTCAAGCATTTCACTTTTATTAGCTGTAGCTGGTTTCTCGCCACTTGCAAAGGTCTTTTTCTCTCCCAAAACATTTTGCCTCAAATCAATGATGGCAGTCTGACCAGAGGACTTTTCCTATTGACCTTTTAACAAGCCATTTATCACAGATCATTTTGGTGCGTGCGGCTACTCCAGGGATCTTCCAGCATGAGGGTCTGCGGCTCACTGCTGAGATTGTGTGCATTAACCTACAGTGTTGGGCTTTTATTACATGAAATACTTGTGCAATTAAATGAGTTGTCTGACATTTAAGCACAGGTGCAACAACGATTTTGGTGTAAGTGCTGGGCAGCGTTTCTCATGAGTAGGCTGTGAGGCATGATGCTTTAGTGCTTGGACGACAGCTATGTGAGTGACTGCACAGATTTGGAACCGTTTCCACTTTCATCTGATTTTGTTTCAAATGCTGGTGACACTTTTTTTGTGTGATTTGCGAAGGAAAAACATTCCCTACATGTGTATTGTAGAGATGTAGTATATGTTCAAAGATGCCTCAAAAACAAAAAGACAACAAAAGGTCCTTTGCTGGTTTTGTCAACAAGGTGAATGTTAAGGTGAAGGTCAAGTTTATTTATATACCACATTTCCACATCATGATGCTGAAGTGCTTTACAGTGACACAAACAACAATTACAGTTTAAGGATAGTAATCCTGACAGGAGCAGGAATAATACACAGACAATAAAAACAGACATAAAAAACTATTGTTACTACTACTAATAATATTAATAAAAGAAGAGAGCCTGGTGGCTCTGGTTGCTGAGTGGGTACGGAGCATCACAGCCAGATGATCGGTAGATGAGGTATCATGAAACATTGTCCTAATTTTCAGTGACCACTATATGGCGCTCTTGGTTCAGAAATGATGTGTGAAATGATGAGTTTTCATTGAATTAGCTGTTGAAGCCTCAACATTTTACAGCAGACAGTGCCATCATGACACTTCAACAAACTTTCACTGTTTCATCATCTACCCATCACAAGAAAGGGACACTCCATGAAGACATTTAAAAACAAACAAAATCTAACACAGCAGCTTTGTAGTAAGTCTTTATTTATTTATTTTGTGTTTTTTCCTTCATGTTGAGTCGTACATGTTTGTTCCAAAACTCCCGTTTTTTCTATAATTGATATTCTTTAGGATGTTGCGCTATGCTACAAGTTTGTCGAGTGCTTTACTAGCTACATTGCGCGCGGCAGTAGCAGTAGCGCTTGTGGCAACCACCGCTCGGTGGTTGGAAGGCGGAGTCTAACCCAGTAGGGCTACACTGGAGACCAGAGACCTCTAGAGTGTGAGTAGTGTGCACCTTTAGATGCTTTATGATTTAACAGTTCAGTTACACACTGATGCTTATTGACAAATTAATCAACAGCCAACAGTAATGTATATAAAGTTAAGTAGTTCATTCATTTGTTATCTTCCCTTCAGTGACTGAAGCTAAAGTAATCCAAGATGAAAAATTCAGGGTCGTAACAGGAGTGTAACGGGAGTGATAAAGATGAAAAGCAAACAAGATAAAAGAGCATCTGTCTGAAGAGAATGGCGTCATGGCTTTTACTTGCCTGTTTGCAATGTCTGTGAACTCCACCGCCTTATTGTGTTTACTTCCTGGATAATGTGACAGAGCAGGTTTGGCAGCGGCGCGTTGATGGCTTTCAAACGTAACGTATCACTGACTTCAGCAGCACAGGTGATAGCTTTTTACAAACACAAAACACAGTGGACGGCGGTAAATTGCATTTGTGCCCGGCTCACTGGCTCGCATCCCATCATCTCTTGCAAGTTATCATGCAGATCAGATCATATTTCTATCACCTCTACGATGATGTGTTTACCACATCCTGATAAGAGAGCGAGGGAGACATAATGGTTTAAGCTAACAGTTTCTGTGAGTTCATAGTTTTTTTTTCATAGAATAGATTATGTGTCAATAGATAGCTTTTGCTTGTCGTTGCATTGTGAAGTCGCGGATGACTCTCCATCAATGCAGGAGTTTGCTGCTCGCAAACAACTCTACACATACCTTCCTCTAGTGATGTTTAGAGGAGGCATTATGAAACAGTATTGCAGGGTAGATGAAACCGTGTAATAATTTTCAGAGGCCACTTGATGGCGCTCTTGGTTTGGAAAGGACGTGGGGTTTCATTGAATTGGTTGTTCAAGTCCAAACATGTTACAGCAAACAGTGCCATCTGGTGGCCTCTGAACATCAGGACACTGTGTCATGAAGCCTCATGAACCTTTCAATACCTTCCTCTCATCGGGAGTCCTCTAACTTCACGTGCCTTTTTCTCGTGCCCATCACATCATCCATCCATCAACCAGGCTAAAAAAAAAAAAAAAAAAAAAAAAAAAAGTATTTCCAAATGAGGGCAGGATTCCACCCCAGCTACTACTTGGGGTAGGAGGCGGGTGGCAAGGTAAACCGGCCACCAGCCTGTTGGAGATCATGGTCGAACGCAACATTGTTTGTCTACGTCAGAGTGGAATGTGAGAGGAAACCAGAGTGCCTCAAGGAAACCTATGCAAACACAATGTTTCCTCAAGCTGGAGTCTACAACAATCTTCTTTCTCTTTTGGCGTCTCCCTTCAGGGGTGGCCACAGCGGATCAGCTTCCTCCATCTCACCCTGTCCTCTGCTTCCTCTTCTCTCAAACCTACAAACCTCATGTCCTCCTTCACCACCTCCATCAATCTCCTCTTTGGCCTTCCTCTCCACCTTCTTCCTGGCAGTTCCAACCTTAACATCTTCTTCTTCTCCTCCTTCTTCTTCATTCTCTTTGGGCTGGTCCCTTCAGAGGTGGCCACAGCGGATCATCTTCCTCCATCTCACCCTGTCCTCTGCTTCCTCTTCTCTCAAACCTACAAACCTCATGTCCTCCTTCACCACCTCCACAAATCTCCTCTTTGGCCTTCCTCTCCACCTTCTCTAAATGATGTTTTCTTCCAATTCATTGCCTGTATGAACCTTTTTTGACACAGTGACAGCAGAGCTCAGATGGTAAAGCGGTGACTGGGTTCAGCTGGCACGCTCCGTCACAACCTCCTGCCATCGGTGTCTGAACGTGTGTGTGGCTGAATGGGTGACTTACTGTAGTGTAAAGGCTCAGCATGAAGAAAAATGCATTTTAAACAAAAGACCAAAATGGCTTCCTCACATTCTTCCACACCACACCCATTTATTCTTAGCTTAACACAGTGGACCGCAAGTGTTGAGCGGACTGAGAATGCAAACTGAACCGAACCTGATTAAAAGTGGTTCATCACATTAAGGGGCCGGGAATGAGACGGACAGAGGTCAGCGTCACCAGCGCTGCCAAAGAGATGAGTGAAAAAAAAAAAGCCCCGGCTGTAACAGATTAATACAGACCCCCCTAAAACCCATTGGCCCTCCCCCCTGTATAATTTCTTGCACCCCCAACACCTCATCTCTCCATCTTTCAGACAGTCGTTCATCTTCTGCCGTGTTCCGCCGCCTCCATTTGTTTTCTCTTGACATGGCCTTTTACCTCAGATCCAATTCCCACCATTTTAATCGAGACAGAATTGCATTACGGTGGGCTTCTGGTCCTGCAGCTCTGCTCGTACGGGTCTGTTTGTTTGTTCCGCCATCTCAAATTGTGTTACGGTGCTTCTGCACAGTCTCTTCTGACTTTGGTGGGGCTTAACTTAGTAGAGCTGTGGTCATCATCCCTCACTTGCTATGTATTTAGGTATTACCAGAATCCTGAATCAAAAGAAACATATTTGAGAACTCAAACATTCTTTTCATCATTTCAGATTTCCAGCCTTCTATTTTGTGTTTTGAGTTTGGTGCGCAGCTATCGTTGCCTCAGTACAGTTCGCAGGATGTATGTTTCAATAGTGAAGCCTCACGGCACGAAGGTCCTCAGTTAAAGACCCACTTGAGGCGGGTCAGCGTATGGGGTGACTCTAAATTGTTCAAGTGTGCGAGGTGCCCTGCGACCATCCTGGTCTCTGCCTTCTGTGGCTTTTGTAACCCAGGAATATCATGACTAACACATCGGAAATGAAAAATAAATTGTCATGGAAACCGTCGTCACCCTTTTGTAGGCAAGCTGTGCCACATGGTCAACAAATTCCTCTCTTCCAAACAGTCCTGCATGGTAAGTGAAAGAAGAATTATCTGGCTGCTGCAAATCAGGTCAAGTGAAGATCATTGATCAGGGATTGCTGATTCTTTTCCCCCTTAAAGTAGAGTGATTATTGTAGCACAAAGGAGTTAGGAAAACTGTCACCTGGTCTTCATAGTCCTTTGTTGATCTCTGAAACTTTCATTTTATGAAGAAGCATATTAAAAAAACATAAAACATAAAGTTTTCATTGCCACAACAGATTTATAAATATGTGTAGCGACACTGGAGTTGTTGCAAACTCACATTTTTACAGCCACATTGTGACTTGTAATGAACTCTTTGGGACAACAGGTGGCAGTAGAGATGGATTGATGAGGCTACATGACACAGTACTGAAGGGTTGGTGAGGTTTCATGAAACAGAGGCCGCCAGATAGCAGTGTCTGCTGTAAAATGTTTGGACTTGAACATCTAATTCAATGAAACCTCACATAATTTCAACATTAGAGCACAGTTTTCACTTCAATACTGTTTCATGATACTTAATCTACCCATCACTAGAAGGCACTGGCGTCCTGGACACTCAAATCACATATTGATGGCTGTCAAGACTGTGCCCAATGCTGGAGTCTGTCAAAGTATCTTGTCTTTCAAAGTGAATGTTTGGGTTTAGGATGAGAAAAAGGGGCGACGAATACTTGGTGCACATATATGCAGTTTCCTTTGTGACCATGAACAATACTCACGGTACCTTTTACATCAGGTCTCACAAGCTTTTAAAGGATGAGTCATAGGAGGCACCATATCTTCACTCCTGATGGGATGATGAGGCTTCACGAAACAATGTCCTCATTTTTAACGTCCACTAGATTCACCTTGTGCTCTAAAATCTTTTTTTTTCAGCAACCATTTCAATGAAACCCTGCATCAATTTTGTACAGAGAGCATCATCTACTTTGCTCTGAAAATGAGGGCACCGCTTCATGAAGCCTCACCAGCCCATCACTGGTCTTAACCCTTAAGTCAAACATTGTCTGTTCAAGATGGAGAGAGTGGAAGACAGAACGCATCACCGTGCATTGCAGAAGGCTGATATCTGCACCACTGACACAGACAGTAGTGATGACTCTGGAACAACATGAAGATGTCATGGTGGTTATTCACATGCTCTGAACAATGTATTGACATCTGTTCGTTCATTTTTAGCTCTACAGATCATATCAATCATAACGTCCTTGATCAATTCAAATGAAACTGACACTGAATCAGTTGTTCCCACACCATGACATTAAAGTCACAGGATACACCTGAAAGAAAACAAGCCAGGCTGAACATATGTCACTTTGTCTTTGACTTGGGCAAATATTTTCACAAAGACATTCACTGATGCAAACAATCAGATTTACTCAAGGACCTGCCACCTCTTTATCTTGGCTGATCCCTTATCTACAAGGACCCTCGAACACGAACAGAGGACCAGAAAGGTTGGTGAGAAAGACTCAGAAAGGCGATGACAGAGGAACTAAGGAAGCGAAAGATGGATGCATGGTTGGAGACATTACTCACAGGACAGTGAGGTAGACAATGTGGAAGTCAATGTTGTGAATTGAACATGAGAACTAATCCGTCTGCTGTGTGTGTGCATAGTCAGATCAGGCGTGATGGTAGCTGCGGGGGTGTTACGTTTGGATTCCTTCACTAATACCTTTGACTTCTACATGCGTCGGTCCCTTCAAATTCACGATATGCTGATGAAGCTTTATAAAGCAGCGTCCACGTCTACTGAGATGAGCACACTGTGCGATGCAATGTCTTACGTTAAAGAACTATTTTAATGAAAACACACATTGTTTTTAAACATATGGTGCGATTGATGTGATTCCAGTAGAAGATGGAGGCACAGGAGTGAGGGATTACAATAACCTTGTTTTTAACAAAAACAAACAAATGAAATAGAAAAAAAAAACAAATAAGAAACAAACAAACACAATTAAAAAAACAACAAAAAAACAGAAAAAATACTGCAGTACAAAAACACCTCACTCGCACCAAAGTCGGCCTTCCAGATTAAGGAACAATCTTGACATGTGCAGCACGTCTCGTGAAAAAAAAAAGATGGAGCAATTGGATGGCGCCCCTTTTACAATGAATAAATAAATATATCAATTAGTACAATATTCTGTGTACTGTATATTATCAACCTCTCCCACAGTGTGTTCTATCCCCAACTTCTCTCACGTTTTACACAAGGGGCGCAGGTTTCTCTTCCAACCAGTCTCCTTTTCACCAATGGTTAAACTGTGTATGCTTGTTTGGTCGGAAACAAAAACCTGCATCCACTGTGGCCCCTTTCTGTATCAGTTTGAGACCCCTATTTTACACCATTGAAATACTTATCATCAACAAGCAGTGCCAAGAGCGTCGCTTTGTTTTGTGAATCAGAATCAGAAAACTTTACTCATCCCAAGGGAAATTCCGTTCGCAACATGCTCTGTAGACAACATATTACAATAAATTAAAAAAGAAATAATATTATAAAGTGCAAAAAGCTCTACAAAAGAGCTTAGAAACAATGTGCTAGGAAATGCAGATTCAAGAACAGAAACAGAAAAACGTGCCAAAGAATGCTTCGTTGTAATTTTTTCAGGGATGAATTGTATATTTTTATAGCCAGAGGAAGAAAGGACCTCCTGTGGCGCTCGGTCTTTGAGATGGGTCGTCTCAATCTGTTGGTCCTTGTGCTACTGTATTGGACCAGGAGCGGATGGAGGGGGTGGGTGATGTTGTCCAGGATGTGCCTTAGTTTCAGGAGCATCCTTCTCTCCATAACCGTCTCCAAGGAGTCCACTTTCACCCCCACCACATCACCAGCTTTGCAAACCACAGCGAACAGAATTGCACTGGACACCGCCGACTCATAATAACCGCAGACTCATGTCCCGCAGACGTTGAAGGCCCTGAGCTTCCTCAAGAAGTAGAGACGACTCTGTCCTTTTTTGTAAAGGGCCTAAGTGTTCCAAGCCCAGTGCAGTTTCTTGTCTATGTGGACCCGAAGACCTTTACAGTCCTCGACCATATCCACATTTACCCCCCGGATGGAAACGGGGGTCACAGGAGACTTGGTCCTCCTTAGTTGGTGAAGTAACTTTTTGAGGTGTGTGTGAGGCATGGGGGCGATTTGATTTGACTCATGGCTACTTCAGATTCTTTTTACGTCTGTAAATAGGTATCATCTCTCATGAAGGACGCAGCTCATAAACGGGTGGAAGCAACCCCAACCCCTGAATGGCTCTGAAGATAAGCCAACGATTTCATTGTCCCACAGAATCTATTTTGCTGGTACAATCAGATGACTCTGAGCCATGCTACTTAATGAATGGGCCAAATGACGCGGCTGGATGCTGCTGTTTCTCCCCTCTATTTGCTTCATCAAGAGGCCGGTCTGCTGGATGCAGGTGATGGCTGCGATGGTGTTTGCAGAGGCTTTTGACACACACACGTTTCTGCTTGAGCTTAGTGACACAGCTGCAGGCACAATTAGCCGACCGAGCCAAAATCCTGTTGCCGCGGAAAGATAATTTGTTTTGCTAACAAGTTGTGGAGAACATCAGCATCCGACAGCCAGGAGTTTGTGCAAAACATTAACCTTTTATTCAAACAGGCACCATTTATAATTACAGTCAGCTTTGTCTAAAAACAACGGAACGTTGTAATTCTGTCCATCTGCAATGATGGAATATTTCATTTCTCCTCTGCCCCTTTGTGCCTTTTTAAAATGTTTTTTTTATAAAAGCTGATTCAGTCAGAGCCAAAATTGCTGGTCCTTTTTTTCATTTATTTCAGAAGTAATATTGATTTATTTGAGTTCACTTCATTAAGGCGCAACTCTGAAGGATGGTGAAGATGCCTTGAGAGTTTGACAACAGCAGGAAGGCGCAGTTTACAGGATGAACATCACAACCTGCACTGCACTCCTGAACGCTGCTATTGTCTCCAGCATCACCAAACGTAATTTTCAGGCAACATTTAGGGACTGAGCTTTTCAATAGAGTTTCAGTTTAATTTCACTTGATGCTGAGAGTGAAGTTTATGTCGTGGGATACATTTTTAAGGGGAAGATTTCAGCCACATGCAAACCTGCATTTGCATCCGAACGAGTTATCATTACAGGAACACAATGTTTTGTTTCTTTGGAAAGAGCAAAATACCATCTGTGCCCCAGTGGGTCTATTTAGTGTTTTTCAGCGCTGGAAGGAGGAGGACTCAAATTCCCATCCCAATCTCATTTGGCCTCCTTCATCATGGATGTTTTTGGCTATGACATCATGCAAACGTTCCTTCTGAAAGAATGTTTTGACTGTACATGATGCACCTATTATTTGCATAACACTTGGATTGTCGTACTATTTAGTGTAGTGAACCGGAGACCACAAGAGTCCAGTTTCATGAGACTCCTCATGGTGTATACTGTAGTGACGGGTGAATGAGGCATCATGAAACATTATTACAGAGTTGATGAAACTGTGTTCTCATTTTTAGAGCTCACTAGGTTTCATTGTTTTAGTTGTTCAGGTCCAAACATTTTACAGCAGACTGAAAATCAGGACACTGTTTCATGAAACCTCATCAACCCTTCAGTACTGTGCCATGAAGCCTCATCTACCATCACTAGTATACAGTATATACGCACAACCACCAAAGGTCTGTTGTTCCCAGAGACAAGATACAATTGACGGAGTACATTGAAATGTGATTCCTAGATCAACCTCATGTCCAAGTTGTCCTCTCTCTTAAGATCAAGAAATCTTTGTATTCAGAACATGGATCTGTCCAGTGAGTTGAAAAGATAATCGGCTGAGCATCATGGGACTTCCTCCTTCAATTAAATCCAGAGAACAAAAACTCATCTTTTGTAGACACTAACAGAGATTCAATTCACACAAGTGGACATCACCTTTGCTGCCGTGCTATTTATCATTTAGCCTGTGCCGTTTTAAGGATCTTTCGGCACAGAACATAACTCACTTACATGCGGCAACTCCACCTCGGCCCAACAAAACAACTTTCATTTGCACAAAACTGATGTTAAGATTATTGAAAAACAACTTCATGAATTCTTTATGAGGAAGAAAATAACTTGAGCATGTTTTTCTCCGTCTCAAAGGTTTGAGGAACAAATATTGAGCTATCTCATTTGTAGCAAAACCCTGAAAGAATATTAACTGCTGAAGCTCGACGGCTCCTATGTCCTACAGCAAATGCAAGTGAAATGTCATGCTTTGTTCATTAAAATATTTGAGCTGTTGTAACTGTTTTTGCAAGTCTTAAGGATGCAAAATGATATTCACCATTGCCTTATCTTCTCACTAAACTTATCATGTGACAACAAAAGGCTAACTAAAAGTGCCATCATTAACAAGCATAAACTATTTAAAGATATGTATGGTACCTTGGTTTTCGAACGTCTTCAAACAAATCAGAGTTCGAACAACAATTTCAAGATTTTTTTGCTTTGGCTTTCGAACGAAAATCCAGAACTCGAAAGCCTCCGAAAAAAGCCGGAAAAAACATAACGTGCGCAGACCGACCAGATGACCCACAACCCACTTTGTTATTGTGTATAACGCAGCCTCTGTATGCAGACGTGTCCCGTTAGCTACATTTACTGACTGTTTTTTCTTCATATTGAGGTGTAAAACCTTTCCTGTCTCCACACTGGACCGTGGTAGAGTGTCACAGGGGAGGTGCTGGAGCGCTCACTCCAGGGTTTGATGTCCTGTTGTGGGCTGGAGCTGGGACAGGGATGAGGCGAGTCTGGGACAGAGCGTGACTTGGTTTATGACTTTGTCACAGCCAAACTGCACAGAAGCGCACATTCAGAGCTGGACACGCACCGGGCACCTCTTCACTTCTGGAGAGACGTCACTCACTCGGCAACCCCTCCCACATGCAGCGGCCACACACATAGAGGAACAGCCACCTGCAGCAGACACTCTACATTCACTCCTACAAAAGACTATTTTAAGGCTTGGAACGCAGTACTTCTTTTTCCATTCATTGTAATGGGAAAAATTGATTCAGATTTCGAACAAATCGCTTCTCGAACGGCCGTCTGGAACGGATTGTGGTCGAGAACCGAGATACCACTGTTTTTGACTTTGAAATGGAAGCAACAAGGAAGCCACAACAGACTCTGCTTTAAATACTGAGGTCTAAAAACACCGTCAGTGGTGCATCACTGTCCCCTAAAGCCCCCCACAAATGGTGTCAGGAACAACAGAAAGCAGAAGAGTGTAGTCTATCCCTTTTTGTCCGTGCTGCTCAGTCGCCTCCGTGGTGAGCACTGAGCTCGGCGAAGGTCTGCTCCATCATTCTCATCACTCGACTAGAACTCACTCTCATGTATTCCAGAGGGCAACTTCGGGGAGCATTTGTCTCATTGATGGAGCCGCCGGAAGCCCTTTTTTAAGACCATAATATGAGTTTGTGTGTGCATGAAGGTGTGTCAATGTGAGAAAATGTGGCTTTCAGGTGCGGAGAGTGCTGGTAGGAGTGGTGAGTGGGAAAAAAGCAACAGGCCGGGAGAGAGGGAAATAGCTTGTGAGTGTACTTGTTAGACTTTTTAATGGGTGGATTTGACAAAAAAGTCTCTGTGCTCGCTGGTAAATGCCCACACTGGTTGTCTAAAGGGAACTCATTAGACAGCGAACCCCAACCCAGCACCAGAACATACACATTCTGAAGGTTTTAACATCAAGATCAGAGGCGCCAAAATGTTTCGAGGAGAGTGGTTCACTTTCTTCAGGACAAAGTGTGGCCCGGGGCCCACATGCAGCCTTTTGCCAGTCTATATGTGGCCCTCCGGACAGTAATTTCTTGTCTTTTTGTATTTATTGAGAATTTCATTGAGAAATTAGTTAGTTAAATTATTTAACAAAACAAAACTTTTGTAGGGAATTAGGTAATTTATTTTCAATACCAATTAATTGGAGATATATATATATATATATATATATATGAAAAATATGAACTGGAACAATTGCTATTCAGGCTCCCTGAAACAGTGCACTATACCTTCATCTTATTTAGCCTTGTGTGGCCAGTGGGAAGGGACCAGGATTAAAGAAAAGTACCGTCTTCAGAAGTCTACCACTGCTTCCTCATCTAGCTGACCATATATCTTACACAGCTGTCCGACACCTGCCCTCCTTCAATGTAGTATCTAGCGCCCCAATCTGTGTGTGACTGTGTGCGAGGCTGCTGACTGAGACAGAGAAGCAGGACGGCACTTAATGGAGTTGGTACCGGTTGAGAGTGCAGCACGCTGACAGACATTAGTCCCCTTGGACACTGTGGAGGAGGAAGTACCCTCATTCACCCTCTTGTCACCCTGTGGGGGAGCTCCAAGTGCTTCCACAGCAGCACACGTCCACGCACAGTCGCACACAACAAATGCATTTAATGGCTACTATGCAGTTGTTGGTGTTGTTTGAGCAGATCAGGCTGGGATGATTCAGGCTCTCACCCGCTTTGTAATGGAGATGTGTTGTGGGTAGCTAATGATCCACACTTGAGTTGAGTTTGGTTGTAAATGGAGTTGAAGAATAATGTGAAGCTTCTTTTTCTTCTCCCTTCAGGGGTGGCCACAGCAGATCATCTTCCTCCATCTCACCCTGTCCTCTGCTTCCTCTTCTCTCAAACCTACAAACCTCATGTCCTCCTTCACCACCTCCATCCATCTCCTCTTTGGCCTTCCTCTCCACCTTCTGCCTGGCAGTTCCAACCTCAACATCTTCATCTACCAATGTACTGGCTCTCTCTCTCTCCTCTGTACATCTCCATCCAGCCTCTCTGACTTGATCTCCTAAACATCTGAGCACATGTGCTGTCCCTCTGATCCTATCATCATCCTGCTCACTCCCAGAGAGAAGCTCAGCATCTTCATCTCTGCTACCTCCAGATCTGCCTCCTGTCTTTTCCTCAGTGCCACTGTTTCCAAACCATACAACATTGCTGGCCTCACCACCCTTTTGGACACTTTTCCTTTCATCCTTGCCCACACCCTTTTGTATCTATTTCACATCACACCTGCTTCTAATAATGCTAAACATTATTTGAACTCATCTACAGCCTTGTTATGCATGCACACACACACGTTTGCCTATTGCCTTTCTTGTGAGGACCGTCCTTGACATAATGTTTTCCCGAGCCGCTCAACTTGAATTTAACCTTCTAAAACAAAGGGTTAACCTTAACCAGGACTCTGAACCAAACTTAAACCCAGTTATTTTCGGGTCTTCACCCTCAAATTGAGTCTTAACCTCATGAGGACCAGCAAATACATACGGTTCCCACAAGTATGTGCTTTTCCAAGAACTTGTCCAAGTATAGCCATACAAGGACCACATGAACAGGTTTGTCACACTATCTTTGTGGGGTCCGCTTATTACCATCACACTTTCTCCTCTCTCTCATCCCCTCAACTTCACCATCAAAAACAAATGTCTAATCTTAACCAGGACTCAAACCAAACTTAAACCTTATTATGATGACCCAATCATTTTGAAGACTTCATCCTCAAATTGAGGCTTAACTTTATGGGTTCCAGTAATAGTTCTCCACAAGGCCCTCACAAGGGTTTGTTTTCCATTTTTCTTGGCAGCTCTCCATTTCATCTATTCACTTGTATCGCTTCCATCACTGACCATAAATCACGCAAGTAAATCCATCGCTGAACTCAGTGGTGGGTTTCCATACCACAGTGTGTTGACATGAAGCAGACTGAAGAGATTTACTGATTCATGAGGTCAAAGAGAAGCGAAGGAAGTGCCGCTTTGTTTCGACAAACAGGCTGTATGTATGTCTGTAACTAGAGCCTGGTGATCACTAACCAACTCCGTGGAGGACAGTGAAGAGTTGTGTGTTCACATCTAAGACCAGTGTAATGTTCAGAGAGCCAGGAGGTGGTCAGCATCTCATAAGGTCAGTGCTGCTCACCATCATGATGATGTGTGTTGTAGTCGTGGTGACTGTCTGGAGCATCAGAAGACTCAGTGTGTCTGAGGTGTCGCCAGCTTCAGTAGATCTGTGAACACCTGTGAATACGGGTGAATTTGGTTTTCCTTAAAACCACTGTTTGATTCTCATGAAAGAGCTGACTCATGATGGCTTGAACGTATATGTGTTTCCTAAGACCATTTTCCTTTCTGGGCTGCAGTTCATTTACTATAAAGTCAGACACCAGCAGGAAGGGAAAAATAACTTGGATTTTCTCAGGGATGGAGTTTGGAAAGAGCTGAAGTAACAAATAGATTAGATAGAATAAAGCCTTGGGAGATGGTAAATAAACAATTAAGTTGCAAGGACAATAAATAAATAAATAAATACATTTCATTAAAATAAACCTCCCTCCTCTGGATCCTTTTAATATAGACATTACACATACTGTCAATATATTGTTGTAAGATCTGAGAACAGAACAAATGTAAAAATATTTAGACAATAAATTCTTACATCGAAAAAATATTACTAAAGACTAGAAGTACAAATAATTTACTGGTTGAGAAAATTCCTTACATTCATGATTTAATGAAGCACTAAATATAAATAGTATTAAATTAAAAAAAAATAATAATAATAAAAAAATCTTAATGACCATATTCATGTTTTCACTCAGGCATCATGCAGCTGCTCTTTGCTCTGGTCTGGTCCAGACCCCTGCAATTCAGACCTCAAAACAACACAGCAAAACAAGAGGAACCTTTTTTATTTTTGGTTAAACACGAGAGTCCACATCACCACGCGGACGGACACACACTTGAACGTCCACTCTGCTCCTCGTGGAAGGCCCTTCTCCTCTCTGCAGATCCAGGTTGGCCTGCCGTGATGACTGGAGAGCTTCTCTACAGCCACTTCAGCTCCTCTCACATTAACGAAAACATCACCCTTTTAAATAACTACATTTTCCAGGGTTTTTTTTTTTTCTCCCTGCGAGTAAATGGAACTCTTCTCTGCGTACCACATTAAAAGCTCGGCATGATTTCCAATATATCTCCCGCATTATGAAGCTGTGAATATTGCTGACAGCTCTTTAAAAACATACATTAGGGACAAGGTTAAAAACGCATTTGGCCGCAGGGATAAAAATGCAATTATCAGTTTCTAAGGAAATAATGTGGCGAAATACAAATAAATCAATGTGCATTCATTAATTTGTCAAACTGCCCGACTGCACCTATCACAGGAGGGAACGGGTGGGGGGGGGTCGACCCTGTCAATCATACCTGACACCCGAAGACAGGTTGGTATTTCACACCTACAGGCAATTTCAAACTCCCGGCTCCATTCATTTGCATGTTTTGGTGGCGTGGGAGGAGACCTGAGCACTCAGAGGAGACGCATACAAGCAGGGGAAGAATGCGAAGCCTCCTCAGAGAGAGGATGCCAACCGCACTGCCATCCAATGGAAATAATGACATGCTAACCTTGAAATATTTAAATAAATGTGGTGCAAATTAAATTCTGGCCACTGCAGACGGAAATTAATAGTGCGCATGACGGTCTTTTTCAGGATTTAAAGGCTTATGCTTTGCCTCGTAATGACCTACTTGTGCCTCCACACAATTAAGTTTGAAGGAGTGCAATTGTTGTGGTGAGGCGACACACATTTCAAAATCATCGGCAGGATGCTGTGGGAGCAGTGAGGAGTGAGAGCGCAACTTGAATGGCAGAATCCTTGAGCAGGATTGGAGAGGAGAAGGTCATATAAGAGAAATACCCAAGTGTTTCACACCTCTACTGAGACCTCAGGAGCTTCTGGTCTTGTTCACATGTGAGGTTACAATACATCATTAGAGTGACAGATGGTCAGGGCAGTGTCTTCAGCCATGAAGATGCTGCTTCATTTTTCAGGACGTGTAGTCTGGGTAATCACCTGACATTAATCCACGGATGTCTGCCTTCCATCCATCTTCACCATTGTCAAGACAGGATTACCGGCACACCGTTCCTGCTTCCTCCACCGGTGCCTTGGTACAGTACCAGCTGCAGCTGGAGGCTATCCCTCACTCATTGGCCCCTTTTCTTCCAGCACATCTCAGGATGGCTGGTCAGGGACGTCTCTCTTCCTCAGGTGTTAGGTACTTGGGTCCACTATGTGGTTGATTTGGCCCTCTCTTCTCCTTAGCCAGAACCAGAATATCAATCGCATCTATCTCGGATCTTTTGAATTGTTTACACAGTGAAGGAAATTTATTCCAAGAGGGTGAAAGCCTCACTCAGCCATTAGCAACTAACCTCTTCTGGACAGGTTGTTGCAGCCAGTTTGGCGACACTCAGCCATAGGGACAGCACACAATACACAGTCACATATTGGCGTCTCACTCTGATGCTAGAAGTCAGCCCTCTGTGTTCCGTGTTGACATGTTCAAATGAATCATGTTTCCCCTCCCGTGCTTGAAGCCGTAGGCAGCCACTTGAGAAAAAAGGTGATGGCAAAGGTTAAAAGCTCCTTCAGGTTCCGTTCCTCAAACACTGTTTTATGTCACTTGGTATTAGGTGCCTCATGTGGTCATGACTCATGCAATAGCACTCACTAGTGATGGGTAGATGAGGTTTCATGAGACAGTACTCAATGGTTAATGCGCTTTCATGAAGCAGTTTCATGACTTTCAGAGGCCACCAGATGGCACTGTCTGCTGTAAAATGTTTGGCTTTGAACAACCTCTTTTCTAAAACAAGGGCGCCTCTTAAAATTAGGACACTGTTTCATGAAATCTGCTATACTGTTTCATGATACCTCATATATCCATCATTAGAGCGCACCTTTCTGTAAGTCAAGTCAAGTCAAGCTCATGGCACTATATTTATCACGTAGTAGCATGATAAGTGTACAAGCAATGAAAACAATTGTCACTCCACTTCTGATGTTCTTTGGGAGCTTCAACTGTCATTGGCCAGTTGTTTCCAGCGGCCTGGACTGTTTTGTTCTTTGAAGGGTGATTCTGCAATGGCCCTCCAGCTGACATGAATCGGACAAGATGCTTCTGCTGATGTTGAACTTGCCTCATCATGACTCTCTTACGCTCAATCCGTTCCGCCAGCTTCTTTAGCAGAGTCTAGCCAACTGGAATAATGTTGTGCCAACACAATTTTGCAGCGACAGAACAGGTATTTGAGGGCGGTTGGTTGAGCCATGCCACGCAGGCTGCAGCTCTCTTCTGAGCCTGTCTGGGACAAAAGGTCCTGGAACTGCAAACAAGCACATGGACACAGAGAGAGTTCAAATGCTTTAATAGGCCAAAGGAGTGGAATAAAAGCTGGAAGAGCCTCAGTCAAATATCGCATAAGGTGTTTAATCCGACACTAACTTCAGTTACCGAAATTCCTCCGGCTGAGATCAGACTTCAAGATGTTCAGCACTGGCCTGGGCTCCACTGCCACCTGTATATGTCATGACCTATTTTCCTGATCATCTGTTTCTCCGACTGATTTCCCGGCCTGCAATCTGTAACGATAAAGCAGGATTCTGTGATACAAGAAGAATAAAGGTGGTGTCCACTGAGCCGGCGAGTGACAGGAACATATTGGTTCTGCTCGGCTCTTTAGGCAGGAGTGACCATTCATCACCTTGACCTCATTGGGAGACAGTTCATCTTTATACAGTGTCATTTGTTTTGTCAGTCGCACCAACACAAGTTCACACACACAAACACAGGGCGAGCAAAAGGCAGAGGGGTATTCACACGATGGACGGTAACAGGCTTTCCTCTGTTCAGTATTTTCTGTTTGCCAGTCAGTAGTGGCCGACAAGTTTCTCTAAAGCACAAACAAATAATCTTTTTCAAAATGTGGGAAGATGTAGTTATATACTGTAATAAGTGATGCAGATAGTTTTACCTAAGGACGTGGGGTAATATCAGTTAATGGAATTTTCCAGGACAAGAAATGCCAGTGAATCTACCACATGTGGGAGGAGTCAATCCAACCATCTCCTTCCATGTGACTTGTGTCTACTTTAGGTTTGGAGGTAACTGGCTTCAAATACCTGCGTAAGATCACGTGTAAAGATGCTTTAGGCCTACACACATTTACAGCTCGACGATTCAAGATGGATCCCCCCCATCTTAGACCCTGTTTTTGAGTTTGAGTTTTCAGATGCCAGTAGATGGCACGGTTGGTTTAGAACTGATGTGAGGCTTCATCGAATGAATCGTTCAAGTCCAAACATGTTACAGCAGACAGTGCCATCTGGTGGCCTCTGAAAATCAGGACACTGTTTCCTGAAACCTCATCATTCCATCACTACTGTGAGTTAACCTTGACAGATGGCATGCAGTTGACTGAGTCTCAACTCTGGTCATTTCTGCTTCACCCAAAACTTGTCATGAGGAACACACATTTAATATCCCGAATAGCATATAAGAAGAACTTTCAGTTGTTAAATTGAAACTATTAACTTCCAGAAATGACATAAAAGAGTGCAATAATCTAACAATAACCTTCTAGCTGGTAACAACTTTAACATTCATGCAGCTGCCTTGTTCTGTTTCTCAACAGCTACACTGATGTGGATAGGAAATAAATGAGACACTTCAATGTCCCCTCGCCAACCAGACTGCTGCCTGTTTTTATCTTTATTCATGAGGTCTTCTTTCTTCCCCGAGGATCCATATTAATACCCGTGTCGCCGAGGTCCCGATGCCGCGTGAGCTGATGGGATGACGAAGACAAACACTGAACTGTTTCACCTGGTGGGAATGGTGCGAATGATTGACTGGGCAAAGGCGTGAGGGAACTGTGATGGAGGGAACGGGCTGATGAGAAATGGACGGCGGCCCGTGGAAGGTAGGGAATATCAACGTGGCACTAATTGTTTCCCCCTTCACCCCATGCCGAGTCTCAATCAGCAATTCATCACCTTCGCCGCAATCAGTCCGGCTCAGACGGTTTGGCAAATGAGGCCCTCCCTTCGTTCCATCCATTAAGATGACAGGAACATGTGTAGGTGTGCGCTTGAACAAAGAGAATGGGTTTTTCGCTGCGTGTTTGTCCATGTCACCTCTGTCTGTCACTCCACATTTTCATGGTTGACGCATCTGTCGAACTTTGAGTCGAGGTTTAGGGTGCGTCAAATACTGTGGCTGAAAGTGCACGACGTAGACGCATCGCAGCGGCTAACTACACATCCTTTGTCGTGTTTAGTCACGTTCTTCCATTGCTATTACATAGTTATTGCCATCATGACCATTGTGTCAGTCCTTCCCTGTTTGTCTAAACAAAATAATACTCACTTCACTCAGATTTCCTCAAAATTCGATCTCAATGAACAGAAACAGAAGATCCTGAACCATTGATCAACTGTCAGGTCACACATGTTTGCCTCTAACACATTTTTGAGATGAGGATTTGGAGCTTTCATTCACTAGTGTAAAATGCAATGTCCTATGTATCAGTTGGTCCCAACAAAAGTGGTATTTGTCTGCAGTTCTTGAAACTCCAGTGCCAGAGGTTTACAGCTGGACACACCTAGAGCAGCTGGCAGTGAAGAGCCTCCAGAGAACTGGACTTGATCTGGCTAATGGGAGGCTCACAGTCGTGAGATTGTTGAAAAGGTGTCATGCTCTTCCATCTAAGCAAGGCCCAAAGTAGTTGAACTCATTTTCCATTGTGATTTCTAATATTTTTAGGGTCATCTGTACTCATCCTTATGCACCAACAGCGACACAAATAAATGGCACAAAATTGCGCAAAATTCTGAGGCGAATTTTGACATACCTGTCTATGCACATCAGGTGTGATGCGATTAAATAAGCCAGGTGCACAGATGTCAGTGAGATAGCTTTTCCCTTCATATTCACTTGTATTTATTTACCTTCAATGCCGACCTGGTACAATGCAGATAATTTACATCGGTATGCGCTTGACACACTGTCAGTATATTCATTCTCTGCAGCTATTCTTTTCCAAACGTTGCCCTATAAATTGTTGTCTTTGTAGTTTTTGCGTGTTTTGACGTAAAGAACCGGGTGCTGGGACATGAACACAATCAAGCGCTCCACCCTGTTGCATGTTTGGGTATGGGACGTGCCAACAACAAGCGTTTCGATTGGTTGAATGTGCACTCGCACCAAGCAGAACTTCTACCTTGGTTCTAAAAAATAAAAGCCCCAACATTGCTCAGCGAAATAACGTGGCTTGATTAACAGCAGGCTTGAAAAAGCGTAAAACATTTGCATGAAAAATAGCGTCTAGTGTGCAAACACCTTAATGTTTTTATCTCATTTCCCCCCACCTTTAAAAGTGGTCTTTCACAGAAAGTCAGTGAAATCTGCAAAAATCTTTCGTCCACACTGGTGTTTATAGCCACTGAAGCTCCACATCTTTTCCCCAAGACTTAACTTCAGCTTTTTGTGAACAATCTTGATGTCTGAACATCAAAACAAGGTCATCACTTTTGTATAATTCATTTTCTCATTTTCACTCCAAAGGCAGAAGAGATTGATGATTATCATTGTGACAAAGAAGTCAGCCATTAGACTTTCACGTAAATCTAATGTTGCCGCTCCTTGCTACTGGCACGTAGACTGCTGCGCCACCAGCCTGTAAAAATAAAGTGATCATGTCCCTTGGCAAAAACAGTACAGTACATCATGAGCTTTTCATGATGTACTGGCAGACAAATTTGGCATGGTAAGAGATACTCTAATGGTACCATAAATACTAAGAAACATCACAAGTGATGTCGCCATCGAGAGCCCCCGGTTGTCACCCTCAGTGTCCTTATACTAACCCCTAGGATTCTATTTCAATGTCATCTGTTTCAAACGCCTATGTGTTAGTGTACAACATGGAAGGCTGACATCTGTGTCAACATTCTCCATTGACATGTTAGTCCATTTTATGGCCTTGTGTTGGTAACTAGGTCGATCACGTTTATTCCTCAGAGGTCCACATGAACCATCGCCCATGTGGCTTTCATTTTTTTCATTTCCTCGTGGAGCCCTTTGTTTTTAGTGAGAGGGGCATATAAAGCACAAAAGTTTGAAAGTGGCATGGTGTACAGACATGTTCACAAGTGACATGCTACATGTTTTTTTTAAAATCATGTCGAGTTCCACAATTGTCTCCACCAATGAGCAGCAGACGTGTCAAGTCTTCCCAGATACATCAATACTTCTCCCCCACCATCCCCTCTTTTGTCTTTTTCTCCCGCCTGATACCTTCATGTTCTCGCGCATGTGGACCTGAAACCACATGGAATCCCCCCCCCTCCATCGCCTCCCTCCGTGTTGCCCGCGATCTTACCTTAATTTAATTTTCACAGCTCTAAATTAATTACGCCGCATGCAGAGACGAGTTTAGTTATTTATCTATTGTTGGAGCCTCGAAGAAATCGCATTAGTTGCGATGGGGAGTCCCCCTTCGGAGCGTCCAAACGCCGCTTGCTTGTCATAGCGTAACACGCATTCTTGTGCTTTTGAGAGGGAGGTCTTAATTAAGGCAACGTCTTATGTGCGAGCGGGTGGAGGGAAGTGAGATTGCCAGCGAGACAAGAAGGACGTGCACTTATGTGTGTAGTGCGTGAGTGATTAATGTGCAAATTTGATGATGCTTGGGTTATCTGCAGAAGAACGTATAGACAGGAGCCGCCGGCAGCAGATACAGCGGCCTCATGGGACCCACGATCCTATAGCAAGACGTTTCTTTTTTAGTTTGTTCCCCTTGTTATAACCGTGAGTAACAGTAAAAAACAAACCCTGGCAGGAGTCTCTGATGCTCCATGGTCCTGCAGCTCTTGTGTTTTATTTAGCCACGCTGGTTCCATCTGCATGTCTGGTGATGGATCAATACTGATGATGTTTCTGTGTAATGCCCGTGGCTGGGCTTCCTTAGTTCCCGCTGAGGCGTAGGTCGTTTTGCACCAAAGGGGAGGACAACATCACTGATCTTCCCTCTTTCATTAACCCACTTTGTTTTCCAATTTGGTCCCCGCCTTTACACGGCTGAGTAACTATTCTCCTCTCAATTAGAGGAGCGGTATTTGAACAGTCGTGGGGAGGCGATGGAACCCAGCGTAATTATTGCTGTTTCTTCACTATGCAGACAGGATATTAACGTGTGAGCACCTCATGGCTGCAGAGGCATCGATGGGAAAGATGGAAGGAAGAGCGTTCCGTCACTATTATTAAGGTATTTTAAATTGAACCTCACCTATGAACAGGAAATTAGGGTTTCAACATGCACTTTATCGGGAAGGTTGGCCTCATCTATATTTGATTTTGAGCCAGTATTTACGGCAGGAGATTTATTTGTTCATGAGTGTAAGTCCATGGCACAATCTTAATTTCTTTGGGTTGGGAAGGTTGAAGGTTGAAAAGGGTGAAAACGCCTGTTTCGTCAGTTCTAGTAAAAACAGAAATGTGTCGTTTGTCACGGCTGTTTGAAAGCAAAGTTTAAAACCACACTCACACATTAAGAGCAGCACTGACATGGTAAAAACACTAACTTGGTAAAAACAACATGGTAAAACACCAGATGACACGTGAACCAGGAAATGACTATAATCTAAAAAAAAAAAAAAAAAAAAAAAAAAGGAAAAACACATTGTTGTCTGTCTTGTTTTGTTGAGTGCAGCTATTGCAGAGGAATATTTACAGGTTTAAACGTTGAGCACTATCACTGTGGAGACGTCAGAGGACGGTCTGTTTGATTGATGGAAGCGTTGAGACGTTAAGTGGTGGAAATAAACGTTTTCAGACTCTCTTAAAATTTGAAATATAGGGGAAATATCTTTTTGGTTTTTCAAAAGTTCTAGTGGCATCATACGCAGTAAATTTTATAGTTTCAGTATGACACTTGTCAGAGTCTATGTGGCAAGTATGTGAAGTGGTGTCAATGTGACTGTTTTCAGGAGTGATGGGCACTTGAGGCTTCACGAAACAGTGTCTTCATTCTTCAAAATCTCAATTTCAATGACACCTTACATCACTTTTAAACAGAGAGCACCTCCAACTGAGCCCAGATTTGACAAGTTGTCTAAATTAAAGCAATAAATAAAAAATATATGACTCAATGTACAATGTGTTGTTGTGAATACAAGTGTTAAAGCAAAAACTAGTCCCCGTCAGACGACTATGCAGGACTGAGCATCACATGGCAGTATTTTACATCTTTCATCCACTGTCTCTGTCACCAACTCACACGAGACAGAACCCAAGGGCGTGAGATCAGGAGGTTCTGCAAGGTTACAAATTACAATTTATTAACACATGAATTACACATACAAGGCCTGACAGGACGGAGGACCAAGAGTGCCACCACACCAGGAGGGAAGTATCATGTTTTTCAGAATGATAAACTAAGTTCTTTTTAATGGTAGTTTTATATTTGTGAACTTCACAAATGCAATAGCAAGGATGAGTAGTATAAGATGCCTTTGGACTTAGAATGTGACACAGGAACATAACCCTGCCCTCAGACGAGGAGCTACGTGAGACAAAAACAAAAAGACTTTTGGACATTCAAATAACTAAGTGAGTGGAATGATGTTGGTCCCACCTCCTGCGATGGAGATGACAGGCTGCATATCATCGAGGAGGCATGCTTCAACAAGCTGAATCATTTTTGTTGCAGATTGTTTCCAAAATGGAATATTGTCTAAGCTGCTTTTCAGTGTGTTGTTTGAGAGGTTTGGCAAGCACTTCTGTTTCATCAATCCATATGCACCCCGCAGTCTTCACTCTCCATTTCTATTTGAGCTTAAGCAAAAGGAGTCGGTGAAACAAACCGTGTAAACGTCGGCCAAATAGGGATCCCTGGTGGACACGTAGAGGGCGACAAGGTTGGAGGAAAGGAGCAGTTACCCAGGTGCTGTATGGAACTGTGTTGATGGCCCTGTGGAGGAATGAGGATTACAGTGTTTGAGATCGGGTGAGAAGAGATTTCCATACACTTGGAAACGACCCTGGGGGGCTGGGAGATTATACTGCTGTGATGGGAATGGCTGAGGATGAAGCATATCCTTCAGGAGTTGAAATATGACTTTTGGTTGTGAAGGTTTGAGATATCAAAACTCCTGCTATCTTGAATTGAAGGGAAATGTTGGAGCGTAAGGTCGACACATTTGTCGTGCTTGATGATGATGAGGAGAGTCTGGCCTTATAGAATTACAAATAGCCAACAACATCATGTCATGATAATGACCACATTTACATGCACAAAATAATCCGATTAGCGAAAAATGACAGAGCTCTGAGCGCTACCTGTGTCCTGAAATACTGTCATTACAGAGTAATGTCTGCCCATCAAGGTAGGTGGCACTGTGTGTTTAAAATCAAGTCCTGGTCTAATCCAGTTTGTTTCTATTAGTGATGGGTAGATGAGGTATCACGAAACAGTACCGCAGGGTTGATGAAACTGTGTCCTAATGTTCAGAGGCCACTAGGTGGAGCTCTTAGTTTAGAAAAAAAACGTGAGGTTTCAATGAGTTAGTTGTTCAAGTTGTCCAAACATTTTACAGCAGACAGTGCCACCTGGTGGCCTCTGAAAATCAGGTCACAGTTTCATGAAGCCTCATCGACCCTTCCAATATTGTGCCATGAAAGCAACCCATCACTAGTTTCTATGTTTATTTCCTGTCTGGAATGAACTGGAAGAAAATTCTTTTTTTTTTTTTCTTTGTGTTGCAGATGTTACTGCCTATGCAGAGGAGGATTATCAGCTCCTTGGGTCAGGAATTCCCACAACCTCCATTGGTTTTTCACTTCATCTTGTTGTTTTTCCTCTCTGCATGAATCACTGTGAAGTCAGGGTTTTGACGCAACTCAGCTTGAGTGTTGGATGCATGAACGATGCCCCAAATGGGATCTCTGCTCCCACATGTCTTTTGATTGGTTTGGCGTGAAAACACCATTAGCTGTTTCGCAGTTCTTTGGTTTTCTCAACTCCTGTATCAATGTGTTCAACAAATTGGATAAAACTTGGCCTTATTTTCGACTAAAATTCGCATTTTTGCTTCAGTTTTAACAGCTGTGTTGGCAGCATGGGTACAACCAGCGCTGGTGCGCTGCCTCTCTCATTTCATTTTAGGGTTCCTTCTAGTAAGCAAAGAGAGTCAGGTTCTCTGTGAGGCAAAGCCTTGTTGACATCATTTAGCGGCGTCCTTGATGCGCCCTTGTGGCTCACGGTGATGAGGTAGATTTATGTTTGTCTGTCAGGCGCACGGCTGCAGGCTATGGTGTCATAAATAAGCGGATGGTCACAGGGAAGAGGCAGCACTCATTACTGGAGAGAGAGAGAGAGGTGAGTGGGAGTACGAGTCTGGTATCACATTCTGTTGGTTTATCATAATGACGTCTTTATCCAGCTGCTCAAGATGTCGGGCTCATCATGTCCTGCGTCCTCCGTCCAAGTCATCATGATTGCCCTTGTTATGTCCCCCCACCCCTGGCTGTCCTCTTCACCTCCTTCCCCTCTGACCCTCTTGTTTCTTCCCACTGCGTTTGAAGGTATCTATATGCAGAGATGAAACCGTAGCATTGACCCGCTGGTGCCACGGGCTTCTCACAAGCTTTGTCAGCGTTGTGAGGCGACCACGTCTCCGAACAAGCGCAGAAGATGAAAGGAAAGAAAAGGGAGGGGGAAGGAAACGGAGTATAAAGAGACGAGGGTGGGACATGTCAAGGTATTGGCGAGAGATTGCATCAGCATGTGTCGGCATGGATTTACATTCTGGCGTCTCTCTGTGTGTGTCTGTGCATGATTTAGGGGTACATCAGCAGCAGAGGGGGAATGATGCCGCACGCTGTGTCAGTATTTGTATTTGGGGAGAGACGATAAATAAAGCAAATGTAGCGTGAGATCACACGCTGGAGTCTGGAGAGTTAAATAAAATAACCCACTCTATGAAATGACAGCGCTTTTATATTGAATATTAAAATCCCATTTAGGTTATACTTTATTTTGTTTGTCAATGGAGCCACACAGGAAATGATTTCTGCAACAAAGAGGAGCGAGGGTTTTATTTTCTAGTTTTTCAAGAGTGTAAAATTGTTCTTGCATATTGAGTGCAAGATTTGAACTAAAAACTGAACCTGAAAGGGAAAAAAATAGGCAATAAAAGTCAGACTGTTGGAGAGTATAGACACATAATGTTAACACTCACACATTGAAGTGCTTGAAGGTAGTCGGTAGCTGGATATTATTAACTCGACCGGTCATTATCGCGTTTCCTCTTCAACATTATTTCCTCTAATCCTCCACTATCCCCGCGCACTCGCCTTTTCCGCTAATCTGTACGGCCGTAGGAGATAATTATTTCCAAACAAGCCCTCTCCCGCGTGAGGCCGCATTATCGGAATGTGTTAGTTAAAGAATTCCCACAGCCGGGGCAGGAAACTGGTACAGTCACGCAACAAACCCAGCAAATACTGTGAGCACGACTGTGGTAGAGAAGGACTGAGCAAATGTCATTCAAATAACCTCAAAAACAAGAAAACCTTTTTGAGATAAGTGAATCATGCATTTAGGGAAAATAACATGCTTTATAAATCTTCAAATTTGTGGAGCAAAACATCCACAATATATTGGTTGGTCACCCATAATCTCTTGAAAATGAATAGAACCAAATCAGATACAGCAGTGGTGCCCAACCTTGACAATGTGGCCAGGGGGGTATGAAGTTGCCACTTTGAACCGGTTAAACATGCCTTCAAAACCAAATATAAAGAGCATGACAGTTTTTTTATCGGCATATTGTTAAATCAATGGGAGTCCTGAGCTTTCTTCGATGGTCCCATCTAGGAGTGACAGTAGACGGCTGCGATAAATCCATATTTCAAGTACGCCTCACGGTATTGTTTGTTCAAAACTTTCTTCTTCTTGGAAGTTGTAGGCTCTTCTGTCACTTCACTGAGCCCTTCTCCCTTTGCAAAGAAACGGCAGTTTCATTTTCCGAGTTTGTTGGTCTCAAGGAACCAAGGCTTAACCGAGAGAAACCGATCATTTTTCAAAATAATAGGTTTTTCAAAATAAAAGATCCTTCATACTCATCTAATACACAAAGCGGCCCGGTAACAATTGATCCATGGACCTGTACTGAACCCCGGCCCAGGGGTTGGGGACCACTGAGATACAATATATTTCTATTGAAACATTGCAAATGAAATTATAAATATATTGGTTGCAACAATTTAACATTCATTTATGAAAAAAAAACTTGTTTAAGATTCAAGAAGCTTTATTGCATCACATTATTTACTGATTAATTGTTTTACAATTTTAATTTACTTTATTTTGCCTTCCTTCCTTGTCAGTTTTCATTGCAGATAAAATAAAAGTATTTATCGTTGGATACAAATAATGGTTTCCTGAACAACTAGATGCCGCTAATATAAATGAATGAAGCTTCACAAAGTCTCATTTTCAGAGCTCAGGAGGTGGCGCTCTTGGTTTTAAAATGATGTGAGGTTTCATTTAAATACTTGACCCAAGTAGTGATGGGTTGATGAGGTTTCATGAAACAGTGTGATGATTTTCAGAGGCCACCAGATGGCACTGTCTGCTGTAAAATGTTTGGACTTGTGGACAACTAATTCAATGAAACCTCACATCATTTCTAAACTAAGTGGCCTCTGAAATTAGCACACTGTTTCATCGATACTGTTTCAGACCAAAGACAAAGAGTAGTGACATTGTGAGGGCTCTGAAAATGAGGCTTTATGATGCTTCACTGTCATCGTTTTGCAAAAATATTGCAAAAAACCCCCCCGAAATGATTGTTGCAGGTCAGGCGATGTGGATCGCTGCTGCTTGTCCCGAGTACATTGTTTCACCCATTTCTTATGATGGTCAACGTCTTTTGGGGAGAACAGGCTTGCATGCTCACTGGCACGACAGAACATCCACCCGCCGTGCAAGAGTTTAGCTCTCTTCTCTGAAACTGAAGCGGAAGAGCTTGTTGACCTGTACCTAACGGATGCCTCGACAGGAGCTGACTCTCGTGGCATCATCAAGTGCAACACTGCACTGAATGTGAATTAAGTTTTACACTTATTTAGAGCTATAATTCGGCAGAACCAACTTTGTAGAGGATATATGATCCTTTCATTTCATGACATTTATGCATTATTCCAGAGTCTTATCAGTGACTCTTATACTAGTATTAACAATTCATGCAAAAGTGGCATATTTCCCATGTTGTGTGCTGTATGTGTCGCGCAGTTAACTGTCAAACCCAGTCCAAATGTATAGAAAACACACACACTTCTTGCATGTTTTCAGATCTTTTACATTGTAGCAAAGATTAAAAACAACTCCTGTCTACAGTCTTGACGGCATATCAGGAGTTGTCGAACAACATACAGTGAACATCTCTCTATAATAGGAACCATCAGGTGACTCAGGCAGCGGGTCTGTCCTTTGTCTCCTGTTATCACCTTCAGTCGCGGTGTGTCGTAATGCGCAGACACGCATGCAAACACAGCTCATTATATCACATGTGCCGTCGTGGCAAACTCAAAATGACAAGCTCAAATGTGCATTTGAACCGAACGGCGCCACACAAGCACAAAAACATGCTCTCCATACGATAGCCAGCTCTTTGCATAATAGAGTTGGACGGAGAGTGGCACAACATGTAATGTGTTCTCTTGTCCCATCAGCAAATCCTCACTGAGAGGTGGAGTCAGTGAGGTGAGACATTGTCTGATTCCATCGACAGGAAGTGAGTGTAGGCGTGGCCTGTTTATGTAGAGTACATTTATCAATCGCATTAAAACCACCTGCCTGGAGGTGTGTGGGTCACACTTCTGTTGCAGCTACTGTGTTGCGTGTTGCAAGTCTGCAGTGGTGAGGATCTCAAAAGAGGCTCATGGACCACATACATGAGGGGACTCTGTGTCTATCTGTGATATCACAGCATCTCTCACAGACCAATCACATGACCAAACACCAGGATAGGAACAACAGTAGTTAATAAAAGTGTTTTTAATGATTAAATAAAAAATGTATCGCACTCATTTGGAAGTAAAATACTCAATTTACGAATGCTTCAGTAGTGATTGGCAGATGAGGTATCATGAAGCAGTATTGCAGGGCTAATGAAACAGTATCCATATTTTCAGAGACCACTAGATGGCGCTCTTGGGTTAGAAATGATGTGAGGTTCGGTGAGACGGTGCCATCTGGTGGCCTCTGAAAATCAGGACATTGTTTCATGAAACCTCATACACCCATTACTGTTTTCAAGTAGTGATGGGTGGATGCATCGTGATTTTGTCAGTATTCTGACGACACAATACCCAAGAAGAATCAACGGACGAGAACACTTGTACATTACCTCGTACCTAACACAGTTGGAAACTTAAAACTGCCAGAACTCATGAAGAAGCCTACTGAAGAAGTGCCTTTGTTTCCAGGGCTTTGAGGTTGTTTGATGCCTTGAAATACTTGTGATGAAGTGATGGTGACTCTTGAAGCTTCACAAATGGTTTTAAAGCCAAAGACCAATCCAGAGAATGCCATCTACTGAGTGCTGAGAATGAGGCTTCGCGAAGCATCCCGAAGCATCTTCAGCCCATCGTGCTTCACTAACCAAAACCTTTCGTCATTCCAGAACCTCACCAAAACATGTCTGTTGTTTTCGTTTTCTTCAGTGAGATTTCCGACATGCTGTGTAGGCTGAATCGCTTCGCTGTGAAAATCTTCGTCCCCTCTGTTTGACCTCCAGCCATCCATGACTGAAGTCTTCAGGAAAATCCTGCATCACATCTACACTTTTGTCAGCGATTCTCAGCGATGAACCCAAGGTCATCTTGTTCCCTCAGATCTGACAGGGTCCAAATCTTCAGAGAGGTCAGCGTGACCTTGAAGCACCACATTTAGCTGATGCTACAAAATCAGTGAACAACACCCAACTGGACATTTCAATGCAACACCTCCACAAATCTTTCTGAGAATTACTTTAGCATTCCTCATTATTAAACATGCAAACTTTTAATTAAAAAGGGATACTACAGCAATATTTTTTTTCACAGTTGTTATATCTTTGGTGTCTGCAAAGCAATAGCAGCGAATTAACTTTGAGGAATTGTAATTATTTTAAGGAATTGTATTATTTTAAGTGTTCAATCATGATTCAGTTCAGAGTCGAATATTCAAGAAAGATAAGGAGCAAAACAACGTCTTCAGTATTTCAAACATTTGCACCCTGAATATGAAATGCAACTGTGACCTCAAAGGTCTTCTGTTGGCGCATAATGTTTTCAAGAATATTTAATGAATATTATACAACAAGGTCAGTGAGAACTTGGGAAGATGAATGTGATTATAGAAGCAAGAGGACAAGTCGTCCTCCAAAAACAGCCCTCTTACATGGTGAATCTGAATGTGCCAGTTTTGCAAGCACCTTCATGGATTCAGTTTGCGTTTGGTGCATATGCAAATGGGCTCATGGATTATGTATGCTAGGATCTTGCCCATGGACAGAGTCATTCCATCTTACGGATCCTCTGAAAATGTGTAGGTGAAAATATGTTTGTCCAACCCGACGGCTTGAAATGTGATGTCACCACCAGGTGGTGTAGTGTTCCGGTTGACACTTGATGTCTCCACCACAGCAGCGGCATGAACAAGTCTTCTAATCCGCACATGTTTCATCTACTGTCAAACCAGCAGTAATTTCCCAAAGATTCTCTGACTTGGTTCCAAAAACCAAGGTTCCCATTCTGGATGCCATTTTAAAAACATGGTTTGTGGCGGTTTTGATGCATCTACTTAAATGTGATGCATTTACATGTTTCTTCTTTGCTTTGTCAAGGCATTCTGGACAATTGCGGAGTTAAACATCTCAACAGATTAATCACGATGATGCTCAATCCATATTAATATATCAGTTATGACAGCTCTATTTGAAATATCAAGGATAAAAGTACAGTAGGCCCATGAAATAAGATGCGTCTGACGCACAACATTCAGAGTTTTCAGTGCTTGTGTCACGACGCATCAGGATTTCTGTCTCGATTTACAATGTAATGACAAAGAGTAGGTACGTTCAGTTCAATAACTGTCCTCTGCGTAGCTACTAGCTGGCAACAACAGACGGCAGCACATCACTCCTGCATAAGGTTCACTGTGACTCCTCTCTGTCTACTTTAGAATCAACTTTAAGATTTTAGAAACAACGAAACAAAGCAGGTCTTGACCTAAATTGTGCCTATAGGTCTGTCATGTTGGCGCACAGAAAACACACACAAAAAAAACCCAAATAAAACAAAGCTCAAAGGGAATAAATGTACAGAATGCGAGAGAAGGAGGAACTTTACCAGGACACATGAAGCAGCCTTTTGGCAGGACAGTGAAAATCTTTCGGTGTCTTTCGTGTTGGCGCACCACGACTGTTCATACAGCGCTTGTAGTGTTTGTAAATAAAGTTACTTATTTATTTTTTTTAATGCTAGTAATACATGAGCAAATGAGTTGGTCATCTGTTTCATGATGTTGGGATGGAACTATGATGTCATTTATCAAAGAAGGGAATATTTCTTTTCTTTTTGTTTTTAAAATGTAAAATAAACAGGGGACAAAGTTGCATCAGTACATTTGAGACTCTTCTTCTTTGAAGAAGAAATCTTTCCTACAAGCGGAGGAAGACATATCTGACTCAGATGGGAGGGAGCAAGGGAGGAAGGCGAGGGTTGTGTCAATAAGACAGGAAAACAAAGGAATGAGACGCTGGAAATATCAGACCGGGAAAAGTCAGCAAGATGCTGAGTCTGAGATGATGCTAGCTGAGGGATGGGGGGGGTGGAGGCATGGAGGAGAGGGCTGAATAGTCAAATCTCAGGGAGGTAGGAAGGGAGGGGGTGAGAGGTAAACAGTGGACAAGACAGGCTGGAAATAGAGTCGGAGGTGCTGTAAATGGTGGATGAGGTGTGCAGAGGAATTGGAGGAGGCGGAGGAGGAGACGGTGCGAGAGAAAGAGACGTCCTGGACGACACCAAAGGGTATTGCTGCATAAGCAGAGTGTCCAGCTGTCTGGCCTCTGAGAACCGACACAGAGCGAGATGTCAAAAGTTTTGTACACGCTCACTGCCTTGTGACTTCAGGCTTTAATCTCACTTCTGAAGGAAATAGAGAGGCCACCATTTGTGTGTTAGCGATCAGACGACCGGCCACCCCAGAGCTCTTGCTCGCACTGCCAGTTGAAAACGACACATTGCGATAGTGTGTTCTGACACCTTAACTATGAGAGCCTGCAGTAACCTTCAGAGATTCCAGCCACACTAACTTGTCTGATAAGTCAAGGAGTGCAGAGGCACCTGCAGACCAAAACTCCATTGTCTTTGCTGATGGCTGTGAGTCATACTGGTTCTAGGACCAATGAATGTGGATGCCAGTTGAAGACCGCCGATGAGTGCCCATCAAAAGTACACAGCAGAAGGACACAACTTTAGGCAATATAGCGCATTTACAGGATGTTATGTTTTGCTGTGTACCAATGGAATTAACTTAAAGCAGGCCAGAATCCTAACACGTCTAATACCTCATTCATTGACAAATATTCTGTTGCGATGCCTGGCCACTGAATACAACTGGAGTTATACACTACTTGATTTATTGAAATGAACTCAGAATCGGTCTGTGAGACAATATTGTAGTACAACAATGCCAACACCAGCGACACTGACTAGTGAAAGTGAGCTGAGCCGTCATCAGAATCAGAATCAGAATCAGAATCAAATTTATTGCCATGGTCAGTGGGGAGCCCACTGACTAGGAAAGTGCCTTGGAATAAAGTGCAACAAAAAACAAATAAAATAAAATAAATAGAATAACATTACAACAAGGCTGTTCATGAATTTAACAGTCTGACGGCCGAGGGAAAGAAGCTGTTCCTGTGACGGGAGGTTCTGGTCTGGATGGACCGTAGCCTCCTGCCAGAGGGAAGAGGAACAAACAGTCTATGTCGGGAGAAGGGTCGGCTCTGATCCGACCTGCACGTCTCTGGGACCTAGAGGCATACAGTCATGCCACGGGTGGTTTGACGCAGGTCCCAATAAGGGTATTATCTGATCATACATCTATTTATTGGGCTGAGCGAATTATGTTTTTGCTGTTGTACAAAAGCTGCTTTATTCACTGGTACTGTAGAACAAAACCTAGAAATACAGACGCATCCATAAGTGATACTCCTTTTACAAGACCGATTCTTGACCGAAGCATTGTTGGTATCAACTTTCACTGTTCTGTCTTCGATAGATGTCATACGATTGTTCATTGATAATGGCAGCTCCTTGTGTAACTCTTCATGATAGGCTGCTCTATATTCCGAGATTATATATAATCTCTTTCCCGACTGGTTAATAATGAATTACGTACAGAATCAATGCGACACAACCATAATAAAAACCACAACCACAAAAAATGGTAGTCCCACCAGGAGCCATCTACACGACAGGTTCAATGAGGCCAAGGCCACCTGACACAACACTGCAAGGATAAAAGGCAGGGTCAGTATTGCCGTCCAATAATTTAATAATAATAATTTTGTTCACTCAATTAAGTACAAAAAGAGGGTTACACTTGGCTTAGATTCATTGACTTTAACCATCCCACGGGTCACGTACGTCATGGTTGTTTCTTTAAACGCCAGAAACAAGCAGCTCTGTATAAGTTTATGAGGTTTTTATTTAGCTTTTACTCCATTATCTGAGTGCCGCACTCTTCCTGTGACGACATCAAGCGAAAACTATTCTAAGCCTGTCGACATTGTAATTCCTCCTTATGCAGCAAATATACAACCTTTACCATGAAATCAATGTTTTAAGACCACTGAGTGTGCTTGAAAAGGCAATATAGGATATTACAACAAATCAGTTTCTGAAAGCAACCAACCGCAGGATGATCACACGAGGCTCTCTCTCGGCTGCTGGAGAGCATGTTGACAGCCCCGCGGTGCAAGTGTGAGATAAGACCAAACTTTAATAATCCCACAGGAGAAATTGGCTGCTTGCAGACGCACAAACCAAGATGTATATATGCGATAGAGCGATGAGAGTGCTGCATTACTAAAAATATACAGCCAATATTGAGTCATCTCTATCTTGAAGAAACTTTGAATCTCGACAGAATCAACTGTGGTGAAAACTCTCTGACTAATTTCCAGGCCAATATTTAAATTGTCTATAAAATATTAACGTGAACAACGACGGCCTGTTTTCGGTCCGCCACGTGAGAATCAACATATGGTTTAGTAACTTAATCTGGGGTGAGAAAATGATTCAGCTAAATACACGTGCTGTTTTGGCGCCCGACATTTTCACTGCTTTCTAATATGTTTACGCCGATAATGTATGCAGAGAATGTTGTTGGGATGTTTTGGTTAGGTTGATCAGCAGCTCACTCGTCTCAGTATAAGCTGTGATGAAGAGGAGACAACTTCGACTGGAGACGCCATTTCTTCTTCTTTGCCAAAAAAACAACTCTACCAGGTCTTTGGTCTGATCTGTCATCCACCACGAGGAAAGAAAGTGCTGAAAACCTATAAGAAAAGCAAGACACGACGAATGGGAAATGTAGAAAAGATGACCTCATGATTGTAGGGGTGGGTAACTTTCACACTTAAACCTATATGGTACTGATACCCTGGAGTTTTCGGAAGTATTTTAAGGACTTTTGGCTACGAATCCTCACATCCATGGTGTAATATATTGTCGTTGGGAAAGTTGCCTTTTGCGTCCTATACGGGTAACAGAGGCAGCCTTCAGCGTTGCGTGTTGATGCAGTAGCACAACCTGTACAAAAAAAAAAAAAAAGGATGGAAGTCAGGGTTAAGTAAGGAATGGGATGGCGCTCCATTCCTTCCATGTTTAGCGACAGAGGTTTGGCTCAGGTAAGCCATGGGATGGCGCCCCATTCATTCTTCCTGTGACAATGTGTCAATTGCTATTTAAAGCCCATCACGCGTTTTACGGTGGCTTAAATAGAAACTGACAACCATATAATTCAGTGAAGAGAGCTTCCGTATGTCTCCTTGTCCCTCGCGAGACTCCCCACAATCCCTTGTCTCACGCATTCCCACACCTCCACCAGCTGCTCCCCGCGCTACACGTGATCCACACGCTATACGGAAATGGACATGCTTTTTTTCTCTCCCTACGCCTCGCACTGCCCCTGCATGCGACAATCCTCAACCCAGTTTGGAATGCTATAAGTAATGTAAAGTAAAAAGTGTTTTTTCTTTTTCTTCCCGCGCATCATGCTCCTCGTACACACAATATCCTATTTGTGCAGCTGCGATTGACACCTCCCCATGTGGAACACGATACACATTTTTATTCTCTTCCCTTGCTTTGCGCTCACCTTACTCGTGTTGCTCCATTGCCGCCGCGTAACACACTTTCCACCCAAAACGCTCTTTTAGTCTATTGAAACGCCGACGCATATATGTCAACATGCAACGCTGAAGGCTGCCTTTGCCGTCAGCATAGGACTCTATGCAAGCGAGGGTAGGTTGGTTTAAAAATTTCTTCTTGCAGTACTGTTGAATTATTAAATGACATTTACTGATGTTTTGTAGAATATTTTATCATGATTTAACGACCACAGAGTGACACAAACATGTGTGTTTTGCTTCAGTATCAGTGTATCATGTCACCGTGCAGCACCACATTTTGGGCGCCGACAGGTCCAATAAACATCAGTATTAACCGAGCAAGACAGCGGCGCACACCTAATCTGTCCTTCTCTCAGCTTGTCGCCATTTTTTTTCCCACAGAAATCTGGTCCGCTTTCCCCCCTTTCTCGCTAGATTTAGAAATGTCTCTACCTGTGTAGTACTTACTGCTGTCTTCAGTCTGGCTTTAGTGCCCTTTACATGTCACAAGAACTTAGAGACGGAGCTGCAGCCTGTTCTGGTTGACATGTCTAGCAGCTTATCTGGGCTCCCCAGAGACTTATCGCCCTGGATAGCACTGCTGTCAAGAATAAAAAGACAAATTTTAATCTCAAAGCAACATCTTCCTGGAAGGAACTTTTGATTCTTGACGTATTTAATAACCCAATTCTTCACTGAACCTTCCACACTCTCCTAAACGGAGATTAATTCGATGGTGATATTTGAACATCAAAACTACGGCGTGATGCTGAAATGGGCCACAATATAGAACAGGACATCAGCAGAGCAGGTCCCAGGTGTACAATTACTCACCGCCTTATCCACCTGTTTGTTGCTGTTTATGGCCAGCGTAATGAAGTGAGCACATTTTGATGTGTTGCTAATGAAGCACTATTTGTAGCTACAAAGAATGTTTTTTAAATGTGTCTGGAAGTGGCCGTTTTGTAACTTTTAATACCCCAAAGTTCCAACAGTGTTTACAGATTGAAAAGACCAACAAGTGTCTAAGTTTTATGAATATGAAGGCCAAACAAAAGGTTTTCCAAGGCGAGCCAAAGTCTTGATTCACCAGTCGATCTACATTCTTTCTCTTGTCTTGTGTCTTGTGTAAGCGGTCAAAATAATCATATAGTACTATCCTATAGTACAATGAAGAGCCCAGTCACCCGGGAGAGATTCAGAGTAGAACATAGTTTGGATTTCAAGCATATATCAATGACACATGGGAGTCAGAATGGGTTGACAAAATGACTGAAACCAGACTTCAATGTGAATGATGAACCTTCACTAAACAAGTTGAACAAGTCGCCTATAGTGCGTGTCAGTAATAGTAAAAACTCACAAATATTATTTTACAATTCTAGTCATATACTTTGCTCTTCACTCCTCCAAACTACTTTTTTTTTTTTTTTTCTCCAGACGCAGCTTTGCTTGCATCAATATTTTTCCCAGCCCTCGCTTCCCTGGTCTCCATCTTGATCTTCAGTCTCCGACAGCCCTCTACACCGAGTAGCTCTCCCCGACTTCCTGTCTGAAACTACAGTCTGACATGAGCCCTTGAGGGTGGCTCTGGCATCTTGTCGGGCTGTTCCGTCGGTGGCTCCCTGCTGTGGAATTCTGGGCATATTCCGACCCACTGACACTGAGAGAGGAGGAGGAAATGTGCCAGTTTTTTTTTTCGTCTGAAATCAATCAAGTTTCGCTGAAAACTGTACCTTGAAGTTTGAACTACTTAATGTAGATTTAAGTCTCCCAGCCACATAGCAGGAACTTGACTGCCTCTTAAAGGTGCCAATCAAAGATGCTAATGCGAAGAGCGAGTCCACTCAGGGTGTCAGGTGATTGATGACGCCTCTCAACCTCTGCCTTTACCCATCTTTCATCCATTCTTACTACGATCTGCCTCCGTGTGGGAAGAACTCGCTTCCCTTCCCGGCATTTAATATAAGGCTTGGGTTACTGAGAAGCCAACATTGGTAGAGTATTGTCTGTTTTATCGCAACTGATAAACAGGGCTCCAAATCAAAGGGAGGGAATTAGAAATGTGGAGGGACAGTTTCAACCTCTCTGCATGTTCCATCGCCGCACCGTGAAACAACATTCTGACAGAAAGCAGCAGCCTTCTCTTTGTAAAACACAGGTAGAGCCTCTGCTGGTGGAGGGTCTGACGTGTCGCCGTACAGCGGCGTCTCACGCTCCATATGGCGAGCGGAGAACTGTTGTCTGTTATTATGTAGTGGGACTGGTAACCGCAGCTGTGTGTCAGCTCTGATACACGCTTATTACGACAGTGTTCACACGCGCGCTGGAGGTGGAGAATGTGACACATGAAGAGATGACATGTTGAGCAGAAATGCCATATGGCGAGACAGTCACTGATGACTTCTGATTCACCCGACTTGTACAAGAACACGGGCGAAGCTGCTGGTGTAAAAAAGCGTGGGATTACACAATACAATACAATTTTTTTTTAGGTCACTTATGAATACAATATATAAAAACTATGGCTTAAAAAGAGCATTTATTTGAGCTTCAGCTAGTAATATACCTGGTCTGCAAGAGAAGGTTGTTGAGATCTGGAATATGGACTAATAACTGACATAAAAAGAAGATGGTGGCTAATAGAATGGAGACTACATGGCGACCGCTTGAAGGCAAACTGGTGAAATCATAGATATGTGATGCATTTGATGCGTAGGATAAGTTCCTTCACCATATTATTATTAGCGGCACAACGACGCATCACTGCCGATGTAACTCGACTAGACGATGTGTTGTCAGGACAAGCAGCTGGGTTTCGAATTTGAAAGAGCGGCACAGTAGGTACAAGTGTGGTGTCTCCAGTAAGACTTTGAAGCCGGATGCCTGTAATAAGGCAAGACATTTTGTAACGTTTGATCCTAATTCCAAGGCTTTGATGTCAATTCAGTAAGTGGAAAAACAGAAAGCATAAGACAGTTCTGTGTAAATTGAGTTTCAAATCTTATCGCCACAGTTATTCTAACAAACCTCTCAGAGCTCAGAGGCTCAGTAGCCATTTAAAAATAAGTTTAAAATTATGATCATAACTGAAAGTCCTCCAGATTCTCCTTTGTTTTAGTGTTGCTTTGTCATATGCGGCTTCCCTCTATTTTGTCCCACACAGCCCCCAGGCCAGGTGGTGAACTTTTTTTTTTAACCCAACCCTATGTGTCATAGTTTTTTTTGGTGTTTAGATAAAATTATATTGCTCTATTCTATTTCATTCACTGCCATGGAACCAAGTACATAGATGTGTCCCCATCTGTCCTGCAACACACACTATTTCAAGGAGCTCCTCACTCTGTCAGTCGAGGTAATGGATGTGTTGCAATGGTGTTTCTTTTTTAATTTACCACTGACCACTGCTGGTTTGTTTGTTTATCCCAGATGGCAAACCTTGGCATCGACTGGACACCACGTTGTATTGCCGAGGAATTTCTCTCCAAAACGGGAAACCCCCAACAGTGGAATGTAGATGAATAAAGCCTAACTGTTGTTGAAGTTAGATTTCGATAACAAGAGCACAATAACGTCGGATCCACTCAGTCTACTTGGCGGAACCAAACCAAGAAGCTTTATAGTATTTATAGCCTCGAGCTAGTATCGGTTAAGCCGATACTAGCTCGAGGCTATAAAGGGAGAGCATGCCTCCATCAAGACGCCTCGCCACTATGCTTTTTTAAATTCACAAATATTATTGTCTACAATGAGCTTGATTGAACAACAGATGGCAGTAGGGTTACCGAGCTCCTATCACGCTGACGGCTCAAAAAGATGTCTACAAAGCCACACTAAAGACAGAAAACACCTTTGAAACATCCGTAAAACAGAAGAAACTACACAACTACACCAAAATCTAATCACTTCTAAGTGAGCCCATTTGATCTACTTCAGTGTTAGATGTTCTTCATGACTGACAGTTTCCACAGTCCACCCACCCATCACTAGATCGCAGGAAAACTGACCACAGGACAGAGCAAGACGCTGACAAAGAGATGTCGTGTTTGAAGATGAAGGACGTCCACGTCGGCTCGCCACCTGATAGAACAGCGTCGCGGTTGGTACGAATCACAATATGAAAACCCATTAGTTGACTTTTAGAATCTCCAAACTCATAAGAAGCTGGGACAACAGAGATCTTTCATTTTCACGCTCGCAATATTACTCTCCTCTCAGGCCTTTTTGTGTGGGTATTCATCACTTTAGCAGAAGTTAATGAGCTGGATCAGTTGTTTCAATAAGCAGAATGTGTGGTGACATTATTAAAATGATGCCTCAAATCATTTTTCTATCTGGCTATCAGAACCCAGAAATGATATTCAGCTCAACTGCAAGTGGTTGCTGGTCATTTTTTGGCTCTGCTTGTTTTGTTTTTCATAGCATTTCTTTTACTCCAGGGGGACTTTATTTTCAACAGGAAAATATTAATAAATGAACAATAGCAAGCATTCGGAGAGTGCAGACCTCCGTCAAGCAGCTCTCCCCCCCATTGATTTCCAGTCAATGGTATTGTCCTACAAACTTCTCACACTTCACTGATCATTTTCCCAATAAACGGTAGTGTGCCGAGAACACAGCTGCATTTGAGTGGAGCTAGAACACCCCAGTTCCTGGGCTGGCAAGCCTGCCTTCCTTACTTGGAATATCTTTCATTTTGCCACCTGAATTTGACCTTCTCTTTCTGCATTATCACCCGGATGTGTCGTGGTTCTCCTCCTTCAATGATGTAGAATGAACAAACATGTATGTCACTGAGGCCAAGCCAAGCCTTTTTCACCAAGAAAAGCCAAATATTCTTCAAAAAAACATCCACTTTTGACTTATGATATGATTGTCATGATTGATGTATTCTACTGGACAACAAACAAACAAAACCTTTCTTCCATGGTATACAGTGTCTTCAGCTTTTAGCTTCCATTGTCAGAAGAAATGTAACAATTTAAAAATTAAATCGAGGAAGAATTTGCCTCCGAATACAAAGTTGAAACACAAGTTTGGGATACGATGAAGACTTTGTGAATAACTCTGCTCACCCCCGGTCATTTGACAGTAGACCACACCATATTCTTGTTAAATTCTAACGGGAGGTGAGGAAATTCAAGCGTCTTGAGGCAGCATGGTTGACCAGAAACATTGGGACACGTTAAATGTTCAGGAGTCTTTTTAAGTCATTTAGAATGATAAAGAATGAAAGTGAAACAACGCAGTCAAAAAGATTGGATGGATTAGCATGCTATGACTGTATCCATAAAGCTACTCTTAAGTTTATGGACTGCAGTAAGAAACACCTAAGCCTGTCTGGGAAAACCAATAAGTTGATGAAAGAGCTGTTACTGTTGAAATGTATGTTTGATGTGGGATTGAAATCAATATTCATTCATTCAAGTTCCTTAAGTGTTTCTGTTTTAAAGCAAAGTATCCCAGTCTTTCCATCTCAGCACCCAAAAACTAGCCACTCTTAATAGACTGTCTGCCATTCGATAGCAACATGGGTTTGACCGGAACCCAAACTTGCCCTACTGCGGTCAGAATGAGCCGTGAACCCAAGAGGTTTTCTAATTGACTCCCAAATGCATGAGCAAAGTGAATGTTATCCAGCAATACTCATTCAGTTTAAGTTATTAGCCGTAAAATACCGTGTTTTCTGTGCTCGTTTTCGGGGCGATCGCACCTCTTGTTGTTATAGAAAACAGTTTACCCAGCTGTCAAAGCAAATTTTAACTCAGTCCTTGCAGCAAATTATCGTCGAAATTGCATTCTGCCATCTGTCTGATGCTCGCTGTGCAGGCTTGGGCCTTGTTTCGATGGAGTTTTCCAGCAGTTCAAGGAAGGAGACAAATATTTTGGGAAATATTTGAGTCTTTTTTTCTGATTTATTTTTATTTGCATGACTTCCATGAAGACTTTTCTGTTAACTTTAACACTCCACTGACCTCACTACGACCTGGTTAGGCGGCTCAATCTGGGACGACCCAGCTATTCATTATTAATTCTGCCGGCTCTGTTTGGTTGAAAGCATGACACGTGTGGCTCCACAGATGATGACATTATTTCCAGCAGCTCCCTCGTCGTCTTCCCTCCGCCATCCTCGCTCTTGTCTGTTCCCTGCCTCCATCACCGTCCCTGTCTCTCAACATGGTGACGGATTGACTGAGCGTCGTGTCTCACTGTAGGAAATGAGCCTGCTAATGTGGCGAACTGGAGCTCGCACCGTATTCATCTGCGAGCCTTTGAATGACGATAGGGAGCACGGCACACATCTGCTTCCCTTCCAAAAGTCAAACGGAGCACAAAATGGCTTGTGAATACAAATCCATTTCCTGTCTCTTTCAGGTCTCCATCAGTCCATCTCCCTTCCTTTCAGTCATGAGCCTCCGCCATGCCACGTCTCCATCTTCACCTACTGTCACATGATTATTCTCTCACACCGTTCTTTTTTGCGACTCCACCTTTTCTCCTTCAATCATCTCATTTTCTCATCATCTTTCAACCTGTCATCCTGAGTCAGAGAGAATGCTATGAGATGGTATCAGCCACAGAGACTCTGCTCAAGCTGACGCTGAGTACAGAAGATGGGACTCTTTAGGGGAGTTTTTTTTTAAGTCTTGATGACTTTGAGATCCGTGATCTTCCCAAAACTCTTGCTACTGTCCTACGCGTTGTCAGTAATGTTAACTTTTGTTTATTATTATGCTTATTATATTCAGTTGGTTGTTTCCTGTTTCAGTTTGACAGTGTCCGACTCATCTGTTTGTGTCTTGTTATTGTCCGCGCCTGTGTTCTTTAGTCCTGTGTGAGTGCGCACTATGTTGTCAAGCCAGAAGTCGAGTCTTCAAGTTCGAGTCAAGTTAAGTAGAGTGTTCGATTTTAACTCCATGTATCCTTCTTTGTGTAGTGCTTTTTGTTGCCATTTTTATGGGGCATTTTTGTTTCAGATTAAATCCTTTGTTACTTCTGAGCTCTCATCTGGTCTCCTGCAGTTATGTCCACCCCCATGAAAAAGTATAGCGCAATGGCTTCGTGAGGTTTCATGAAACAGTGGCCTGATCTTCAGAGGCCACCAGATGGCACTGTCTGCTGTAAAATGTTTGGACTTTGAATTTTCTCACTGTGGGACTAATACAGTCCATCTAATATCACCTAACTATTCAATGAAACCTCGCATCATTTCTAAACCAAGAGCGGCATCTAGTGGCTGCTCAAAATTAGGACACTGTTTCATCAACCCTGCAATAATGTGTCATGATATGCCCTCATCTGTAGCCATCTGTGCTACAAAAGAAGAATAATACAAGGAGACATTATGCAAAATATGTTTGATCAAAAACCAATGGAGAAGAGTTTTTCAGCCATAAGTGTCCGGACCTGTGTCATTGATATTTTCAAATGTAAACTAAAGACTCATTTTTTAGTCTGGCTCTTACATAAACTCTATAAACTTTAATTTTCTTGTTGACTTTTTTTAATATCTTCTCAACATTCTGAAGAATCTATGAAAGTCTCATCGTCAGGTGAATCTCACATAAAACATATAACTAATTCAACTGAGTGTCTTTCTCAAATATTTATTTTGAAATATGACTGTTGTGCATTCTGACCCTGAATTTACTCAGCAAAATGAAAAGTCCGCCGATCATTACGAGAAAGAAATGCGAAATAATCAATGCTTTCACTTCAATGAAGCTGTCTAATGGCGTGTGGTTGACAGAAATAGCCGGGTTATTTTGGGAAACGGAGCCAGAGCTCAGACAGTTCTGATGCCTTCGTCCTGATGGAAGGCGACAGTGGAGAGGCCTTGATATCTCCCATCATGACTTTATTACATTTGAATTTCAGTGATTCATTCGCTGCCAGCTGGCACGGCAGACATGCTGCCAACTCAGGCCAGTGGAAAACTCACATCTGAAACTTTGATGTCTCGGGGTGCAACTTTTGCTGTCATCTCGTGTCAAGGATAAGTCTGACTGCTTTTTTCAAGTGTCCGACAAACTGCGCTGTTAAAATGGATGTCCAGTGACGTCGAGATAACAAAGTTCTGCAAATGCATGTCATGATCCTGAGCACGCACACGTTTACACGCAGCAATCTCAGTTCTTGTTGGCAGCATTGATTCTTCTCTATTTTCTCTCTGTCACAACTTGACTTTAATTCACCTCTTTTCTCTCTCACGGTAAGAAGTTCTAACTAACGTCTTTCACCTCTTCGGTACAACATACAACAGACGTGTACAGAGCAGAACCAAACATCTACAACGACTGAGAACCACGGACCAGTTCAGATTCACTAACCATCATCTCAACCTGCCTGATTACACGCAGCTTTAATTCTATCACCTCAGACGTCACTGAGCCCCGTGTTTGGCACCAGAAATCCAATTTGTAGACCATCATTATTCCAGCGGGATCAGCGGTCAGGACGAGCCGTGTGTAATAGTTTGAACATAATACTCTTGTTCCCATCATCCATCATGGCACAGTCTGTTAGCGCTGAGGATAAAAAGTGTTATTCACAGCACCAGGCTGAGCGGAGGGTGTTGCTCAGCGGGGAGGAGAGTCACTTTTATTTTTAAGGTTAGGAACAAGGGCTGTCAATAGATGAACACTTTTGTATGTGTTCACGATGGAACCTAAAGCTTTTTCAGTGCCTCTGAAAAATGAATGTTCTTGACAGTATCTGTTATGTTGTGTGTCATAGTAAACAAATGTTTGCATGAAAAATGCATCATTGGCCACTCAAAAAAATGTGGGATTATTTTGTCATTAATCTTGAGTTAATAGCTTTGGTGCGATTAATTGTGATTAATATATTAATCTGCAAAAAAGGTTCTGCAGCAACAGTATCCAGCAAAGGTTTCAACAAACCCAACGTCATCCACATAAATCCACATCTACTTTATATTATATATTATAGATATATATTATATATTATTATTATCTTAAATTATTTATATTTATATATGCCGCTTTTCATAAATCAAATTAGAATTAACATTTCGAGATACATTGGTTAGATTGAATTCTTCTTTAAACAGGCTCCGTTCACTTCTCCATCTGTTGAAAGATGTATGTGGCATGTGGTGAACTGACTACTAGTATATTGTAACTTCTTTTAACTCATTTCCTGACGAGATAAGGCATGAAAAAATAGCAGTTAGTTAAAAAACATGAAAATAAATAAATGAAATGAAATAAAGAAATTAATTTTGGAATTTAGGTTTGAAATTTGCAGGGTTTGAAGAGAACATTTCACCTTTTTTTGAGAAAAAAAAAACAATTTACTGAGAGGAGCTGAGCTTACGTTGTTGCGACTAGAAGGTTATTAAATACAGTACTATTGATAGGTAGATGAGACTTCATGACACAGTTGAAGGTGTGAGGTTTCATGACACAGTGTCCTTATTTTCAGAGGCCCTGGCACTGTCTGCTGTAAAATGTTTGGACATCTAATTCAACAAAACCTCACATCATTATAAACCAAGAGCGCCATCTAGTGGACTCTGAAAATTACACTGTTTCATCAACCCTGCAATACTGTTTCACGATACCTCATTTACCCATCACTAGTAATTACAATGACCATACAAAACCCCAACTCTTTGAATCTCGCTGTCGACCAAATAAAGTCAGTTTCAGATTTAAGGTATCGATACTTGCACTTGAAAGACGTGTCTGATTTCATCTACATCTGTCCTTTCATGTCTTAGCTCGTCCTCTGACTCAGCAAAAGCAGCGACGCCCATTATACGGAGCAATCACCCGGACATTCGTCAGCAAGCTTTTAAGCAAATCAATTACACTGTTAATTAATCATCCGCTTGCATCGTGAGGCGCTCTTCCTCGATTTTCTTTCCCCAACATCCTCACTGTCACAATCCAGGAGTGACTCATCCCACAACCTCTGTGGACAGCAGAGTTTAAGGGCTCATTATAATTCAATCTTCTCTCTGTTCCCAGAATCGATCTTCTCACCAACATGGTGATATCGCCAGTGAGAACTCGCGCAGGCATTGATTTTCAAGACGCGCCGCCCCATCTGAAATGTTGAGTAAAGGAAAGGTTGAGGAAATAAGCGACAGATGGAGGTGAAGTGTTGAGGGAATGTCTCCAGAGCCATGGGTCCAAGATGAGAGCCAAAGAACAGGTTGAGTCGAGCTCTGTGAGTCTGTGACGCTAAGATGCTGCATGCTGTGATATGTGACGCTCTGCAGATCACATGCTTAGTTAGTCGAGACCGCGCCGCATCCGTGGTGCTCGCATCCGACCGCATGGCGCCGTGGACCCATGAGCAGTGATCCACGTTCTCACCCTCTGACTGAAGCGACAGTCACTTGTCTAGTGGCCGCTGCACATCGATTTTCCACAATCCATTCCAAATCGCTGCTTCTCCTTTGCAACAGTAGCTCATGTGTGTCTTTAAATATATATATATCCATTAATACGATCAACAGTGGCAAACTTAGCCATCTGGGGCTCCGCCCTCCCAACATATATCAGCCTAATGTACCTTGAAACGTCTCATCATTTACCTCAGTTTTCCGGAGAATGGCAGGTTAGAAGCAGGCCTGTGCTCCCCAGCTATGAAAGGTGGATCACATGCAAGAGGATAAGATGAATTATAGAATCAAGAAAGTATATAACAAATTATTTAAAAATGTTTACATTTTTCTTTCCATCAACATTTCTTGCTCTTTGGTGTTCCGAGTGTTCCATTCTCTCTCTTTCTTTGCTCCTGTATTTTCTCTCGAACCCTCCTCTTCTTCTCTTCTGCTTATTATGCATATGACTTTTAGTTACTTCATAGTCATCGCTGAATGGAAAATGTACGATTCCTCAACGTGACGTAGCGCCAGCATCACTGTCACTGATGGTGGCAACGGAGATGGGTAGATGAGGTATCATGAAACAGGATTGAAGGGTTGATGAGGTTTCATGACACAATGAAACCACATTATTTCTAAAACAAGAGCGCCATCTAGTGGCCTCAGAAAAGGAGGACACTGTTTTCTTACTAATGTGTAGATGGCGTATGAAACAGTAATGCATGGTTGATATATGGTTTCATTGAATTAGTTGTTCAAGTCCAAACATTTTACAGCAGACAGCGCCATCTGGTGGCCTCTGAAATTCAAGAGAGTGTTTTATGAAACCTCATCAACCCTTGACTGGCAATGTTAGCTGTGCTACGCTTTCCGTCGGCCTTGACACCAGCACTGCAAGCCACATGGAGCTGGTGGTGTCGTTGTAAGAAAGGACTTTTGAGATACCTTAGTTTCCATTTCATTCCTCTTCCCGTTTGAATAGGGGACCAATGTTCAACGGGGACATTTCATAGGGCATCAAGGAGCCTTGGGGCTCCAGGCCAATAGCTGTTTTGCCTACCAGTAAGCTCTGCCTCTGGTAGTCACACAGCTACCTGCTGGATATGATGACTTCATCAAATTCAGGTTGTGTTTAGCGATGAATCCATCGTGAAATCGATGACGAACGATGAGAGTTAAATGTTTCCTCCCAAATCAATGAATGAACACGTCAGAGAAAAGCATGGTATTTTTTAAAGATCCATAATCTGCCGTCTCGCTTGGACAGACATGTAAATGCTATTTTAATTTTGATAGTTTGAACTCACCTGATTCACACACAGACATCTCCTCCGAAGCCCATTTTCATCAGACATGTCATCTGACCATTGGGCTCAGTGTGAGCCAGTCATGTATTTTAGTTTCCTTTCTGTTCAAGACTCTTTTTAACTGGTGAAGGTCATTATTATCTGGTAACTATTGTGTTCCATGAGATTGTGTTTTCACTATCTGCACCTGCTCTGCAGCAATGGTTTCCAGGAAGTGTTTCGACAACCCCAACGTCATCCATTCAGCAGGTGACTCATGCCTTTTGTATTTGAAATTCAGCATGAAAGCCAGTCAATAAAGAAACATACATGAATTGTTTTGCCATGCTCACACACAATAAAGTTTTGATGGCTCACGGTAGGGAATTGAACCCATGAGGTGAAGCGGTGAATGCGCCCAATTATCGCGACACATCCCCTGTGATGCAGAATTAACTGAATACCCCGGTTTGTCGAGTAGCTTGCAGCCTTTGCAACCTTAAAGAAATGTTTTTGTCACCACAGTCACATGTAAATTGTTTTATTTTAGCCATTTTACAAAGTTATATTGTGCTGTCTGACTTGAGCGTGGGGATAATACCATTACAGTGGGTGACAAATCCCTTAAATATCGGCATCATATGTATGTAAAAGGCCGATAAATGTTATCGGCCAGTAATTCAGTCGAATCCGCCAATGTCTTAATCATTAAGCTGCAGACTTTATAGCTGCTAACTTGACTTATAAAAATGTAGTTTGGCCATCACCATGCATGTATGGTGCTTCTGAGGGTACGGGCAGGTCATTATGACCTCAATATAAATGCACTTTATACCAGAAAATGCAGCGCAGAACAGCCATTAAAATGACTAACAAACGCAATCATAGTTTTAAAACAACAATTTCCATGTGGAGGATTAAGTCGACACTCGAGCAGGTGACCCCTGGCCCACGGCTTCGGATCCTGAAAGTCTGTGAGAACGCTTCTCTCATCCCACTGACATGTACTCACACAGATATTCACCAAAGAAAAGGATAAGAGGTTATTGTAATTACAGAACAGCCACGGCTCCACGGCGAGCAAATCCTCATGAAATAAATCTTCACACACTCAGCTCCACGGAGCAGCCTTGAGGTCAGTGAAGTGGGCTTACATGGCCCGCAGAGAACACCGGCAGGTTAAGGACACCCATGGAAGACTCGGCCATCTATCTCTTTTAGCTCTCCTCGGTGTTGTTCTTTTTTTTTTTTCTCTCTCTCCCCTTCCTCAAACTCTCCACCAGAAACCACCTGACCTTTCCTCCACTCACCCCATTCTCCTCCACCTCCTGACCCCCTCACAAGGCAGGAGAAAATGAGAAGAAGCAAATAAACAGGCTGAAGTGAGAGATGAGGGTTGTTTGGAAGGATGTGGAGGTCAGAGGGGAGAAGACAACTCAAAGGAGAGCCAAGGCAGGTGGGAGAACAGGGTCCTTTTCTGCTTATTTCCACCCATCTGTCTCTTTCTCCCTTATTTTGCCTCCACAGCTCACATGCGTCAGTGGAAACAGATAAGGTGACTGGAGCCCACCAGTGTTCTGGCCTCTGCACGGTGAAGCCAAGGCCACCGCTGAGCTCCTGAGCTTCAGAGCTTTAATATTGCAGAGGTGGTTGTTTATTCATGATTGTTCTCTGTTGTGCTCAACAAACAAGTCAAAATTAAAATACACATTTAATGTTATGTATTGAATCAACTACTGAATGTGTAAGACAGACATAAGGCAAATTTCTATACCACAGCGTCTGGAAAAGACTTGATACCGAACATTGTTTCCAAGAAAGCCAGACACTATGTCTATGTCTCAGTCCCAGAAATCCATTAGGACTTGAAAGTCATGGCCATAAAACCAAAGCCCATCAAAGCCCTTTACTAGATGCCCAATCTCTGCACATCTTCCCGACTCTTGCTCCACTAGCGGGCTTGATCATAACATCAAGATAATCTTCTCTTGATAAGAATTAATGCTCTCCCTGCCCAAATGTGAAACGTAATTATTCCAAATTTAAAACCTCTCATGAGTCCTCAGCTAATTATTTCTCAAACCTCGCTGCTCAAGGTAGCACAGCGACGACTTTGGGGCTGGAAATTCAATATTCCGCACTCATTTTGTTGAAATAATGCTGCGTCCCATGAACATATTGATATAGTGCTGAGCAAATGGCTTCATCTCAGATGAGATATTTATGGAATAATATTATGCTGCATTAAATTCTATCGATTGTGTTTGAAATTATTCAGTAAATCTGTTATTTTTGTCTGAAACATCGTAGAGCTCTATTGATATTAGCAACCTTGGAGTTGGAAGTTGCTGGTTCATATACCAGTGTGGACCCCGATGCCTGGTTCCTGGTGCCACTGATCCATTCTAAGTTACTACTGAAATTGTAGTGTGTGTGATGAGCAGTGAAAGGTACTGAGGTTTCATGAAACAGTCCTGATTTTCCAAGGCCACCAGATGGCGCTCTCTGCTGTAAAATGCTTGGACTTAAATAACTCATTCAATGAAACTTTACATCATTCTAATCTAAGAGCGCCATCTAGTGGCCTCTGGAAATTAGGCATCTGTTTCAGCAACCCTGCAGTAATGTTTCATGATACCTCACCGGCCCATCTCCAGTGATGAGCATTTCTCATGGGCAAATATAAAGTTGAAGTTGTTCATGCAGTCCGGAAAACTTCTCTTATCACTGTAGCTTCTTGAAGGCTTTCTTATATTAGCTTCAGAATCAGAATCAGAATCAGAAAAACTTTATGAATCCCAAAGGAAATTGCGTAACATGGTCTGTACACAACATATCACAATAAATTAAAAGAGAAATAACATTATAAAGTGCAAAAAAGCTATACTAAAGAGCATAGAAACAATGTGAACAGTGTGCAAGAAAACGCAGTTCACAAAGAATTCTTCATTGTAATTTTTTCAGGGATGAACTGTACGTTTTTATTGCTATAGGAAGAAGACCTCCTGCTCGGTTTTTGACATATCTGTGTCACCCTCTAGTCACACCATCATGTTCTCATCACTGAGGATTCACTGAGGAAGACGTTGGTTTTCTTCGTCTACAGCACAAAATTCTTGGTTCAAACCTATTTCCTCCACATGAGACCAAACCTCTGGACCTCCCTAAATTTGTATCCACGTGTCCCATGGCATTGATATACCTCTGTCTGATCTTGTACTTTCTTGAAACTCCCAATGACAACTAGAGTAAATTCGATCTCAGCTTCTGCATACATCATGTCCACTACACCTCTACAAAGCTTCTCTGCCTTGCTGCTACTTTGATGTCATGTTGTCTCTATCCTCACTTCTTGACTGTTACCCTGGAAGAATATCCAGAATTATTATGTATCATTTACCTTTGTCTTTGAATCTGGTTATGACTTCTTCAACTCAGCCTCACTTGAGAGCCGAGCTTTCACAACGTTACGCGCCCATCAATTAGCGCTCATTTTTGGTGGGCTCCCTCTCGACGGCCATATTTGGTAAAGCTGTGAGCTCTCCATGGCGGCGCTGGGCGGGTGCGGCCCTCAGCAGCTCCTTCATTACAGCCGTAATTAGCTCTAATCCCAGACTTCAAACGAGTTCCTCAGTGAGCCAGGTGTGCCGGGCGCCAGTCGGGGAAGCGATTGCCTCGCACACTTACCGAAGCCCACGCAGTAGCACTGGTGGCCAATTTGGCCCGTGACATGGACAAGGTAATGTCTGATGGCAGAAGTCTTTTTTCGCTTCATTTGTGAGCCCCATGCATCATAACCACTGAGGAAACCATACATCACATCCAATTTTCCCTGGAAGCGTTAGCTGTGTGTCTCCACTTCTCCGTTGTCAAGCAATTCTCAAAACACATTTTTGTGCTGAATGAAAAGCCCGATCTGAAGACCTGCGAGATTGTTCTGCAAATGAAGGACAATACACGCTAATATTTCAGAAAATTGTAATAAATAATGTGGGAGTCTTAGACAGACCCAAGTGTGTACACTGTTCCCAAACAGTTGAGTGAGAGTCAGACTTTAGGGATTTTTGACATAAGGTTTGATAAGCGAGATAAAAGAGCAACATTCCTTGGACTACATATGCATTTAAGGAGCACTTCATGTATGCATGACCAAACATGCTTTGAACGATTGGACGCAACTGTTGTCTTATCTGACGTCAGGTCTCTGGAACTGCAGCCAGAAAGAGAAATGTCCTACTTTCCTGTGAAGATGTTTCTAGTACAATTACCATTGCCATTGTTCTACCCCAGGGCATCTTTCCAAAAGAGCATGACAGAAACACCAATCGAATTTACATCCTTTTCTACATCCACAAGCAAAGGCACAGGCATCCAAACTTTTGCTGTTGAAGAGGGCTTCTATCTGCCGTTACAGTAGCGCTACAGCCTCTCCTAACAGAGAGGGACCTAATGAATTGATGTTGTGAAAGTGGACTTTTGCCTCCTGTACCATTGTCAAAGGCAGCCTTCCGCATTGCATGTTGATATTATATTTCAATGGAGTAAAAAAGGTTTTCCTTCCTGCATAGTGTCCCTGGCAGTGGGTGTTGATCTTTGTCCGCAGGAGAACTATTTTACAAATAAATTGTCCCTCGGACAAATTCCCTCTCTTGAGCTGCAGATCTCTGCTTTTCATCCGGAGTCACCAGAGTCTGCCTCTTGACTGCATCTCAGTGTTCTCCTTGTTTGTCCTCTAAGTTTATGTGGACGACTGTGTCTTGCTCGGTCTTCGCTTGTAACATACTCCATTTCCTGAAGATGCACTGAGCAGCCTTCTGTTTCATATATTATACCTCCTGACTAGTCTGGTTGTTCCTCAGACTTCATGATGCTGTTTTTTTTAAATTTCTTAACATACTACTAAGGCCATCACAGAATAGCAATATTTGCACTGAGATTAATTTACTCACAAGTGGACTCTATTTTGTCACTAGGTCAACTTTTGATCTAGCAGTCATCAGGAAACTTTTGAATCAGTTGGTTGCACTCAGGGAAGACGGGCTTAAATACTTTAGCACATCACAGTTTTCATTTTTTCATACACAGAATAAGAAAAGGGAAAAAAAAGTATAATTTTCTGTCTCTTGGACAATCATACGGCACTTTGTGAGGATCTTTCACATAAAAATCCAATAAAATCTATTACTGTTTGTGGTCCTCAAATGCCAAATATGGAAAACTTTAATGGTAATAAATACTTTTACGCAATCGACTGGGGCTTGATGTCAAAAATAGGTGGTTTAAATTTTGTTGTGTCATTGATGGAAGGCTTAGTATTCAAAGTAAATTACTCTTACAAGGGCAATGTGCCACTGTTGGCCAACAATCTTGACTCAGTCTTACAGTTTGCTTATGTATTTGGAATGAAAAAAACTGGTAAGTCCATCTGGACGTCATGATAACATTGGTGAAGGAGGTGGTGATTTAGGGGTGTAATACCAGAATCTGCAGCTCCTGGTGGTCTGCAGGGGATGGATTTACCTTGGTGTTAAAGAGAGACAAAATATATCAGCTACAAATAACAAGAAGTTCAGATATTCTCCCAAAAACTAATCTTTTGGTGAGCCACATACCCTTAATAAGGACATACGGATGAAGGGATGAATTTAAAAAGCATGGGGGATGGCCTTACCTTATTCTTCCTCAGTGCCTTGGCCGATGTGATTCAGAGTGGACTTCTCTTTATGTTTTGATTTGTGTGTGTGCCATACCTAGTAATAGGTAGATGAGGTATCATGAAACAGTGTCCTATTTTTCAGAGGCCACTAGATGGTGCTCATGGTTTAGCAACGATGTTTCTTTGAATTTAGTTGTTGAAGTCCAAACATTTAACAGCAGATAGTGCCATCTAGTGGCCTCTGAAAACCTGTCTCATGAAACCTTATCAACCCTGCAATACTGTGTCATGAAACCTCAACCCAAAAGCTAGCTTTTATTTTGTGCATCATGTTCGTGTGGTTGTTCTTTCATAGAGCCTATCCAGTCCTTGAACCCTTATGACACATTAAGGCCTTGAATGTGTACTCCACGGTGTTGACTGTGGAAAAGTGCGATTTTTTTTTTGTGGACATGTCAGAAAGGATCCACACTTTGCTCTCAAGCAGAACCATGTTTCTCAACCTTTAGAGAAACACAGATTATCAGGAATGTTATTCCACTTCCAGGTGGGATAAACAGTTCCTTCAAACAAGCCTTTCAGGGGACAAACATTAATCTCAATTTATAAGATGTATTTGACAACAACACACGATGACAACAAAAATAAACCCCCGCGGGAAATGGAGCAGAAGTACAGGATGTTTTTTTCCTTGTCCAGACGACAACCGGATGCCACTTGCGAGAGCGATAAAAAAAACAGCCTAATTAAAATGAATGACACATTATTCTCGACCAAATGCAGCCAAGTGAAGTGCATTAAAATGAACAAAATAACTTGTGTGAAAATGTGTAGGAGGTATTTTGTCTTCAAGTCTAATTTGGGGTGTGAGAGAGAGAAAAGTGTCAACCAAGAAAACACCCACATGCTCCGGAACTCAAGCAGAGAATTTATTTCTTATTGAGTTATGAGATTATATCATTCTTTATGCTATACTATTCTTTGTACGCCAACCTTCATTACTGGTCATTTTCATTTTAAAAGTACAAAATCCCACGCACACAGACGTCACCTCAAACTACTCCTCGGCTAAGACTTGGTTAAATTAACCTCTCCATCGTCGAGGAGATGAGGTTGGTGACACCGGAGGAGAGCCGTGTTCTTTCCAGAAGGAGAGACATTACTTGATAGAAGACGAGCGGAGGAAGAGACAGGTTGGAGGGATTAGTAGTAAAATGTGAGCAGGAGGTGAACAGATAGAGAGGGGATTACAGGAATCCCCTGACCTCGCCAGGCAGCCATTAGAACAAAACTAATTACCAGCCAATGACCCTGGAGATGGAAGAGAGTGCCCTGCGGTGCCGGACCATGCTCACCACGGGGCCCCGCCGGCCTCAGATGCCTATGTGCGCGGAAGGCTCCTCAGACTGGTTCAGTCTCGCTGAAGCAATCTATGTGATGCATGTGTGTGTGAGAGCACAGGGAAATAGCTAAGCACCTTGATGAAAGGAGAGCGAGGAAGTGAACCTTCAAAGGACCTTTCGTGGAGCGGCCCTCAATCTCTGGCCAATGCAAGGTTGATAACCATTAATTGCTTTCATCACAGAACGCCAAGACACAAAATGAATCGATTTCGGGGCTGTTAAGTTCATAAATGATGGCTGATATTAAAAATCACAACCACCCACGGACTATCGTAAACGTATTTTTGCGCCCAGAGTCGACGCAGAAGTTAGCCTTCCTTGTGAAAACTGTGCGAGCGTGGCTCTCATTTTAACTTCCTCATTGTTACTAGGGATATATGAGCAAGGGTGTGAGTTTATTTTGAGAACTGAGGGGGATAAAAAACGCTAGCACAAGTCACTTTTGAGAAGCTGTTGAGAAGATCATAATTTTACTAAGGCTATAGTATATTTGGCTAACATTAACGCATTTGCGACACAGGCTTATCACTTGCTATACGTGAAATATAGCTTTTTATTTTTACTTCAGTCAGTCTCTATCGTTTCTCATGAATCCCTCTTTTGTGAGACTTACTTTTGTCCACTTCAGGCCACCGTAGGATCCACGGGAGGCTGCACATCAGCCGAGTCAAATGTTTATTACACCGACAAACTCCAAAACAAACATAGTGACTTTGGAAGAAGTATTGATGATGTACCTCTTGCACAAAAGATGTAACAGAGGCAGCGTTATCGGAGGCAGTGGTCGCCATATTTGTCTTCTTCATGTCTCATTAGAGCGACATATAGTAGTGGAGTAGTAATATGGTAGGAACAGCAACACTGCCCCAACAGTTTCCTGTGGTACTGCTCTGTTTGGTGCCTATCTAAACTTTGTGGAAACTTGAAAAAATTCGGACAAAATGAACGTAGAACACGGACAGAAGGCTCCATCCGTATCCATATCCGTATCTGTACGCAACGTTTTGCATATACGGCCCTATAGGAGCGGGAATGTGTTGGTAAAGTATGTTCAAAGGTCAGAGGTTTCCATCCTAACTGACTGGATGCCAGGTGTCCGTTTAGGAGCAGGGTTGAAAATTAATATATATTAAGAGTTTGACCAGGATTGAATAGACTTTGAGGACGTGACCAAACACGGCGAAAGATGACTCAACAACCCTCACAGCTTTAACCATATTTATTAGTGCAAGAATGACGTGAGGGTTTAACACTCAGGCTCTTTTTGTAGACTGTAACTGGGACATATAGGCAGATGCCCAGAATGACTCATCCAGGGAAACTGAAAAATCTAGCCTCCTCAAATGGTTTCTCACATGGAGGAGCCACTCATGGTGAAGGCAAAAAGGTAGAATTAGACTGAGAGTCTGCACTGTTTCCGCATTACTGTGGTGTCACCACCAAAACAGCAAAACACAAAGAAAATGCCAAAAACGTGAATCTCTACATTAGTCTGTACAAATACAGAGACACACAAAAAGGACATTAATTTCATATAATTTTATAAATTTTGACTGATATCACAGTCTCACACAGGCTCACATAAGAATATTTGTTCCATGATAGCTGATATTAAAAATCACAACCACCCATGGACTATTGTAAATGATATTTTTGCGCCCAGAGTCGACGCAGAAGTTAGCCTTCCCTGTGAAAACTGGTTGGGGTTGGGATGTGCGGGCGTGGCTCACATTTTTACTTCCTCATTGCCCAAAATTTGAATCCCTACGCTACTCTGTACAAATACAGAGACACAAAAAAATGCCATTTATTTTATATAATTTCATGAATTTTGACTGATATAACAGGCTCACATAAGAATATTTGTTCCGTATGTTTTCAGTTTGGATTTCGGAGCGTTTTTGATTGAGTGCTACAAAAAGTTCTGTTTAAATTTAAGGTTAATGCTTGTCATATGTGTTGTGGGTAATGAAGCATCATGAAGCCTCTATTTCAGAGCTCAGTAAGTGGCGCTGAGGGCTTAAAAATGAAGTGAGGCGTCATTAAAATACTGTAATACTTTAACTACTTTAAATCCTGAGATTAAATAGAGTACCATGTATAGGCCCAGGAAATGAGGCTTCATGAAGCTTCACCACCACACCACTAGTTGTATGTCTTCCATTTTAAGCAGTACCCTTTATTATTAAATTCATAGAGATTAGATCAGATTGTCTTTATTCTTCCTACAAATATGATGGCTATTTATCATTTTGAATGCAAAACATGATCCCCAGCACATGCAATATCACTTCATCTATCTTTTCCTGAGGGACCGCAGCAACAGTGTCAATGCACATAAATTGTCATCATAATTGAATTCAACCCATAATCTGTCTTTGATCTTGCTCGTGACAAAGCGGTGCAAAAATAAGTCGGCAAGTTAGCCACCTTTAATTGAATCTCAAGCATCGCTCATGTGTGTCGCACGGGCCCGAGAGAACACGGAAAAAAAATATTCAATATTTCATTACACCGACGAGAGCAAGAAGCCTTTGGGACACACAACAGACTCATAAGTCACAATGAAACTTATGATCTAATTTAATGCATTTCTGTTTATTGATGAGCGGTTTTGCTTCAGAATGGATTGTCGGTGTTTGTGCAGCACCGGGCTGTCGATGGAAAACACCAACTGTTTGTGGACCTTTCGCTCTCAGCGGAGGAGTTCCACGCGATCAATTTTTGATAAAGCTACAGTGGTGGGTGTAAAAAGAAGGTGTGGCACACATCCAGCTATTGATTTGAAAGGTGTTAGGAGGAGATATTCTTATTCATCTCCAGGAATGTTTTTTTTAGTGCAGGGGATAGGTCAGACAGATGAATATTACATCATAAGTGACGTGTAAGAACCAGCACCAGACAAGGGAATAACTGGCCGCACGGGTCGGAGTGCTCCGATGTGTTCGTGTTCCAGGAAAAGCAATTAGTTGGACAGTTTCCATGATGCTCAGAGTGTGGCGCTCTAGCTCACATTCAATTCTTGGTTGTACAGTCATATTAGAAAACACATTCAATTCTACTGGTGGTTCTTTCACCATGTCAACTAGAAATTTTATGGATGAATATTTTTTTGTTTTATGGGCTTTTGTTCTACGGTTGGCCTTCGACACTCCCTAAACAGACATGGAATATGCGATAAGGTCGTGGGGAGTGACCATGCTCTCCATAGCTTGCGTTGCATGGGATTGACTGTGAGCTCCCTTCCTTAACCAGATAACATAAATAACATATAAAAACACAGAGACAGCGCACACCCCCGCCAAGACGTCAAATTCATCCTATGATTTTGTTATTGAGTGTTATTGACTGGCATTTAAAGCACATTCTTGATAGATTATTGTTCTAGAATGAGATGGAGAGTTGCACATACTAGGAGCACCATTTAAGCGGTATTGGATGATTCATGTAGTCCTTTCCTTTTTAATATTTTTTACCACCCAATATTTTGCAAATTGTCCTGAATGCAGAACAACGGCACAATCCTACAGCATCTCAAGAGAGTGACCAATGACCTTCAAACGAACACCGGATCCAGATGGTAATCCAGAACACTGTAACGCAATCTTCTTTTTCTTCTTATTTATTACACAAGTGGAGACCCCAGACAAATTTCAGACATTATCACAGAATTTATCACCAGTGTCTAAGTCCAAAGTCTGTATACGTGCCTGGTCTATATCCAGCATCTTGAATGAAAAGCTGGAGTCCAAAACATAAAGCACGGTACATACGAAGGCCGAACAGCAACATAGATGAGGTGGGTCTAGGACCCAACATGGACAACAAAAACGGCAGAATATAAAGGTGTTGGGCAGGCCAAGGAAAATAAGCGCAAAACATTAGGTAGGAACGTGAAGCGTAAGACAGGACCAATGTAAAGTTTCGACAACTTTAGAAGAATGTTTTAATGAGACACGAAGAAGACATAACAATGTCCTCTTGTCACAATATATTTAAAGGCCTCACCGACCACGCTGGCTCCGTTTCGTATTTCGTGCAAGAGGTACATAATCAATGCTACTTCCGCAGTTGCCATGTCTGTTTTGAATTTGTCGTTATGTGATAAACTTTTGACTCTGCTGTGCCCCCTGGTGGATATATTTATGTCATGTCTTCCTCGGCATGAATGAGTGCTATTAATGGTAGGTGATAGGCATGTCCCCACCAACAGTGGGGAAACTGAAAGGGAAGTTGTGATCTGGCGGATATCCGTTCAAGTGGATGGGTTTTATGTTGTGAATGGGTCAGTCAGATCTAGCAACACTTCTATCCACTTACACTGGTGGTTAGTGACTGCTGCAGTGCTCTCGTTTTGACAGTGAAAGAGGGGCTTGCATGAAGGATGGCCCACTGAATTTACACCCTTCAAGTTATTCAGCTCCATTTCTATAGAAGAAGAGGTCTACAGAAATTGAGGAGAAATTGAGCAGGACTGTCCTCAATGTCTACTAGAGACGGAATATTGAGCGGTGAAACCATCAAGGATTGAATGTGAGCATTTTGAAGTCATCCTCATAATCCATTTGAAGTGTGGTTACAACCAGCAGCCACATTTATAAAACCTTCTTTTGAGGAAAACTGAGTGAATGAGGTTCAGCACGTTGATAGCTTGGATTTGGGGGGAAAAAAGTCGTTTCCACAAGAGTTTCATTCGCATTTCCAGAAGTGTTTGTGGGCCATTCTGATCATACTTTTTCTGGTAGATATTGATGTTTCCATGGAGAAATGGCTTTCGGCTTTCGACAGAACTTAGTGCAATTTAGCTCCATTCCTCAAGAGAACTCAGGTGAGAAAAATCAATGTTGCATGAGGCTGTTATAGGGAATAGTAATTTAGTTTTTGATTATAATGTATCGTCCAGCGAAAGGAGATTCAATCTTCGACCAAAAGAGATAACTTAAAAGCAGCAGAAATGGAAGCAGAAAACATCCCTCTGCAGCGCACTTTTGTGATGGAAATAAAATAAAGCCAAACTGCAATGTCAAAAAATGGTGAACCCACAATCAATACGCACAATATGTTTCTGACCTACAGAGATCAAATAGCTATTAGGAGTGATTGATTAAGTGGGTATAGAGTATGGATTCAATATGTAGCCTGCTACTGAGCTGAGGTGACCCTCAAGTGTGTTTACTCTGGTGGGTCATCTCTTTAGGTTGTATTCCAGCATGGAGCGGGGCTCACCGGGAATTAAAAAATAAAGGTCATTGAGGAAGTGGGTGTGGAGCAGAGGATGATGGGACCGCCACACTTGGGACCGGCTCCTGGACCGTGTGAGGGGGAGCACTGGTCAAAATCCAGATCCAGATAGGGAGTAAACACTTGGACTGGGTGAACAGCAATGCAATGCCATGACGGCGCCCCGTGTGAGGACATACCAGAAACAGGATTCAATAGGTAATACCACAATAGAGTCTTTCATTAAAGGCTGATGAACATATAAAAATGGCTCAAATGAGTAAGACCATAGGTGTCGCTAAATCTACTGTTACTTTAATACGGTTAAAGACAGTAGAAAACTGATAACAGTAATGAAATTAGAAAACATGTCCACGTTAAAGCAGGACTTTAAGGATGAGTCTCAAATTTTCAAATGACATCTCTTGCATTAACTTATCATTGTTGCCATTGTATGGTGATTTTTTTTCCCCAGATTTAGCAGGTTTTTTATAACATAATCTTCTCAAGTTAAAAAAAAATCCACTAATGCAGAGAACATAACCACTGCAGCGTCCTTGCTCATTACTTGTTTGTTGCCCAAAGCTGTCACTCTTCTCGCTGTACTGAATGAAAATGTACTCGGCAGGGATTTTAAACTAGCTAGAAACATTCTATAAATGCAAGCACAATTATTATGGAGGACCTCTGATGTGTTTGGTTGCCTCTTAAATCTGGAAAATGAATTGCAGATCCAGCTCCTGAAGCAGCCACTTGGTGAGGCCGGTTGTGTGGCTTCCCATGTCAACAGCTACGACATTTGGCTTTTGCAAAATGACCTTCAGGGTTAACCCGCTACACAAATCAAAGTCACACCACGGAGTAAACCTTGGTTGTGGCTGCCATGCTGCTCGCGGTCTGTTGTGGGCTTCCACTTTGCGAACCATATGGGAAGTCATATTATTCAACTTAGCTTCATGTGTAGGACCATGTGCAGACTGGACTGAAGGCCCGGTACCGAAACAATCTGGTTTCAGTACATGTACTGTTTCATCCAATCCCTCTGTGTTGATCTGACAGGATAAACCAGTTTTTGATAGGGCACGTAGCAGCCTCTGTTGGCCACGCTTGTCAGAGATCAGCATGGAAACACACAAAACTGTACATTGTGCATGAGTCACAAACTAGGAGTCCGAGTCAAGTCTCGAGTATTTTGTCCTCGAGTACAAGTCAAGTCTCAAGTCAATAATAGGTGTGACTGAAGTGCTACTCCAGTCCAGGACTTTACTCCGCATTTCTGCCATCTGGTCTGCTTCCATGGCAACAGTTGTTAGCGGTTGCGGTTGTTGGAGGTTACGTCATCAGGTGCGAGGCTTGTCTCGTGGTTGTTTCCAACTGGTGGCAAATTCAGGAAGACAGCAGCCATTGCCGTGCCAAGAAAGATGATTTGGACTGAGTGCTTCGTTGGGCTCACTTGGACCACCTCATGTTCGCAATAGTTCTGAGGGCTCAGCTGTTGAAGCAACCAATTCTTGCAGCCAGAGTCTTGCTAGGGGCCATGTTTCCGAGCAGTGAAGGAGGAGAGTACCACTGTTAGAGGCTTAAAAACTTGACTCCCTGGATGCCATTCTAGAAACCTGATGGGAACTGTCGAAATAAAGAGTCCAGTTTTATATGAAGAAGAATACACACAAGGATCATCCTACCACGAGGCTTTGAAATAGTTTTTAACACTGAACTTGTGCTGAACATTTTTACGGACCTCACCTGTCCCCATTCAGTGAATGAACAGGTCTCAGTCACTTTTCTTTCAATAGTTACCCATTGGTTACCTTCCAACCTGCAGAATTTAACTGAGTCCTGAATCTTGCTTCAGACCTTTGGACTGCTATTGTCATCCCCTTGTTCTCCCTCAACTTGCCCGACTGATCTTCTGGTGCAGACCCTCAACTGGGTAATGAACTGCTGAACTCTGATTTGGGATTCTAGTCGTGTCCTAGGCTTCACTAACTGTCTTGTCAGATTGCAGCACTGTTTTCTCTTCTTTTTACTCAGTCACTCAGGAAGCAACACAGAGATACGCACGCTCACAAATTCAAGAATCGTCTGCTGCTTCTCCTCCAGGTTCGACAGGGACGGAGTCTCAGTCAGCGTTTCATCTCCCGAGACTCGCAGCTCTGAGGAAGTACAGTATGCGTCTCAGCCGTCTATTAACTAAAAGCTTTCCTGAAAGTACCTGACACGTTTACTGTACAGCTCTATAAATAAAACATCAGCACACACGAGCTGCATGCATTTGTTTGTTTTACTTAGGAAAATATTGACCTTTCCGTGCAAGGTTATCTTTTAATTGCGCTCGAGTTGTGGTTACACAAGATGAAACACCGAGCAAACAGGGAATAAATTAGCTATTAATTAGTAACATCATATTCCTATTCACCCAGTTTGTTTGCTTGTTGTTGTGGTTGCTTTTTTTAAAAAAAAATATGGAAATGTACAGGCTGCAAACAACAAAATAAAAAGCTGAAAATACAATGACGTGATGAGCCACAGGCGACTTGATAGAGGCGGTGAACACGCTGCTTTTCTTAGCATTAAATGAGGAGGTTTTCCTCAGTCACATGGCCAAATCGAGTCATTATTAGCAATTGCTGGAGCTCATTTAACTCAAACAAAACATGGCTGAATGGAATTGGTATGTTAATTAGCTTCTGGGTTTCAACGCAAACTCCCTTGCAGCATTCAATTTCTCACTACGGCTCTTTTTGTCCGAGGACACAAGGAAAGCAATGTCTGTCAGGCAAGAATGTTTATTTTTGCTTCAGCACTCTTTGGCTGCCCTCCTTTCTCGGTCCAGTTTATCCATGTTTCAGCTATCAGTCACTTATTGCTACAGTTATACATTATCCACCATGTTTATTTATGCACAACATCAATGTGAGCTCTTGACTAACTTCATTTTTTTTTTGCAACTTTATACCACCACAGCTACGAAGCCAAACCAAGAGCCAGACATTTTTCAGCCCAGCTCCCTACAGCAACACCCTCCTGAGGCGGGACGTTTGCTTGCATTCCAGCCACAAGACAATGCCAAACTCTGGCCATGTGCATTCAATGATTTGTCTCTCCTGTGGCTCTCCATGATTTTCTTACACCAGGTAGTTCTCCTTCCACCCTCTCTTTATTTCGGAGGAGGTGATCACACGCAGGTGTCTCTCTGGCTGATGCACACACACACACACACACACACACCATGCATGTCACCAAACCTCACCAAGCCTCTTCTTCGCCAGCAGCCTACAGTATCTCTCTGGCCTTTTGAACGCCTGCTGCTCTCCCGGGACCCGAAACACCTCCGCTAACTTGATGCTCTCACTGCTGGGGGCTGAAGCAAACTTTTACTGCATTCCCACCAGTAAAGTTCTTTGTTTCAGTGCAAGAAAAAAATATTGGAAATTACAATTATTACACATAAGCTATGAGGAAATTGTTTAAACTTTTATCGTAGAGTAACTGGATTCAAATAAACAAGTGAAACCGTGGTGGAGGCTATAAAACAAAACAAAACAAAACCAAATAAAATAAAATGAAACAGACACAGCCAGTCAAAAAGCAATGAAACGCTAGATTTTAATCATGAAAAGTAAATCTCTCGCTACAATCTGTAGCCGTCTTTACACGGTGACTCTGGAACACCAGCAAACTAAAAGACAACAATACAGAACCTAATATATTGAACCAAAGGTCCTGACGAAACAAGGTAAAATTACAATAAATAAACATTTTTTTGGAAAAGGTGCCAAAACCCTGCGGAATGTACAGTGCAAATATAACGGTTTGATGAAGGGGGAAAAAGTTTAGATGACAAACAAGACATGAGGACGTAAAAATGCGGTGCACACGGGCTGACATCCTGGCAAAGCCCTGTCTTCCCTGCCATTAAGAGGTGAATCACAGAAGATTAGACACAGCTGCGTGGAGAGTTTCTACCTCGGACAGAAACCTGCAGAAAATGCTCAGAGGCAGGCGTAACCAAGCTGCTCCAGAATGGGCTGCAGTGGGTGCGGATTTTTCTTCCAACCCAACAAGCACGGATAGTTAAACCAATCAGATGTCAGCTGAAACAAGCAGCACCCAAGTGAGATGGAGGAACAGTTTGGATGCTCTCAGAAGTAGAAATCCAAGAGAAAGACGGAAAGAACCTGACATTAAAGACACATTTATGCTCCCTTTACGTATGAAATTGTACCCGTCCGTCTCAAACAATGGTAATGTCACTGATCACATACTTCCATGTGTTCTTTACGTTGGTATTGCTGTTCACCAACATATCCACCAGGGGGAGCAGCCCAGAGTCAAAAGTTTATGACAAACTCCAAAACAAACATGGTGACTGTTGTGGAAGAATTGATAAAGTACCTCTTGCACAAAAGAGGAAAACAGAGCCATCGATGCAGGAGGAAGTGATCAGTGAGACCCTTAAATTGAAGGACGGAGGATTTCCGCCATTGTCTTGTCTTCTTCGTGTCTCATTAGAGCTACGTATCAGGTGGTAGCAGAAACACTGCCCCCCTTGGTTTCCGGTGGTACTACTTTGTTTGGTCCGTATCTACAGCTCTGTGAAAACGTGCAGAAATACGGATGAAATAAACAGTCATCTTGATAACTCAATAATTTTTTTCATGTTGTCGATGACAGAACTGAAATTTGCGTTAATTTGATGACACTTTCACGTGTCCGCAGCAGAACAGGTGCCAGTTTTTGCAACTGACAGCTGGGTGTTGACAGCATCTGTCTGATTCCCCTGGCTCACGGCCGGACAGTTTCCTCACCTACACAGATCAATGCTAAAATGATCAGTGATTTGGTCAAGACTGTTCCGCTTCATCTGCAAACTCAGTCCCATCTGACTGCTATGTTGTTTACACTTGTTTGAGGAGTCTTGAGACTTTTTTTTTCACCTCAATTTAGAAAATGGAATTGCTAACCATTCGTTTTTCCGTACAAATCGATACCCACCTCAAACATGGCTTTTGCTGTTGAGATTGTGATTTTGATCGCTTTTATTCTGGCCGTTCAAATTTTATTTTGAAAAACATACAAGTAACCCCTCAGTCACTTCACTTGAGGAGTACACAATCCTTTTTTCAACAATTAAATCTATTAAACCAACTTGAAAGAAACGCTGGTTTTATTCATCAATTTAACTCAGGAGACTTGGTCCCTGAAAACCAAGCCCAAACTGTGTCATGATTCTAATGTTAATATACATTACCTTACATAGCTGACATGGGCTCTAAAAAGACTCATAGACACATGTGGCCTATTTTGCCAAATATTCCAGGTGAAGTTTCTTTTACTTTTTTTTTTTTTTTAACTATTTGCTCCTTGTTTATTGATAAAAATAAATAAATACATAATAACAAGAAGAAAAAAATATGACTACACATTTATGAATACATTAAAAAATAAACAAAAATGAACAATAAACAATAAACAAAACAATTAAATTCAGGCTATAGATTCAACCTTCTTTATTTTTGAATTAAGCTACATATACATATGAAAAAGCTGTCAATGAAGTATTCGAAAGGAAGAAGCAAAGATATCCAGCCGTCCTGCACAAGCAGATGAACCGTCCAGTCAAGGTGGGCTGCAGAGGCTTTGTAGCTAATTTCACAACAGATAGAGCTACTGAAGAAAATTGGATTCAGAGGTCAGGCTCAATTGAAGATAGTCAAGTAACTTTCTGATGCTGCAGTTAGAAGCAGCCGTTGGCTGTGGGTGGAATAGAAGTACACCATATGGGATATTCGATGTATCACCTGTGCGACTCGGACGCTGGTACGATCGGCCTGCTGCGGGCCAAAATACCCTCTGACCCACGGCATCAGCAGACAAAGACCTTTAAGTACTGTTTACTGAATTTCGAACAAATTTTCAAAACTTTTTTTTTTTTCAAATTTCAAAATAAAATGGCTGCTACTAACAGTACTCATTACAAACTACGATTACAGAATTTCCTTTTGAGTTTCAGCTTCATCCTGATGAAAATGCAACCCTAAATCTGGTCTTTTTTTTTCGAGACTTTTTCGCATCTTGCACTCTCTCTTTTACACAATCCCCTCCCAGTGGATTTGATAGTCTCCACTGACGCAGGACAAGTAATTAATACTCATCCCATTAAGTCTGCTCCACTCATGAGAAGCCTAGTCACACTCCCACCACCACAGATAGATGAGAAGTTGCCAGGAGGAAGCATGTCCTGAGCTCAACTTTTCATCTCTTGACTGCTCTTGTGGTCATGTGTTTAATGCATTCCAGCTGTTGTCTACTCAGCTGGACGGCCTGTGATAGAGTCAGGTGCTGCTGCCATTGTTCAACAAGCAGGAGAAAAGCCTGCTCTGATTGGATCACGGCGAAAGCGAAGGCACACTGAACAGCACATCATCTTCATCTCACCTCACATCACTTTCCCTCTGCCAGCTGAAGACACAACACTCATGCAAACTCAGGAGAAGCCATCTGCTCTCTCCTCCGTGGTACCGTAACGTTTCATCTGCTTCCCGCTTCACCTGGGAGCTGACCCGGGTTCACCAGCGTGCGCTCACACACGTGCGCACATCACCTTAGGGTTCTCTGCAACTCTACTCAATGGCAGCTGGTGTTTGTCCACTAAGCACCGAGAAGTTGCCTCATGCAATATTTATGTAACTCTCTTGAAAGAGTAGCTGTTTGAATAAGAGTCTCCGAGGAGTTGAAGCTCCCACACTCTCCCAAAATTCCACCGACCAAGATGAATCAGAATTTGGGTGTAGGGTTTGTTAAGCAACAGGAGTACTTTGTTCCATTACTCTGGAGATGACTGACCCTCAAGTACTTCACTCCAGCTCATTCACACTTGCATTCCTCTTCTGTACCCCCACCTCACTCCACAAGTCACTATATCATCAGCAAACATCATGACCCACAAAGACTCACAAGGACCTCATCTGTCAGTCTTTCCGTCACCATCCAAAACAAGCAGTCTCTCCTGACCTCTTTAGACTCTTTAGACCACCCCCCCTCTAGGAATCTCAGATTTTCACTAGATCCACAAAGCTCCATCTATACTCCATTTTGCACCCATACATCAAGTACTTAGGAATGTGACCAAGCAAGTGCATTTAAAGTAAGGATGAAGTGGTATTTATACTCTAGTGATGGATCGTTGAGGTTTCATGACACAGCGTTTAAGGGTTGATGAGTTTTCATGAAACAGTGTCCTGATTTTTAGAGGCCACTAGATGGCACTGTCTGCTGTAAAAGTTTGGACTTCAACAACTAATTCACCTCACACCTCACATCATTTCTAACCCAATAGTGGCCTCCCTCCATTGACATCACATATTGCCAGGCTCACCTACCGATCTAACTTTCCTGACTTATGCATAAGTTCAAAATTTAAGCGAGGCACAATGTGATGTCACACTGGGCTTGACTCGGCCTCCAGCACAGCTCTGAACCCGCCCACCTCCTTATTCGATCGAGTCGTGCTTGAAAGAGGAGTCTGCTACGAAGCGACGTGTCACACAGCACACAGCTCACAGACAGGACAATGGACGGCAGCTTGTTTGTACTGAGAAGTTCTATGTGTTTGACAGCACTGGGAAGCTACTGTTTCATGTTTCCAATGAACAAGGCTCGTACACATTGTCTAATGTAAATAAACCAAATTGTAGAGCGTTTGGTGCTAACAAACACGTTCAACATAGGCGCAATATCTTTTTAAAAGACACTCAAATCACTAGGTTTGGTCCCCTTGGAAGTTTGGCTCTTAGAATACTTATCATTGTGTCAACATTGGACGCAAAAGTTCCTTGGAGGTCACTGATCACAGAAACTCTGTCAAGCACAAATTTACATTCACTTTTCGTGATTTAATTCTGCATTTACTTCCGTCTTCCTGAAAAGTCCACCACCGAGAATGGAGGCAGTATTGAATAGAATGTTGGAGATGCAAGAACAGGAACCAGTGAATGAGTACATGAGGGGTATAGCTGTGACTAGAAGATGGAGGTGGAGGACTTGCTGTGACAACCCCTGATGGGAAAGGCCCAAAGATGAAACACAAAGCACAAAAACTCGCTCACAATTTTCAATAGTAAGCATAGTTATTGATGAAGTGTGTGTATTTCAACGGCTCAAGACAATTCAGGGAATCGCTGATGAGACACTCCTCACGACCGAGCGTCCGATAACTGTTTCAAGATGATAAAGTAGCTTGTCAGTCTTTTAATCAATGTCCTGCTCCACGATGTGGGAAATGGTGAAGATTCAACAAACCCCGAAACATAGAAACAGCTCTGTGAAAGAGCTGTTCCTGAGACAATGAGGCCAAAATGAATCCCAATCACGAGGCTCTTGTATATTTGTGAGTCACACTTCATGTCTTCAAGGACACATATTTGATCCAGCAGACGATTTCCGAGAGAGCGAGATAGACGAGGGCTAATGGCAGAGTCGTCTCGTCTTTGAAGTGCTCCTCTTTCAGCTCATATAAAGAGTTGTCTCTCAGATGAAAGTGGAGTGGAGCTTGAGAGGAAAGTAGACAGAAGTTTTAGAGGCAGAGGGGGATTTTTTGATGGAGACATCCACTTGACAGGGTCACGGTTCTTTCTCTTTTTTATTTGGTGAGCTGCCAATCAGCTCTGAAACTCTTCATCAGTGTCATGTGTGTAGTTTCCGACGCAATTTAAGTGGTGGTCTTTGTCATTGGATTAAATATGTTGAACAAAAGATCATCTCTCATCAGCTAAGCCTGGTCCAAATTTATACCTGACCTTGAAAGCCAAAGAAGGATGCCCAGACAGCTTCCGAACAGACATGCAACGGGAAGGTTTTGAATTCTCTTGAAGTAGACACGAGTGTGATGGAGCAGCATCATAAGGGCCACATTTTAAACCAGATCCAGAGGTGTCTTGATGTCTGACCTGCGTATGTGAATGTGGCCCAGATCGCCAGACTAACCAATAGCAGACTGATTAGAATTTAGAAAATCCTTATGTGTGCAACCCCCTTAGATAACAAGTACTTGGAGCTACGTCGATGCATTTTGATTTAACAGTTTATCAGTCCTTTTATGGTTCAGTTTTTGTGTGCTTTTGTTTTGTTATTCCCTGTGTTCCTGTGTGTTGTTTCCTTTTCCTTCTTCACAGCAGCGCAGCTGGATCCCATTCCGCTGATCAGGTTCCTCTGATTTCTACACCTGGGGTCCAGTCTGCGTTGCCAGCGGGTCACTTCGTGTTCCGACGGTAAACTCTCTCTCGAACCTCCACTCTCTTGTTGCTCCTGTTATAGCTCTGTTTTCTACGTGTGTGTAGTACCTTTTCTTCCACCTCCTTAGTTGTTCTCCTCGCTTGTTTTCTTCAGTGTTTTACAATCCTGTGTGAGTGTTCCGTGTAACGCATCTTTGTTATTCCTCTCGATAGATTTTTTTGTGTCTTCTATTCCACCGCCAAGCACTTTGTGTTATTTGGGCCTTGAGAGTTTTGTTTCCGAGTGTGTTTTAGTTGTCCCCATTAGTCAGCTTTGAGTTTAATTCGCCTGCTTTTCTGTTTTCAGGTTTTGACCCTTTCCCTACGTGTTTGTCTTCCTCGCTCCACTTCTGGTATCGACGTCCTTGGTTCTTTGTTAATGTTTGTATATTATTTGTGTTTCGTGTATTAAACTCTTTGTGAATTCATATGCTCATGGTTCGAGTCTTCTGTGAACTGGCAACGATCCAGCACTTGGGTCAGACTCTTCGCGATCACTACACCTGTATCCATTCAGAAGCGAGTAGTCTGGTCTCTCACTCACTTTAGATTCAAATGTAGTTTTATTTCATTGGAAATCATTGTCATGCAATACATAGTCAAAGATCGAAGCTGGTACATCATCTGAGTATAAATACCTAAACTATTACGGTTATAGTGAGTCAGTTGGAACCCAGCATTATGTTTATGTGTTACCTCCCGAGCAGACTTGTCTCCTGACTTCACAGTCAGGAGAGAAGATGTGATCGGTGGGCAGCGTCTCCACATTGCAAAGATCTCGACAAAAAAAACGTTCTTTCTGTAGCTGTGTGTACACGTGGATCCATCAGTCCATCAGGCATTTTGAAATAGTGTGCTATGGTCTAAAGTACAACCCATTGAAATTGCTTCGATCTTGAATTGAACACATAAAAAAGCGTGAAACAAAGAGCAAAACAATGTTTAGCACTGTGGCCACACAACACATGGATTAAACAGGCTTCACATTACTGCTTTATTAAGTGGTTAACATGGATGGTCCTCAGAGGAAGCGACGAATCCTCCACAGTGACTGTGGTTAGCAAGGCAACTTTGTGTCGCAAGGTTCTTGTTTGCAAACACCCAAAGGCCCTCATTAAATACTGTGTCAGACCTAATTATTTATTGATACGGAAAACTATTTTCAGAGGGACATTACATGGCATTGGTATTTTCACAATACACTGAGCTGAAGAAAGATTATTTGGATAACTGGAGTCCAGAAATAGGGCACAGGCTTGTGGCTTGGATTGCTGTTATAGTGAGCACAAGCTGAGCCAGAAGGCGTAGCTATATCTCTCCTCAGTTACTGTAAAGTTCTTCCTATAAAATGGTTGAGAATGAAGCGCTTCGAACTGCGAGGGTGAGCTTTGTTGTCAGAGACTACAGCCACGGCGTCTTGGTTGTTTTCTGTGCTCCTGCAAGGATGTCATTTCATAATTCCATGTTGGTGAACCGGAGACGTGACCACAAACCACAACCTCTAGAACCGCCAGACTGACAATGCCTGAGCTCAGGAACGCTTTTCACACAAATAGCTCACAATTAAATCGACACTTGTAGCGGCTGGGCAAGAAATAGCTTCATATTTCACCTCAGAAATATTTTCTCAATTTACTCCAGCAAGCTTTCTTGTTTATTCTCTGTCAGACTGACAGCCGGCTGTCACTGAGTCGACCTTTATGTATGGACAGCTTGAACATGTGTGTTTCATTGTGTCCGTCTGTTCGGTTTCTTCACACCCCGAGACACTGTGTTGTCACTGAGTGACTGTAAGCGATGTTTTGTGCTATTAAAGTAGAGTGACGGTATCACTAGCATTGTGTGCGTGTGTGTCTAATGTGACTAATGGCCAGATGGTGGTGTAATCTGAAGCAATTTGGAACAAAAGAAATTGTCACTGTTGCCATGGTGACGTGTGTATGTGTCACCGAGGAAGAATGATGACTTTTAATGAGACATTTTCAAGCTTCCATTAACAAATAGACACTTGTCACGCACCTCAAATTTGGGCAAAACTCCGCCGCTAGACTCGCAATTTTTCCACAGCTTATGCCAGGTCACAGTTCATTTCTCCTGAACATTTTGGAAACATCTTGACCAAATTCATTAATTTCTTTCATAAAAAATGTTTTCATTTAGTTAAATGAATGAAAAAAAAAAGTTATTCTAACACCAGAGTTGGTGGCGTCAGTGATCTCCTCAGTGTTGTATGACCCATGCAGCATGTCACTGGCACGTGACAATGTGAAATACAAGATATAGAGGATATTAAAATTGCGGCTTTGTTGGGCAAATCTTTCATATCTTAGTTCAACCTTATTCCCGGACCCTGGTCACCCGCACGCCTCGGCTGGTTTGTGCACACATGTCGAGATTCTGACTAAAGCCAGCGCACATGCTGCTGCATACCTAAAACGGTCCTAACATGGTGACAGCTGCGTGAGCTCAGCGGCAGCATTACCGCTAAACTGTGTTGAAATGGAACCACGTTGACACCAAATCAAAAGGAAAATATGTTCCCAGACATCTTGTGTCATCCCTCCGTGGTCAGGTCTCTTCAGAGCCTCGGGCAGGGAAGATTCCCGGCCGGATCCCACACAGTAGCTGCTCCACCAACTCTCTGTACTGTAATTCTAATACCTGAAACCACTTCCAGTAGTTCTCGACATCATACATCACTGTTTGTTGACCTGGTTTTTGCAATTTCACTTTTCAGATTGCCTTATTGATTATTTTTACACCTCATTTGACCCTGGTTTATTTGGATGAAGGACAAATCCTGAGGATAAAGCAGGTCAAGTGCCTGGTTTTCTGAGGCTGAAATATGAGTTTAACTGTGCACCAGTGCTTAGAATAAACCTTTACTTGATTCTAATGTTCTGCTTAACCCATTCACTTCTGAACGATACAAAGTCAGTGAAAATCCAAAGCATTAATAGAGGGTACATTGATGATTTCAATATTTTAGTTTTATTTGGCTCAGAAGACTTGTTGAAGGGAGTTGATCATGTGATCATGGGTTTATAAAACAGCACATTTATGGAAGTGATTATTGACGCTGAACTTTGTTTGATGCCACATACTGATCAAGTCCACTGCTATTATCTGTAAAACATAGAACATATTAAATGAGAAATGTTTTCTTCTATCGTACAAGTCCTTATATGGAGGAAGCTTGGCGGAAACGCATGAGAATAGAATTCAATTCTGTGGATTCAAATTTATGAATGTTATTTATTTCATAATGTTTTAAAGTTGTTTAAAACTTTTTAAGGTAAGAAAAGGAAATAATTTATGGGGGCTACAGATTTTTGAAAGACAGATTAAATGTTAAATACAGACGAGTTTCAGCATTTATTTTTACTCTTTTACTCTTCAAAATAATATTTTAATTGTCCTCAATTTAAATTGTTTATTATATGCTGCTGTGCCATTATTCAGGTTTGTCTCAAATATCAGCCTCTTCCTTTTTTTGTGGGTTGTATTTTTGGATACATCTATTTACATTAGAAACATATTTCCATTCATATCTCCACAACAATTTCTGTAAATTTTTCCGTATTTACTCCCACATTTATTTCCGAATCTTGAAACCGAATCAGGTAATTTTTCAGCTTCTTATGTTAATATGCTAATATATTTGATGCCAGTCGTCCAATCCTGCGTCTCAAAACTGTTGGTTTGTGTGGCTTCCATGACTTAATACTTCAATGTATTATTATATAAACCAGTATTTCTCTGTCATGCTTCATCCAGCAGCTTGAATGAAGCAAATCGGAGGCAATACTTGGTTCAGCCCACTAAAAAGGATTTATTGTCGTTTAAAAAGTGTTCATGAGCCGTGAGAACTCTTCTACCCCTCATTTGATAGAAGCACTCCGAGCTGCAACAGTAGACGCCTGATTAAAAATGCTGAGTCGTTGAGGGAAACGATGAGTCAGCGGAAAGCAGTGCAGCTCAGCAGTACATGAGGACGGGAGCGTAACACCTTCCGTGGCTTCATTTTCTGTCACTACTCATTAAATGTTGTTGACTGTAAATGACTCTGAAGGCAGGGGCTGCGGCAGCGCTCCCAAAGACCAGCGATTTTATTTTTGCTAATGATTCCATTATCCGGAGCCACACGTCGGGCCCTAAATGACGAGAAATGTAAAACACTGACAGGTGGGTATTTATCAAGTTCTGAGGTTCAGCTGCATGTACAGTATGTCTGGTTGAAACCAGAAGTTCAGACACTTAAAGAGCTTTAGTTTAAATAAGCTGATATAAAACTTGAATGTAGCCACCACTGTTATTTATTGTTCTGTTGTCAAACTGATGCGGAGTAAACAATATTTTGTTGTTTAAATGTATCTATGGGTCCATCATTTGATTCAGTAATATACCAAATTCATTCAAATTGAAAAATGTGGCTTCTGGTGGCAAATATTCTTATGTCATTAAACTGCGATTAATTGAGAATAATTAATCACAATTTTTTTAATGGAATCCCACCCCTAATAATTACTTTTTTTTTTTATCTCTCACTGTTTTATTTTTACTTTTTTAAGGGCTCAATCTATACCACATTTGACCTATTGTTGAAAAAGTCTGTCAGTTGGATCCACTTTCCCCTTAAAAAATTCCTCACATTGGTGCACAAATTGCAACATAAATGAGTTTCCTTAAATAATAACAATAACAATGATCATTCAATAAAATTGACAATCTTGCTTTGAACATTGATGAGTGATGGGGTCACTAGATGGCGCTCTTTGTTTAGAACTTGTGAGGTTTCATTGAATTAGAGGTCCAATTCCAAACATTTTACAGCAGACAGTGCCATCTAGTGACCTCTGAAAATCAGAGCACTGTTTCATGAAGCCTCATCTACCATTCACTAATGTTTTTTAAGCAGGTTTTGCTTGCGACATTGTTGAGAGTTTTTCCTCACATAAATGTAAACATATCCACTTAAGTAACAAACTTTTACACATCAAAGTGAACTTTGAACGTACTAAAGTTTAGTGTACCCTGAAGACAGACTCATCTGTCACCTACAGTTTTGATTCTTAACTTTGCATATTTAAAAAAAGGGTTCGTCATGGGTTCTACAGAGAAATGCTGTGACTCAGCCAGATGTGGAGTCGTCTAAATTTACACTGAGGGAACAAAGATGTCGGTGAAAACCACTATTGTTAGATCAGACAGAAATATAGAATAGAAAATACAATGTATCCTTTCAGTGGTGCCAACAGGTCTGCTGTGAATAACCTGAGGGAACAACCAGTGGTGATAGAAAGAGGAGGCAAATAAAAATATCATCCTGTGGGTGAATGAAGGATAAAGTCATGGCCATAAGAGTAAAAATAGAAAATACAATATATTAAATTGCCCCAACTACAATTAAACCCATCAACAAGTTAGCATATCTAACCCACTTACGAAGAGTCAGTATGTCAAAATATTTATTATAGGAATCTATTTTCATTCCATATCTAGAAGGTGACGTCCATACATCAAATGCTCCAAGAACTAGATAAACAATGGTCAGGGTGAAGTAAAGTTATGGCATTGTGAATCACATAAACGTTTCTTTGACTGAGGTGTTTTAAATCAGTTCGGATGAAAAAGGTGTAAAGATAAAGAAAAGTTCTTTACAGTTTTCTCTTCAATCAACCTACAAACTCCCTGAAACCATCACTGGCGTTGAGATGGCAATATGTGGAGTGTAGCAGGAACTGGCGGGGAGTATAAATACAATCTTCATGTCTCTTCACAAGGAACATTTCTGAGGAAGTTTCGCTCTCTCATGGTGGAACATTATGCTGCGCTGGTCGAAGAAAGTGTGGCCTCAGGTCAGAGATACTCGGCTTGTGTTTAGTGGGAAAAGACTGTGCAGCACTTTTGAGTCTTGTGTAGCTTTCTGTTTGTGTAGTTAATGTACGCATGAAAACAAGGATGCTGCGCAGTTAAAAACAACATTTAGACAAAAGTTTGCACTGTATTTTAAAGTTCTTTTTTTTGATCTGGGTTCTGGGTTCTTCAACCGTTAAGAGTCCAAAAACTACAAGATCTCCATGAGGCCCAGCAGGTCCTTAAGAGACACCTAAACACTGACAGGTTCCATTAATGTTCAATGCTCCTCTGGGGGAGGAAAAGGTTTTGTGCTCCATCGTAACATGCGTCAACATGCAATACCGAAGGCTGCCTTTGGCATCAGTATAGGATGCAAAAGTCCACTTCCCAACGTCACTACATTGCACAGCGGGAGGTGAGGATGAGTTGGTCGTCCACACATCTGCACTTCAGTTTGGATATTTTATCGTTTCCCAAACCTGAGGGAAGTTCTACGGTCAACAAGTGGTTTTCAGCACAACAAGTCGTCCTCACCACATGTAGGTGATTTGCTGCCATGTGATTGGCTGATAAGCAATTTGCGTTCCTAACCAATAGAACAGATGTCGCTAATAAAGTGGCCATACGTGTTTATCCGTGTGTGACAAGAACAACTAGGTTGGGGACTCCCTTGTATCCCCTCTAGGGCCACACCACTCTCAGTGTTAGCCCTGGCTAACTAATCCAATTGGACCAATTGAAGTGGAATTGGAGCAGAACAATTTATTGAACAAGTTATCTGTCTTAATTACATGGTAATTGCATTGCAGTTATCCTTGTATGTCTCCTGAAAAGTCTCAAAAAGTTGCAGTGAATTTGGAGTCTGTACTTTTGGTGGTTTTCTGAGTGAGGTACGTGACTGTGGGACTCTGTGCTAATGTTGTCTTTGACTACCCGCATATTCCTGTGTTAAGCATCGTCCCACAGCTGAGCCTATTGATGTCTCGTGTGCAGCAAAATCAATCGGAGCTCTCCAGAGTTTTTCCCACTCATTATTGCTGCCTCTCTTTTGTTATTGCTCAGCGAAGACGCAACACAACATTCCTGTAAGATCCCAAAATATGAAGCCACATTGTTTTATGTAAGGTGGCGCGGTGGAGCAGTGGTTACTCCTGCAGCCTCACAGAGAGAAGATCTCCTGGGCCAGTCGAGTCAGTCGGAGTTGGGAGCAAACTTTCTGTGTTTTTATAGTCATAACCAGAGATAATACGCTCTGCTAAGCCGAGGCAGCGCAGAGGAACACGCTCAGCTGGATTCAGATGTGGAAATGCTCCCAGATGAAGCAGAGATGTCGTGCGTGCCTCTTCTCTATCACTTTTAATGTCTTGAAAACTCTACTTATCCTCGTGAATCTTTAAAACTAGCCTTAATTTTGGAGAAAAACTGGGGCACTGGAGGACAGTGAGGTAGAGGCTTGGGCATTAGGGCGACCTGACGGTTTCTTTGCTGCTCTGTCATTCCTCTTTTTTGCATTTCAGACGGTTGCATTCACGCAAATGGAATCAGATCAATTCAATGGAATGTTTGGAAAAAAAAATAGTTCTTGGACTGAACTTTCCCTGGATGTCCTGAAATGGCTCGAACCGAGCTGTTATTGGAAGTTGCTAGTCCAGAGAGCGAAAGTAATGACACCAGCAGCAGACGAAATTGACTCTCTCCCTCTCTGTCTCGCACTGTCTGTCGCTACAATCCTGATTCATCCGTCTTTTCGCACGACCTTCTTCTCTTCATACAAGCTGCTTCCAGCACTTTTCTTCATCTCTTAAACTCTATTTCAATCTTAACAGCAGGCTACAAGATCCGACTCCACTTTTGTCCCCTCCTGAGAGTCGTCTGCTAAAAAGTTGCATCACCACAAGAAATTTCTTTCTCCATCTTTCCTCAACACTTCACTTCTCTTCCTCCCCCTTCCCTCACGCCATCTTACCCTCCTGGGATTCCCGTGCCTTAATTATTCATTGTAATTTGTAGATTAATTCTGCATGGCTACTTTCCTCCAGTCCTTCTTTCTCCTTCTGAAATACACACATCACAGAGTGATTTTTTTCTTTTCCACACGTCTCCTGGTTTTAACCGTTGTGGTCAGAACTCCTCATTTCTTTCATTGTAGATTTTTTTAAAGTCCTGCCAAAAGATACCTCTTATAAGGCGTCTTATCGAGTCTTTGATGATCATGTCATGTCGACTATATCGAGGCACCTCATTGACATTTCACCAGTGTTTTAATTCGTGAAGTGTGGTGAAGGCTAACGCCGCTAAACACTAGTTTTATTTATGCCGCATTCAAGTCGCTGCAGAAAATTGGATCTGGGACCTTGAAACGAAGACTTTCATAGCGTTCCACTCGTGTCCCGTCGGGCGAGTTGTAAAAAAAGATAAATGTGTTTTGTTGTGTGTCATGTTAGACGAGACGATAAACTTGACATTGTGCAATATTCCACGCAAAACAGAAGGAAGCATTATTCCCTGTGGACGGCTGCATGAAAGAGCTGGCTGCATAAATAATCAAAACACATCCACAGTAGATTTATCTGCTGTGATGGTGTAAACACGTCTTTATTTACCAGTCAAGCGTTATGATTTTGTGTGAGGTTGTTTGGGTCCTCTGAAGTTTACCACTTAAAATAGCGGAAACAAGAATGTGCTGTGTGTTTAAAAGATGGCCACCGTACAAAGTTGAAGGAACAGTGGGTCATTCCACTTATGTGGTGAGCAGAATACGAATCTATAAATAGTAGCGGCATTATGGGGCCATTATTATTCTAAGTAGACAGGTCCTTTGATGCAGGTGACCCTCCACAGGAGTCTTCTTTCACACAGTCTGCAAGAGACTGAAGAACCTGAGGAGGTGTGGTTCTCTCATAGGGGACAGTAGAGGTGAGGGACAGGTTCTAGATCTGTCTTCATGAGACAGCAGCTCATTCCGTGACAAACTGTGCTATCGCAGGGCTGATGAAACATTCCCCTAATTTTCAGAGGCCACTAGATGGCGCTCTTGGTTTAGAAACAATGGGAGGTTTCATTGAATGAACAATAAAACATTTTATAGCAGACAGTGCCATCTGGTGGCCACTGAAAATTGGTACACTGTGTCATGAAACTTCATCTCCCCATCACTGCAAGTAACTTTTAGCTGTCGCCCTGGTGACATTATGTTCACATGCTGCTCTCTATTGGGGCTAGAAGAAGTTTTATGTTTATTTTCGCAGATAAAATGTACCCTTTATGCACAGCGATGTAAATGCGACTTTTGAAATCAGATATAGAGATTATCTTAAATCGAAAGACACGTACTGAGGTGGTCCCGTTTGGCACAAGACAATTTCACCTGGAAGCCTCACAGCCAGGGAGCACAAATGCCGACATCAAAACAAAGTAGTGAGGAATGAATCTTAAAAACTCTGTAACTCGAGAAAGTCAATAATGATGCTTTCTGGGAGTCAAGTGTCTCACGGGGTGGAGCTCTCCTTTGATCCATTACGGTTATTCCGATCTGAACTCAACTTCTATTTTTCCTTCATCAATCTCCATCATGTCTTGTGTCTCCGCACGCACCACTGCTGGTGGACATTCAGATTTTAGATAAAGGCGAGGAAATAATCTTTGGAAAAACACCTCGGAACCATTGTAAATCAAACGTATTTGCTGATACATCATTGGCTCACACTGTCACCGACCATCCCTCCCAGACGTGCTGTTTCTGGGGCACGTGAAAAACCGTACCCGACCTTGATGTGCTCAGTAACAACACATGTTAGAGCCAATTGTAACTACATGTGGTCACACGAATCGGACATCAGAAAAGACATTGAAGTGGCCATAGGTGAACGGAGCTGTACGGGATCTCATGAGGCAGTCGACTCGTGCACTGACTGACCCTGTCTGTGTTTGAAGGTAGGAATTCCACAGGAGTTTAACATTTTCAAAGCAGAGTTTGATGTAAGATTAAAGTATTTCTATGCATTATTTAAGTCTTCCACAATGTTCTTATCTTGCCCTTAAGCGACTTTTCATCGGTGACTTAAAAAAAAAAGAGAAGGGATAATTGGTTCTTTGGACTCCTACACAGAGTACAGTACGGTACCCGCAACCCAAGATTTCAGGCTTGCTTTAGCATACTGCGTTGGTTTATACATGTGTTGATTTAAAATAAAACATCAAAACTCCCTCTCGTTATTCAACTTTATAAAGATTGTGTTTTATCGATGACCATCTGAGTGAATGCAGCGGACACAGGAAGATCAGCACCTAGTTGACTTGTCCAATCTCCGTGTTGCTGGGACCGTTCCCAGTGGATGTTGACCATTCTGGCATCATCTCTGAAAGTTCCCACCCTTCACCCCGTTTGTGAAAGTTGTCAGATTTAATGGGCACCAAGGCTAAACACCAACACTAAATGCTGGTGGATACCATTGTACCAAAATCGGTCTTGGTCTTGAGATCGGTCTCAAGACCACTTTTAGGGTCATGGGCTCCATTGCATCTTACACTGCCTTTTCTCGACCTTGGACTGGGCACACTCTGGATTTCTATTCAAGACCGGTCAAGACCGACAGAGAAAAGCATAAGGGGTAAAACACTGTCTTGGTCTTGTCTCGGGCTCAACCTCCAAATATCTTGGTCTTGATACTCCCCAGTCTCATGTCGTAGTCATGGTTGATCTGGTCTTGACTGCAACACATATCTGCCTCCGTGTAAACGGCACCTCAGTGTATATGGCACCACATAAACGGTAGCACAGGGCGAATAGGAACACGAAAACGACACCCACTCAAAAGTTAGGCGCATATCGATGTCAGGCCTTAAAGCAGCACAGCTCAGTCATACTTCCTCCTGATACTTCATTCCTTCCTTGACTGCCTCCTCCTTCCTCCCTCCTTCCTGATGACAGGTTCCATTATCATGTTTCTCACGGCTCGCCTGCTCCCCTCCTGATGGATGACCTCACACGAATATTAATTTACTGTAGCATTAACAATATCACGTCTTATTCTACACTTACCTCGCCTTGCTTCATTCCCCCCCATCCTCTTCCTCCCCCCACCTCCCCCTGCTTTCCACCAAATCTCTCCTCCAAACAACCTTCAGCCAGCTTTCTACTTTTACGACTCCATTCTATGGTGGAATAAAATGTTTTGTGCTGAGGTTGAATCAGAAATATAATTGTTCATTCTCACCCGCGTCTACTTCTCACCAAAAAACAAAATATGAAGCAGCAGATTTTTCACCTGGCTCACATAAACCGGGGCAATAAAAGATCCCACTTTCACTCTTCTGAAGAAAAAATGTTGTCTCATCTCAATAATTCATGCGGAGCATCATGACACGCGATGCATAATGGAAATGGAGAGCGAAAGTGGTTGCACGTAACAGAGATCGGAGGTGAAGAAGTAAAAGCTGTTGACACCGGTGTGGATTGGGGCGAGAGAGAGCCAGTGATGCGAAAGAACAGTGTTGACGAAAAGGAACGCTGAACAATGTTTGGTATCTATCGCTGCTTTTTTCCACGATTGTGCTGCTTGTACTGCGCCACTTCTTTTTTAAGGTACGAAATCTGAATATTTTTATGGGAATAAATTCAAGTTAAAGTGTCAATCATTGAGGGAGACGGAACAAAATAATACAGTTGACGTCAAACACAATTCAATTCAGTTTATTTATGACTATTCAGTAAAATAAAATTGATTCTAGCATTTGGCTCTTTAATAAAGCTTCAACTGGTGCAGTGCATTTTCAGACTTTAGCCCTCATTGCACAGAAGATCACTGGCTTCAACCATCTCATTGCTGCAATGATCAAAATATGTCGGCAGATTAGAGTGTTTTTTTTGGATGTGACAAAAAAAAAAAAAAATTCTCATACAGAATATTATGACCTGGTTTTATTTTGAGTGTATTTTCTATGACCCTCTCCTGGGCTTCAGCTCAGGAAGGTATGCTGATGCAACAACCAGCACCTGATTACCCTGGGGGCCTGTGGGGCTCAAAAATTGACGGTCACGCTGATTCGTCATGTGCGTCTTTTTTCATCATGTGGACTAACTTTATTTGGTGAATTTGTTTTCTTGTGCCTGCACCTGTCTTTTCTTGGTTTACTATGATGGTTTTGACCCCCACTTGTCTTCTGCTTTGCAATGGTGCTTTACCAGTGTGTGTCCATTCATTTTGACTTTGTTCGGCTCTATATGTTTATTTCATATTGATACAACTTCCTGTTTTTGCCTGTTTATTTGTTATTTGCTTTCTTGTTCTCCTCAAGAACTGAGACGTTTGGATGGGCGGAGTCTTAGAGGTATAGGTGGGGTATGTTTATGTGTGACCCAAAGTTTTCAGTGGCTCTTTAATACAGTCAGTTAAAATAATAACTTGTCATATGTTCCAGAGTCGTAATGTATTGAATGAATGAATGAATGTGGACATGAATGAATGAATTCCGAATCATGCACGTCCAAATCGTGACCCTGATGAATGAGGGCATTTGGTGTCGCACCTGACTTTATCTCAACAAGGTGGGAGGGAATATGACATGAGGCCTTGAGCGGTTTTTGAAAGGAGAAAAAAGTAATTGGTGGAATATGGTTGGACAAAATTGCAGCGCCTCCCACAACTTCTGGGGATTGGTTGAAATTACGTTAATAGTAGAGATCGCAGTTTTGTGGAGGAAACTGACTAAAGCTTTGTGTATTGTTTTCCTGGGCACCAATCCACATCAATTGTTTGAACCTTTGAATGTCCGCAGTACTGTGTTGTGCCAGGTGACTTCTTCCACTTGTGTCTCTCCAAACACGTCTGTCTCCAAACAAGGGAACAAGTCACCTCTGACAAGCTCATGTGGTCCGGCTTGCTTCTTCTTCTCAAGCACAAAAGGCGATTTTGTCAATCAAGTCAGGAGCCGCCAGACATTTCTCAGACATACTGTTGATGGTCACTTTGACAGGCAATTAGATGTCTTCTCATTTTTACATGTCAGAGCGCACATGTCCAATAAAAGGATTTGTTTGAAGGACATCAGCGCTTCCATCAACCATATGCATTCTTCCAGCCGGTACATTCCACCAAGGACTGCGTCGTCAATATTAATGCGGGTTAGACGCTGCATAAATGACTGAGTACATCGATGATGGCTTTGTCCTTCATACTACAAAGTTTATGCACCCTTGACTGCAGAGCAGCTAGATTGAGTGTCAGTCTCACAGTGCGACTGTCAGCACAAGTGCAGTATTGGAATGAAGATGGTGCTGATGTTTATCACCCTCCTCTGCCACACTGGTCAGTTGATCACATTGATGCATAGATATAGCCCATATAGCCCCCTTGATATAGATCGAATTATGGTAAAAGCATGTCTCTTGTTACGTTTCAGGATGTTATGAATGAAGTTCAAACTGGAACTCTGGTTTGTTAGATTAAAAGTCCTGTCTCAGGGTAAAATAACGGAGGCGGCCATTTGCCCCTGTGGTAGGCCAGCAGAACAGAAGGGAATGACCGCTGGGGTTGGGAGGAACGAGGCAGCTGATAACTTCCTCAGACGGCAGTGGTAGCCTTTTTCGGAGATTGATGGACCAGAGCGGTGAGGCTGTGTCGGCACTGTGGGCATTGGTGATGAATGATTGAAGCCCTATTTGTACAGCGCCACGGAGGATTTTAGGGAGGAAAGGGAGGTGAAGAGAAAACATGTGGAAGATAGAAACAATAAAATCATATTGGAAAAACTCACACGCGATGAACAGGATGTGCGGCAGTGCTGCTATGGGACCAGTCGAGCTGAATACCAGATCCAGGGCAATATAGAGGGGAGATGCGCAGAGGCAGGTCGACCCAGGCGGTCAGAGACCGCTTGCCCTGCCAAGAGACGTTCGAGCACATACCTCACCACAGTGCCTCTGTACATGGCCCAGGATCTTGTCTTGGCCTTAAATCCCATTAGAGCAGTGTTTTTCAAGCTTTTTTAAGCCACAGCACACTTTATTGACCAAAAAATCCAGAGCCTAAATGTGAAAAATTTTATCTACTGACTCACTATTTGCAGGAACAAATTGCAGGAAATGTATTTGTTTAAAAATGTTTCCAGGAAGGACTGGGCAATATGGCAAAATATTCATTTCATTAATCATTAATTCATTTAATTAATCATTTATATATGTCAAATATATTATTTGATTTATTAATTGTCTATTTTTAATAACTGTCTCGATTTTAGCACCATCTATTTTGCATTATTTAATTCTAGTTTGGGGAGTTTCAAGACAAAACGTTAACATTTTTTGCATCTGCTTCATGACAACAACGATGCTTCATCTCTTTACATCTTCGAGTGCGTTTATTTGTTTCTGCATTTAGTTTTAGCCTCGAAATGGAGCAAACTTTGATGGTCTACGAGTGTCAATAAAGTTTTGAAGTGAGACTTCAAAACATTATTTTGAAGTGAGACTTCAAAACTTTATTTTGAAGTCTCTGTTAGCTCTGCAACTCTGTTAGCTCTGCAATTCCGACAAGGATAACTCCATCATTCCATGGTGAAGGTGGGCGCTCAAGTTAGAGGCACATCAGGTTTGAAAACAACTGGACGTTACTCATTTGACCGGCTTGTTCGCTATGAGCGTGTGGGAAGAGGAGCACAGCTGCGACTGATGGACGAATCAGCGCATCAGCATAGATCTATACTGTGTAGAAAGAATGAGTGTGCAGTGCCACACGGGTTGGAAAACACTGCGTTAGAGGATAAAACTAATATCTAACCTAAGTAGATAAAAGACAGAAACAACGGGACCAAAAGGGAATCCAAACCAAATAAAGACATGGATGGCAAAAAATTTCATGTTCACCGTGCAACACATATTCTGCTCCCCTGAATAAAAATAAAGTGGCCAAAAAAATAACGGGCATTATGTCGTGTTGGTGTCGTGTTGAAATGACCAACATTTCTCTGCTAACAGTGATGAGTTCCACTTGCAGTTCATATGTGCAATTCATGATTCACAACTAGTTGAAGCGAATGTCCAAAGCAGCCTAAACCCGATGGTCCAGTTCCATTTCCATATTACTAGCTCCATTATTATGCAATATAACATGGACAAATATACACAAAAATCATAACGCAAATATGATCCGATTTTTTTTCAGTGGCTTCTGGTCAGCTATGTTAAAAAACAAACCCTTTTATCCCACACCAGAAGGAAACTTCTGTGTGATCCATTTTGAAAGTGTCTCTGGCTTTGTGTGGAAGGGAGGTCTTCATGCTCAGACACCCAGGAAAGTCTAGCTCCGGGATACAAGGTCTGAAGGAGTGGGTTTTTCCTCAAGAGAGACACATAAATGTAATTTTCAAGCCTCATAAATGGGAAACAGTGAATCATCGTTTGAGACAAACACACATGGGAACTCCACTAGTCGAGATGCTTTCTCCAGTCGACAAGTTGTTCAATGAAACTTCTGATCACTTCTAACCAAAGAGCGCCATCTAGTGGTCTCAACATTAGGACACTGTTTCATCAACCCTGCAATACGGTTTGATGATACCTCATCTACCTATCGCTACCTCTACCAATTTGTGACCTGTGTAATGTTCATTTGCTACATCTACGGCGATAAATTGTGGCGAGAAGAAGGGGACTAGCAGCAACCAAATGATGGCAGAGTTCAAGATGCTCCTGTCACATTTAAAGCATTTGTGTGGCAGCATTTTGGGAACCCTACGGAAATAATGACGGGCAAGTGAATAGTAGCTGCGGATGATGTGTAAACTGTGAAAGAAAATAGTTACACCGGAGCTAACATGAGTAGAAATGAAGACAGCTCGCTACTGTATTCCACAGCATCATTGCTTTACACCAGGGTCTCAAACGGATCCACAAAGGGGACGCTGTGGGTGCAGGTTTTTGTTCCAACCAAACAAGCTCACACAGTTTAACCAATTAGGTGTAGCTGAAACAAACCACACTAGACTCATAATCACTTGAACAACAATCTTCAGACAACTGATAGGTGAAAAGGTAACAGGTTGGAACAAAAACCTGCACCCACTGTGCCCCTTTGAGGTTGAGTTTCAGACTCCTGCTTTACACCGTCTAGAGTCAAGCAACCAGAGACTTTCATTACCGCTGATGTGAGGGAATTTTCAGAGGTACAAAACATGACAGAAAACATGGCGGATCCTCCTCACAGCTGACACATACCATTCCATCAGACGTCTCTCATGAACGACAAAACCAAGGTTGTACAGATCCTGATGGACACAGGAAGCTTTGACCTAGAGAGGTCCGTCAAGCAAAATAATCACATCCCCTGCTGTTTATAGCTGCTTTTTCATTTATTTGATGACTTCTTTTCACCAAAGTTCCAGATAGAACCAGGAATGTGCTGCGATCCATCCGACTCGATTATAGCTGGTCTCGGCAAAAACATGGGTTCTGATCAGCCACCGGAACCCCTGCTTCTTCAATCCTTCCCCAAATATTTCTGCATATGTCCATCTCTCTAAATCCTGTGGCGTGAACTTCCTCACGCTAAAGTATTCCGCTGTATTGTGTCAGCGGCACTGTGAGCGTCAGAATTGGAAAAGCCATCATGTTCTGCATTACACTTTAATTTCCATGGAAATAGGTTGTGGACGAGTGCCCAGAATGAGATGGGGATTTCAGAGGTCCCAGTTCATACCAGGAGGAATGTAAAATAAAACTATTCTATCAGCTAGAATAAAATCTTACATCCGCCAGTATCTGTAACCGCTCACGTCAAATGTGATAATGACGACAGAAATTATTAAAAAAAACATGAATCTTGATGGAGATCCAGATGCGATTCTAAGACTGTGAAATGATTCTGAATCATCGGCCGTGGCAAGACTGCGCTAAACTGTGTCTAATTTCGACTGGCTCAATAAGAGGCCAGCCAATATCTTCCCCACACCTGAGGCCAGTGCAGCCGACAAGATTACACCCAGACCCTTCCCAGTGGACACGCAAGGTTCCCTCCTGTGGAGCTCCACAGGGAGCAGAAATATTTTAATACGAACCTTTGGATGGGATGAGGCAGTAAATGTGAGCGAATACATGTTTTTATAGTGTAATAATGATCATTGCTATTTCTTTAAAAAAATTAAGATTGTCACAAGAACAACTTTCTGAAAAGGCGTTTTAGTCGCTGGATCCAAGCGTGGCAAATATAAAAGGACACCTTCTTAAAAAGTATCGGACAAGTCGACACGCAGTCAAACCGTTTGCCTGAAAGGCACGTCAGCATTAAGGAGTTGTCGAGTGCTGACACTATTATTGTCGACATCAAATGCTCTCGTTTCACAAACACCATTTACACAGACGCACTTGTAGCCCAAAACAACCAAACCACAGAGAGAGAGATGAAACATCTGTCTACCTTTGATCGTGATGAAATAATCATGATGAAGTTTGAAGTGGGAAATTAAAACGCTGAATGATTTACAGCACATCATTCCGCTGAAAATAATTTTCAAAACTCTGCTGTTGCAACAGCTAGTGACCCACGCTGTTTTACGTTTGTAAGAATTAATAAAAGGGGTATCTCCAACTTTGAAAAGTGGTATAAGGGTTCACTTGTAGGATGAGTGTTTGGAAAAGCCCCTTCATTGGAGCGCTGAAAAACCGAGACCTGTCTCTGTTTCTTCCGTTCCCTTTGTCACTCGGCTTCAAATGCGTCACGAATAAGACGTATGGCACGAGACCATGGGGAAAACCTTTATGTGAGTCTCACCCCGATTGTGTGAGAGTTGGCGGCCCCATTAAAAAGTAAAAAGTAGGAGATTGTTTGTGGTTGCATGAACAAGCTTGACATCATGAAGCGGACGAACCATGTCAGGGGTCCTTTACGAATAAGTACCATTTCTAGTCAACTGAAAAATTCCCTTTTAAATTGAATTTATAGCGTACAATACTTTCGCCTACATTTTAACAATATTCTAAAGCAATATCATTACTTTCTTGTATGAAATGATCCTCCTCACTATTAGTTTCTCTGGCCGTAATGTGTGGCTGCAGAGGTCTGTCAGTTGGATGAGGGAATCACCCTAGAGCCTCGGATCCCTTATGATGCTCGAAGAACAATGACTCGGAAAAGAACAGTTTTCCATCCTACAACTGTCATCTATATTTCAAGCCGGGATGTAACGACTGTGTTAAAAGCTCTATTAATCTCTGTTAATGATACTGAATAGTAATTACCTTTGTGCACTGCACCACAGAAGCTGCTTGCGTGAGAGGAGGAGGGTTTTTCCTACAAATCACTTTTATTCTCGGTTGCCACGTCGAGGCGGGACTTTGGTTTTGGAATGAGATTTCTTTCTTGGTGAATAAGATCTAATCTGTCTGAGTCGACCGCAAGCCATTTTCTATTCGGAGTATTTTTCCTTTCAATAACCGGTGAAGTCCAAATCCCATAATCTCTGGTAAAAGTGATTCTTATCAGCAATTAGAGTTGCTACCTCACAGCAAGTAGGTTGTCGGAATGATGCTTGCGGCCACCAGTTGCAATGAATATGCAGATTTGGATGTGTACCTCCCGCAGTCATTTACTTATATCTTCTTTGTTCATAAAATATATTATTTTTATTTATACTATCCCTCATGCCATGTATCACACATTGCTGCACCCCAATTTAAACAAAGTATTTATCTAATATAAATTAAAATAAACTGCAGAAAATAAACTGTGCTTCGACCTACTGACTGTCAATAAAATGCCTCGAATATGATCCCATTGAACAATGTTCAAGACATTTTCACAAGGTGAAGTTCATCACAGACGGGCCTCAGACCCTTTTCCTGGGACATTGCGCTGCAATCCTTGACATGTTAAAGCAATAGACAATGGATCACCAACCTCCAGGATGCGCTCCAGAGCTGCCGCAAAACCACAGCCAGGTTTGGTGTGAGTACGGGGTAAATGATGCGCACTATTTAGTCCAATTTTAGTCAATGTTCACTGTCCCAGTGGAGAAGTTTCTTCTCCTGAGAGCTGTGAAAGATACCACTGATGCTGAACACATACGTCTCAGCTGCAGCTACTAAGTAGGTTCTCAGGAGAGAACGCTACCAGTGTCACCTCTAGATGTTGAAAAAACACCAGCTAACTCAAAGAGTCAAGAGGCGTATGGAGATCAATAACACATTGCACAATGTACTCCTTAAATGCAAGAAAATGGTCCATAATATATGAAGTTTTTCACTTGATAGAAGAGACATTTGTAGCGAGGATTAAGCCGAAGGGCATAGGAATGGTGCATCTATCATAAATCCAGTGCTTTTCACTCCACGCTGTGAGCACAAGCCGGTGGGATACATTAAAAAATCACCATCACAAGATACTCCTCTCTTAAACTCTTGTCCAACGCCAACTCTTTTCCGATCCATCATCTTCTCTCCAACAGAGCTACAAATTCTCTCATGAAATAAGTGTTAAGCTACAACACAGACTGCAATACGCATGTAGCCCAATTCCATCTTTATTTTCAGGCACCGACACCAGCGCTCCTATCTGCCCCATCCACTCCATGTATCACTGGTCAAGCCCGCAGTAATTGTTCTGGGTTGTTTATACCTTCACGCCCTGATGGCCTCATAAAGTCTGACCTCTGTGATCATTGCAGACGCAATAAAAATAATATATTCATAATAAATATTGATTGAGTTAAGACTTTTGACAGCCTTTAGGTGGTGGTGGAGGAGGACTCTATATATTCCCGTCTGTTTTAAATGAAAGCATTTATGCTGATGATCCTACATCACAAGGAAATAATGTGGATTCGCCGCCTGAAGGTTCCTTTGAATAATTAATGAAGAATAAATCACACGAAAGGTCATATTACACATTATTTGCATTCAAGTGCTCACGGCGTCTTAGATGAGTGTTATTTCATCACCTGTTGGTCGCGTTTGAGGCTGCGGCTTAGTTGCGTTTTGCTCTTTTAAAAGGCAACGCTTTGTTTTGAAAACGGATTTTCTCTGCTGTAGAAATTCACACGAAGCCGTCGGAGCAAAAGACGATCAAACCATGATTCAGCACAAAAACAAATGCGCCTGCAGGCATGCGCTTGTCGCGTGTTGTTTTTAAATAGCGGCATTAATGAGGCCTGGAGGCACGTGGGTGATCTGACGGTGATCGGTGTTTCATTTCACCACAACCTGAGAGGCATTAATGAGGGTTTGAATGTGGCGTTTTTCCATTTTGCTCGACTTGAGAGGATGTTGGCAGCTCTGCCACAGGGGCTTTTGTATGCGCAAACCAATAACAGCCATGTCAAAGAGTGAGCAGGGGTGAGATCAGAATGTGGAATTCAGGCTTTTCGTTCCCAGTGTCCATCACATTAGCACCATCAATCACTGCTCTTCTTCAGATTGGGTTGCCTGTCCCATCAGGTGAGAATAGATTACATTACCGCTTCATGTGCTGAGACACTCCTTTATTAAATGAAGGACTTATTTAAACCTAGTTATTTGATAACAAAGGAGAGGAATGAAAAAAAAAAGCCGTCACGACTCTTTAGTTTCTGTTTTGGTTCTCCTGTTTCCTTTCTTTCTTTATGGAGGTTGGTGCACACATGGTTGGAGGTCAACACATTCTCAGTCCCTTGGGGCAAATTCTGAGCCACTATTCTGAAGTTGAACTGTTGCCTCCCAAAGTGACACCAAAATCAATTTATTTATTTAAGATTCCTATTTTCAGACTTAAAGATTGTCTCAAATATTTCCAATATTTGCCATAATCCCTTTTTATATCTTTAGGGGGATGCCATCCACCCACATACCTCCCTCAACTTGAGTATGTCAATGGAAGCAGCACCTCAAATGACTATGCGGTGACCATGGCAACGCCACATCTCAAGTTCTAACCCAACCCTAACCCCTTTTGGAACTCAGCAGGGCAAACATTTTTGCTCCGTTGAAACACGTGTCAACGTGCAACACAGAAGGCTGACTTTGATGTCAACATTGGATGCTTAAGTCCACTTAATAGCCGCTATGTGACACCTTGGAAGTGAAAATGTGTTGTCTGTGGCCTAGTCTGCCAACCGAGAAGGATGTTATTAGTCCAGTGACTTTTCAGTAGTACACATCACCCATTCATAAGGGTCCAGTAGCCCAATTCTACTGGGCAAGTGAATGTCTACTTGGGGGTTATAAGCTAGGTTGGGGTTAGGTATACCCACTGGCCATCCAATGGACCGATACCATCTGTTTGGGGCTGAATCTCCCAAGGGCTTTTCAGCAAAGCAGTGCCTCCTTGTTGGATGTGATCCCATCATTCTATAGGTCACTGAGTGCACGCATAGGGTTAGGAATACCCGCCGGCCATCCAGTGGTCTGATAACCTCTGCAGGCTTTCGTGCACAGTGTCTCCAAACGCTTTGTTGGAATAACACATTTCACCCTTTTTGCTCTGCCAGCATTTTCTGATTGTTTTGATCGCATTTATGTTTTGTGTTTTATTTGGTCCAGCCAGTGAGTTTCACCTCTCGCTCCTGATTGAGTTTGTATCCTGGTTTCTGTCGAGCGGAAGTTGCTGTGGATTTAGCTTTTGAACTTGAGGAATGTATTTATTTAAAAGTTTGGACTTTGACAGTTGTCTGGAAAACTACTCCTGCTCTTGGGTTGATCTACAGTCCCTGAAGGCAACATCACCCTTAATATGAATTACTTACTACGTTATTACCTTGCACAAACTTCTGCAGTGAAAACCCGCCGTATAAATCGAGCAATATTTTGGAAACGAAATGAGAGCCCTACAGTCGACGCTCTGGAGAGAAATGAAACGAAATCATCAAACATTGAAGGTTGATTTATGTGTACAATTGGTTCCAGAAATTGTCAAGAAGAAAATATTTGAGAACAAAACAAGCAAAAAAAAAAAAGACTAACTAATATCCCCACTCGCGTAAACTCAAGAGCATCAGCCGTTTTGAGGTTTGCAGGGATTCATGCGGTTTTGTAAAATGGCGTGAGCAGTTGAACACAGGTGTTGAAGACTGTTTAAATCGGAGATGAACTCCAGTTGTTTGATATTATTCTTCCATCTCATTGCTTTAGATAAAATCCATCTGTTGTTAATTGCTGTGGTTGTCAATTTATCACAGTGCTGTAATGACCAGAAAAAAAACAGAAGACTCTGTGTGTTTAGTGAAGAATTGATGAACATAATGACTCACTACATTAATGCTGTGTAGCGCAATTAAACTCCACGGGGCTCTTTACAGCCGTGAAGCTCATCAATAGCAATTTCCTTGAACACAGAAAAGCAGGAAGAACTCAAACCTTTTGTCATCCAAAGCGCGCCAACGCGCACAGCGAAGACCATTAGCATTGAACCGGGCGCTTTCTGATGTTCTTGGCAAACCAACCGAGGCTCTCCGTTACAAAAACACACATAAATACGCAGATAATCTCTCCACAAACGGAGTTTAAGGCGATATAAACAACAGCCACTCGCCTCCCAAGTGATGAAGAGCAGAACAAAAATATATTTAACCTTTATGAACTCACTTTTCAATTACAGATAAACACACCCATGACTGGGTGCTGTTGGTTTAGCACACTGCTTATGGAATATTGTGTCGGAAGCTAGAGGCACAACTAAACAAGGAGGCTGCACTAGCTCAAGTGTGGTGACAAGAAAGTCTCTCTTGGCCATGCAATATTTACTATGGATGAGTTTAATCCAGCATATATTATCATTACATGTGCAAGTCTTTTGAAAAGATATTTTCTTTTCTTGTTATCAGATTACTTGTGTTTTGTCTCAAGACCACTGGGTTTGTAGTTTCCCAAACTTGCCTTTGGCAACTGAGATTAGAACTTTCTAGGAAGCATCTTCCTGAGTTTCTCTGGCAGGAACACAAACAAACACACCCAAAAGAATGAATCCCATTTACATTGCAGACTGCTTCTGTTTTCGTCCAGATATATTTGGTCAGCCTTTATGGATTGTTATCAGTTATAACATTTCACGTACATTTCATACCCAGATTAGTGGAGGAGTCAGGAATGCAGACTGCTGATTCCTACTTCCTGAGATCTAGTAGTCCCTGACTTTGGGCTTTCACTGTATCACTTCATTTCTTCTCATCACAAGGGTGTATGTTTGAAAAGTAGCGATCAGCCGATTCAGCAGAATGACTACGCTTTGAGTTCACAAGGTGGCGCTCTTAGTTAAAATTGATCTGAGGTTACTGTAAATTAGGACAGTGAAGCTTCATGATTCGCTCTCCTGGTCGACTTTTAGTTGAGGTAACATACTTGTTTCAGAGGAGGACACACTCACTGGGGGTCCTCCAGCCAGTGATGGGTAGATACGGTTTCACGACGCAGCATTGAAGGGTTGATGAGGTTTCATGAAACAGTGTCCTCACTTTCACAGTCTGCTGTAAAATATTTGGACTCATATCTAAACCAAGATCACCATCTAGTGGCCTCTGAAAATTAGCACACTATTTCATCAACCCTTTCAATACTGTTTCATGATACTTAATCGACCCATCACAAACTCCAACTTGTCATAGGCCAATGAGGCATCATGAAACAATGTCATAATTTCTAAAGCCCACTAGATGGCACTTTCTGCTCCTCAATATTTCAATTTGAGTAACCATTTTAGGGAAATGTCACATCATTTTTAAACTGAGTGCACCACTTACTAAGCTCTGGAAATGAGGACATGAGTTTCATGAAGCCTCACTGGCCTTTCACTACCTCTAGACCAGGGTTCTCAGACTGAACCACAAATGGTCAGTCAGTCATCGCTTGAATTTCCTGGGTTGCTTGTTGGATCATGAGCAAAACAACTAACACACACACTCATTTTTAGAAAGGAAAAGGAACATATAAACCAAAGTACCATTCATAAATAAACTCCACACAGCTCATCATTTCTGGATCACAACAGATGGACGTTCCACACAGTAAAACAGTGCTCCAGTATTAGTAATCTCGCACCATTTAAACACCATTCAAGGACGACAGGTTCATTTTCTGCCCACTCCATTACACCAGGACAACGTGATCTGACCTCACACTATTTGTTAAATCCTGATTTGCGTTTCATGAAGCATAATATTTATTTACTGCCATCGGTCCATCTGGTGACACTCATCATCCCAGACTGTGGTCCAGGAGGGATTTTCGCCCCATATTGCATAACACATCAGTCTCACTAACCTCTCATAAATAAAGGCACGTGTGAAATGTCCTTTTTTTTTGTGGACGTATCCAACCAAAACATGCAGCCTGAAGAATTTATTTTTCACTTTGAGTAGTATAATTGCTGAACATCGAAGCCATTTTTGTGATTAACTGTCTATGAATAAATCATTTCCCAGAGCCAGATTCCAAACACCTGCACAAAGTAAACTTAGAATTATGAATATGCATTGATCTAATATGCAGGCGGAGAGGTGAGCTGCCACAACTCAGAGAGGAAGTTATTGTATTTTAATGAAGCGTCTGTTGTTTGTCTGCCTCCTTGATCTGTAGAGAAATGGAACGAATAGAAGGGGCAGCGCAGCGCATATGTTCATAGGGTGTAAACAAACCTCTGGCAAAGTGATATTAATATTTCCATTATTCCTGTAGTGTCTCTTCTTTTTGTTGGTAATCAGGTGAAAGAATGGAAATAAGTGCATCTGGGACTGGAATCTTGTGCCTCATGAGGGGGAGAAGACAGGGGCGACTGGAAGAGGAGGCAGAAAGCTAAATTGAAAATTATTGGTTTTCTTTGTAAAGTTTACGTATTTTGCGGGTGGACATCTTTTTTTTCTGAGCTTCACAGGCCTTTGACAATGCGTTCTCAATTTTAATATTAATACTGTTTATTGAATGAATAAGTGAAACACATACTATCAAAACACAACATGCATTCAAAGCCATATGACAACGTAAGAAGTGCATTAGTTTGCCCCAATTTTTGAACTTAGTTCAAAGTAAAGTAAAAAAAGAAAAAATAGTAAAAAAGAAAATACAAAAGTTTCACACTTTTATTTGAAATTATTAATTTTAAACCCATGGGACTCACACTATCCTTACAGCTTTTCAAAACTATTCTATTCATAAAACATATCCTCTTGAAAATTTGTCATCATCATTCCTTGCCTTATATAGGGGTGTTGTATTCCCTAGTGTTCCTGTTGCCCTTAGCGGACACACTGAAATGTTCCTCATAAAGCTGAACTTAGCTGTGACGTCATCCCCCGCGCTGACTTCCCACGTCAACGCTTCATATCACGTATATATGCTCTGTCAAACAGTGCAGCATCGTAACTACTACACCATCATGTAGATATGTCACTCGCATTTGTCATATCCACACTTTAATCCCGTCTGTTTTTATTGTATATCATCCAGCCTAGATATTGTATATCATTCAGCCTAGGCCTCGGGGCTAAGGCCGTAACCCTCCCAGTCAACAAGGTACTGGACCCCTCGGCCACGACGTCTGCTCTCCAGTATCTTGTGTACATTGTAGGCTGGATGATATACAATAAAAACAGACGGATTAAAGTGCGGATGTGACAGCATTCCCATGAATGAATGATCATGTCATGGCACTTTTTCTCACCACAGTCACATGTAAGTGGATTTATTTTAGTAGTTTGATTTTTGCTCTGTTAAAATGTATTTTTTGTTGTTGTTATTTTTCAAGATCTGAATGGAATGCGGTGGCCAACAGCGGTAATTGACAAATCCTTCAAATTGTTAAATGTAACCAAAACACGGAATTTCAAACTGGATTCCATTTCAAACCAAAACAATTCGGCAATTCATCCTCAAATTGTTGACAGACAAACAAATGTTTTCATGAGAGAAAACATGGACAAATTAAAATAAATAAAACTAAAAAAATATGTGATGATGTGCATCACATAAGGGAGCCTTAGCGGTAGATCAGCTATTCACTTGAAAGATCAGCTTGGTAAACAAACAATAAGAAACATTTGAGTAGATTTTTTTTTCTGAAATGGCACTTGGAACTGTGGCTTTTCTTGGTTGGCTCACGTACATTATTAGCCTGGGTGGAAGATATATATTCATACTATCGGCTTTTCTCACTCTCGCACTGCACCTTGCACCTTGGGTGCCAATTTATCTTTATCTCACCAACAGCTGAATGTGTTTTCTCTCACCTCCCTGAACAACCTTCTAATGAAGAGTGAGAGTCTTCTCAAGTGAACGATGGAACGCAGCTTTTAACAAGTGTAAGATTTAAGTCAAGGTGACTTAAATAAACACATATGGGAATAGACATGTTTAAGCAGAACATGAGGAACACATTAATAGGATGTTATGTCAAGAATGACAGCAGTTTCTACGAAACAAGAAAATGGAATTTTGTAACCGAGGGAGCTCATCCCAAAAGAGTTCCGGAAAATAATTTCAGCTGAGCAACCAGTGTCAAAAATTCTTGGGTAAGATATGAGTTGACTCAATCATGGACAGTTAGAAACAAACTGAGTGACAAAAACGGAATGATCATACTTCAATGGCTCTGCAGTCTCAATCCACTGAAATCATTTTGCCCTAAAGTAGTGAATGGCTCGTACTTGCGCTTTCCATGCTTATCCAGCAGCCAGTGCGCTGTTCACAAAGTCACCCGATCACATACACAATCACACCGACAGTGCATCAGGACCACCAGGGGCGACCTTGCTCAAGGGCACGCCGGGTGTAGGGTGTCCCCAACAAGCAAAAACTGTTCTCACAACGATAAAACGCCTCTTGGTGGAAGAAGCTTTGAGAGAACCAGACATGTGTCAGGTTGTCACAACACTATAAGGTCCTGCCAGATGTGCTGCAAGTGGTAAATAACAAACGTGAAAGACTCATACCTCCACCCAACTGTGCACACATGAGGACTGCATTCATCAAAGAGGCCAGGAGACGAGCAGGAAATGAAAGTTCAGTGGAAACCAAAAGCTGCCCTGAGCAAAAAATCCCATGAAGATGAACATGAACACAGAACAGTGGGACAAAGTGAAAGACAGACCCTGTGCTGCCCCAAAACCCTGGACACCCCTCTCTGAAAACAGTCAACCATTTATGCTCCCTTTACATACGGAATTGTACCCATCCGTTTGAAACTATGTTACCATCACTGGTCACACACTTCCGTGCGTTTTTTTGTGTTGGTTTCGCTGTTTACCTACATATCCACCACGGGGGGGTAGCCCAAAGTCAAAAGTTTATGACCACTCTGAAACTAACATTGCGACTGTGGAGGTAGTATTGATAATGTACCTCTTCCACAAAAGACGAAACGGATGCAGCGTTGTTGGAGGCGGTGGTCGGTGAGGCTGATAAATATATTGCGACTGGAGGAGGTTTTTACGCCATTGCCATCTTTTTTGTGTCTTATTAAGCTATGTTTCAGGGAGTAACTGCCACACTGTCCCCACGGTTTCTGGAGGTATCCGTAAGCTTTGAGGATCATGTGGAAATATGAACAAGTGAATGCAGTGCTTGGACAAAAAGATCCGTCCGAATCCATAAGTAACATTGACCATAAATGGGCCTTTAGCTGCACTGCAAGGCTGCTGAACTGTTCTAGCTACAGTAGAATCTCAGTCCTTTATCCACTCACCATTCGTCTGACTGACTTGACTTGTGAAAGGGTCCACGGAATCACAATGCCTATCCAGGGGCTGAAACGCTACAGCAAGGTTTCCTCCAAATGAGCAAGACGACCCTCACACATCTAAAACCTGCCAAAACAACCAGTTCCAAGGTTAGTCCATTCGTGTTCTGTCCACTCTCAGCTGCAACCATTGCTAGGCAGCAACGTCAACAAAAATATGAAGAGAACTTTGAATCCGTTTTTTGAATCCGTTGTTGGTCATAGTAAACAGAAAGCAAACTCTATTCTACTTCCTTCCTGCATTGCCTGATCTTGAATCACCTCAACCTCTCTGACAGTGCAGCCCCTTCCTACGGTTGGGACCTTGGGAATCAGGAACTCATTTTGAGGGTTCAATTTTAATTTAAACTGTCCCATGAACCTAAAATCTCCTGAATCCCACCCAAGATTCCCCACCGCTGTTATGACGATTCAAGAAAAGGCACCACTACCATTCACACGGCAGAATTGTCAACACTCACGATACCCAAATTTCCTGAAGCTTCATTTGTCGGGGCTAATGAATAAAGAAGCAGCTCACTGCGTGTGTTCCAGTTCACCTCTAGCAATCCATCCCGGAGGTGGATTTACCTGTCAGCGACAGCCTTCTTCTCCTCAGTGTGATGACATACTGACAAGGTGTCAATCCCAGCTTTCTTTCCGAAACAGCATGAGGCAGAACACCCACAGAGAAGCCAGACAATCGATATTCTGCATAAATTCCACCTTCCACTTCCTACTGGGACCTTCAGAGAGAGGGAGCGAGTGAGAGGATGGAGTCATCTGACACACGCTAACATGCCGGATAGCTCACAAGGAAGGTCAAAGCAGTTGACACGTCAGTATATACAGGCAGGTGGCTGAGAGCAGCGCCTCCCGGGGTGAAACCTCAAGTGTCATTAGCTTCCTCTGCTACAGACACCACCTGCTTCGCTCCACACCTTACAAGAACCTGCAAAGACAAACATTTTGTGAAAACACAGCTTAGAGTCCTTTCATCGTGAACACAGTTTGAGTGATAAAACCCTTCAGCTTATTAAACCGCCGAGCACTGTGTGTTTGATTTTCGAACTGCAACTTTGACCTCTTCATTTTTAATACTTGCTGACCGCTGCAGACATGGGACTCATAATAGAAGTTGAACTTTCGGGGTCAGAAAGGGCACCTCATATTAAGCTGGTGGTCACGATGTGGACATCAGGTGTGACATTTAAATCTGAGAAATATAAGCATGCAAAGGGCTAAAAGAGTGACCCCTTACCTCGGCTGTCCGAGTGTACAAAGACCTCAGATATGTGGCTTCTAATGGAGACTTTAGCTGAGCTCACCACAAGTGTTGCTGCAGTCAAGTGTTTGTGGTTCATACTGTGCCTGTGCTGCCCACAAAACACAACGTGACTACAGAGGAAAGGATCAGGGACACCGTCCAATTGGCCTTCCTGAAATGATCTTAGGAAAGCAAATTGAAAAGCGCAGTCATCTCACACTAGAGCGACGGCTATCCTCACAGGGCGCTGCCACCAAGTCGAGATTATATCTAAACTCTGGCTCAACTCAAGCAGTCGAAAAGGACACACTTTACTGACCAAATAATAAGTGTCTGATGCCAAATATTACCATTCAACCTCACTCAAAAACACTGATGAGAAGAATCCCACCATGAATTTCTGTCAACATCAAAGGTATTGTCAAGTTTTTAAGCATTCAAACTGGGTGCTGGACAACTTTCCTGGCTGATGACCCACACAGTCCCTGCTAATGTATTCAAGTAACCTTGGCGTAAAATGAAGCATCCGCAGCGTCCTCATTTTGCGTACAAGATTCAGTGGCAAAGCTCCATCGGTTAAACACAAGTGAACCTGGATTCATTCATTTAGAATCACCTTGACACAGACAAGGACGAGTTTAAAGATCACCGTCACCCTGTCGGGTCACGCTGACCTGCTGACCTGTGATAAAGCTGCTGACCATAGGATTTTTATCACGAAAGAAATGACCCATTATTCATTCAGATGTCAATTCTTGGAAGTACAGAGACTGCTCACATGAAGCCAGTCTCGTTGTTTGGGTGTCTCTTGGTTCACCTCCTGGAGCGTCGTCCCCGCGTTTGATCCTCAACTGGCGTATCTAGAAAAACACCCATGACTGAACAGCAAAAGGCCCAGAGTGACAACGCCCACACGTCTCAGAGAATTTGGCTGAGTAAACGTCTACCACAACAGGACTGCATATGTGTATATATAGTATAGTGCAGACAGTTATTTTCTTCCCAGGATTCAAGACTAACATTGCATCGTCTGATAAAAATGAATATTGCTTTTCATCATTCCCAGAGTCACTGAAATCTGCACCGCAATGTTTAGTACTTTTCATTTATGGAACCTTTGAGGTAACAAACATCACTAAGAGAGTTCACACAGTTTAGTTCACGCTTTATTATGATTGTCGTTTTTTGACTCTATTCTCACAACTTGTTAACTGTCTAGTTTAGATTTTTTTTTCTTACAGTGTAGTTTTTATTATGATAAAACTGAGGAACAAATTTGGAAGCTGTCAACAGCAATGGTAAGTTTAAAAGAAAAAAAAAAAAAAAAAAAAAACGTTCTCTCATTTGAACAAGACAATTATCACGATTGTAAGATAGAAAAAAAAATCGTAAGGGATAAAATTCACGTTTGTCCAAAAAAAGTTTTAGTAGTAATAGTTTCTATAACATAAAATTGTCATATTTATGACAATTATGTTCATAATTGATAAAATTCACATTAGTACCAGATAAAATTGGTGTTCGCACAATAAAAAAACTGTTTGTATAAGATAAAATTCACATTTGTATCCATATTTATGCAAGATAAAATTGTCATACATCATAAAATGTGCATGTACACGCACACACACACACACACACACAAACACACACAAACACACACGCACACCAACGATTGTTGAAAAGATACAAATGGAAAATGTGTCATGAGGAGGCAAAACCAACCGTACGTGGCAAGTCGTCCATTATGTTCCATAAATACATGACTCAACAAAGAAACAAATGATAAAAACAATGCAAACAATGATAAAAATAACATAGCTATTATGATGGTTGGGAACATAGATGGGGAAAGCTATGTCATATTACTGTCTTGGCAGAAGTAAAAATGCTCCAAAACTGTGGCATTAAAACTCATATTCAGAAACAAAATATGCTCATAAAACACTGCCTGACTGTATCAAACTCGCTGTCAATAATTTCCCAAGTCATTTTCAAGAAGCGAGAAACATTTTCAGAAAACTTTCTCACTTGGAATTGATTTTGCAGACTGTCTCCCGAGCAGCTTCGCTCATTTGTTTGCTTCGCGGGTCAACCCACTTGTTGGCAGCACTGGTTAAAATTAACATTACGAAAATATAGACAAACTTTTTTTTTTCTTTCCTGTGCTTAAGGACTTTCTTGGTAACTTGAACTTTTCAGCGAGGGGATAAGATGTCAAAGATCCACGAAGGAAGAAGCAGCGTGGGCGTCCTTTGTGCCTGTCTCTCAGCTTGGGCAGTGAAAAATGAAGTGTTGTGCTGTTGTGAAAAAACAGAGATGTAATTTAAACACACAACTTCTTCTTGCATCAGCCGTGGCGTGGGCCGCTCTCCTAGCTGGCTCTGTATTTATGCACTAGCTATCAGACGGAGGACTTCTTATTATATCGTACATCTCCAGGCGATGAGTGGGTACGTGCAAACTTTCCCCCAACTAAACGTTTGAACAGAAACTTTTGGTCCTCGAGACTTGTTGGCCGCTGCCTGAACCCCAAACAGTCAAATCCCATTTCTGCAGTGTGGAGAGAAAATAAAGGGAGAGGAAGGAGTGCAAGGGATAAAGTGGGAGAAGAAAGGACTTTGGGAGGAGGATGAGGAGGGGCTGTCATGCTTGGGCGTCTGCATAGATAAGAAATAAGCTCATATAGCTCGAAATCTCCGTGGATGTGCTTTCAACAAGGTGAATAAGCAGATATAAATATATTAATGGAAGAGGCCTCCTCTTTTATTAAAGAGGGAATCCGCCACATTTCTGCGCAGCAGAGGATGGCACCCCGAGGTGTAATGAAGAACACAGTGATTTATCTATTGTTGTGTGTATGTCTTTAGTACTACTACGCTGTACACGCAGACATTTCTACGCTGGCTACGAGTTTATGAGTCTCATCTACACGTCGGAGCTAATCGACAGTTTGCCCTTTAGTCGTGACCCGTTGATGATAAGTTTCCACAAATTATTTTTAGAATCATATTCAATATCAAGTATATGACTCTGAGAAAATAAATAACTGTCTGGATTTAACTCCTTAAATCTAATTTTTAATGGGTCAATAATATTGATTCAACACTACACAACTAATGTTAAGATCATTGATTTCAAATGTAAAAGTTCTAGATGGGTTTTCACACTACAGAACTGGTCAAACAGGTTGAGTGGAGAGGTCAGCACATTATGATTTGAGGAAAAACAATGCACAGGAATATGAAAAACATCATTCGCAGGAAAAGACAGAACATATATGAATGGATTTGACAACATTTAGAAAACAATAGTTTGTGTTCAGGCACAGTGATCTGAATTGCTGTGGCTTCATTTGCTATTCCGCTTTTGAGTGGTAGAAAAAAAAGACTCATTGGATGAACTCGAGTATATTTTGTGCGGGTTGTCCGTCCAATAAATGTGTATTTCTGTTGCAGAAATAAATTGAGTTTGGCAAACATAACTTTTCCCCCACACTGTCAATAAATCCATTTATAGGACTTGATATATTCTAGAAAGACTGGAAGTAAGACAGCAATTTTTGTTAACATTATTAAATATTGTTGTCATAAATATATCATATATACACAAATTATTGTCAAATAAATATCCATCAATCATATATATATATGTATGTATGTATGTATGTATATCTAAATAATCATTATAATCTCCTGTCAGTTTCACTACATTCTGACCAGTGAGTCAAACCATTGGTAGCGTGGTAAAACAACTACAACGCTAGAGCATGTCAGGTGGCATCACCCTCAACAACAAACCTGGAGACTTCCCATGATCCCCTGCAGCCCAGTCAACCAATCACTGTGGTTGGTTTTCATAGGTAAACAAGCTTCACGCCACCAAGAAAAAACCTTGTCACATCAGACCAATGACTGTAGGTGTTTTATTGACATTAAAGCACTCGAATCAGAATCAGAATCAAATTTATTGCCATGGTCAGTGGGGATTCCACCAACTAGGAAAGTGCTTTGGAATAAAATAAAATAAAATAAAATAAAACAACAAAGGCTGTTCACGAATTCAACAGTCTGACGGCTGAGGGCAAGAAGCTGTTCCTGTGATGAGAGGTTCTGGTCTGGATGGACCGTAGCCTCCTGCCAGAGGGAAGAGGAACAAACAGTCCATGTCCAGTATGAGAAGGGTCTGCTCTGATCTGATCTGATTCTCCCATGTGGTGACTCCAATCCACCCATTCTCTGTGTGGAGATGTGAAGTCAACTAAATTATTTTAAGTTACTTGGCATCATACATGACATGTTTGCAATTTTGTTTTAGATATTCTCACATAGTACTTCAAAAGATCCTTAAATACACTAAGATGGGGTAGAATCATTTCTGTGTGGATAGTACAGTTCAATAGAATTTTTTTTTGGGTGGAGCCATATTTATAAGTCTGAAATGTTTGCTCATTGCAGTACAGTACTTCATTGAGGTAACAGGGTTCTGCTGTAAAACATTTGCAGAATTTATTGGACTAAACTACATTAGCAATAATTTTGAATTTGAGAACTCACCTTGTTGTCGATACTCTGTCTTGTCATTTACTTTTGTACTACATTTGCTAAATGAAATGTTAAAGGGACATCACACGTTCCGTTCTGTGCTGTAGTTTTATTTATTATTTTTTTAGCATGAGCAAACATGCTCATGAATAATTACAAGAATGCCTTTAGATGTCCGACCTGAAGTCTAGAAAAGAACAGCAAACTGTCACGGTTTCTGCAGGTGAGAATCCAAGAGATGAAACATTGAAAGAACACACCTGGGTCAAGAGTGATATACAGTTTATAAACCCACTCATCGGTGGTTTATAAACGGTTTATCTGAGATTCTCGTCATTACATCTGACCTGATATTGTTTTGGACATTATACAGGTAAACTGCGACAAATCTAGGCAAAACGTTCAAAGGAATGCTCATGTTTATGATAACCATTCTCACCCTTGAGACCAATTACATCCGACAGATGTGTGGCCCGGGGGCCATATGTGACCCAATGCCCGTATTTTTGTTGCCCTGTTAACGTCAGACTAAAACCATAAATGATACATTGTAATTTTTCTGCCTTTTTTGTTCTCTTTTAGTCACCACCACCAGTCCAGCATTAAATATAGCATGTTCTTGTTACAAGACTAAAACCATCTTTTCATTCTGTCATTTTTGTGTGCTTTTCTTGTTCCTCAGAATACATTGAGGGAATACTGAAAATGTATTTTGAAATGAATTGCCTTTTTGTCTTGAACGTCTTGTGCATAGTTATGTTGATTTGTATTCAACCTAAGTGCATATGAAATTTAAACAGTTTTCATCGCATATTGACACTTCTCACAATCCTCACTTACATTTAATCTTTTTAGGTCAACTTGTCCGTGTTACTTAGGTATATATTTTGAATATTTTTCCGTCAAGTTTTGTAGCCAGCACTGTCTTCCTATTGATGATGGCCCCTCACAACAGTTACTGTTTCTAATGTGGCCCTTCAGGAAATTTAATTTCCCCACCTCTGAATTACTTTTATTTCTGTACCTGAGAACGTGTAACGAGTCAAGAGATGAGGGAGCAAGAGCCACGTATAGAGGACGTGGAGACTGGACCCAAACGTGAGTGGTGAAAGTCACACTGAGGCAGGAGCGAGTTATAATATTTATTAAACAAACAAGAAAACACACAACGGAAAGCGTCACCGAACCGGGAGAAACAGAGCAAACACAGAATGAAAAAAAAAAGTGTAACAAAACTAACAAAGTCCAAACCAAAAGTGTCACCGAACCGGGAGTTAAATGAGCTAGCTAGCGCACAATACAACAAGCCGAACAGAGAGGGAGAGACACGAGAACCAGCTAGCTAGCATGAGAGACCGAAACAATGAGAACCAGGAGTTAAATGAGCTAGCTGGCACAAAACACAAGAAGCCGAACAGAGAAGAGCCACGAGAATCGGGAGTTACCACGGGGAAAACAAGGAGTCCAAAATCCCAGGAAAGGGAAACAACGGATGAGTCCATGGAACTGGAAGTGACGATCATGGGGAACAGAGAGAAGGTGACGATCCGGCCCATGTTGCTGGAGTCCAGGTGCTTAAGTACTTAGTTGATTAGGGGTTAACGGCTCCAGCCGTGTGCCAAAGGAACAGAGGGAAAAAAGCAAAACCAGGACTCGGAGCCTGGAAGCGGAGCCGTGACAGAACGTCTCCTCTAAAAGCTAAAAAGCCAAAAGGCTGATTTTGGGATCGAAAAAACAGATCCAAGACTCCTCTCTAAAATGGGTTGTCTTATGTCTGAGTCCCGCTGGAGTGTAAAAACCACAAGCAGCTGTCCCACTCTGTGAGGTTACAAAAACTACATAACAACAAGCTACATAAACCAAGACTCAAACATTTGCCTCTCCCTTCATGAGCTTCATATATATTAGCATCACGTGCAAACCTAAGCTGTATGACTGGCACTTCACTGGTTAATGTTCCTATTGTCGCACACACCCTTCACCGCCTTCCCCCTGCTGTGTTCATATTTCCATCCTTCTCTCCTTCGTGCCTATAGGCTTCTGAGCATAAATAATTCATGAGCTGTGCATTGTTTTTGGCTGATGCAGAATACATGTTTTCCCTCCTGTGTTACCTAAAGCGCCGTACAGTCTCATCCACAACTGAGGAGGGCAAAACTCCAGGCCTTTTGTCAGTGAACACATTAATAATATATTCATTTTCATCAAAGACGGTGCTCAAGCAGTGCTCCGAGACAATTTAGAAAGGAGATGGGATCCGTTTTTATTTCTGTCATCTTGTCGAGGAACTTTAATATCGTCAGTCTTGGATAAATCATCTCGGGGCCTTCGGGTCACAGGTAAAAAAATAGTGGATTATCACAGACAAGGTTTTAGTTTGACTGAGGCAAATAAAGTTCATACAGTACTCACACACCCAGAAGCAACACAGAAGCTAAATGCCTTGGATGGGAGCGACATGGCCTGCTCACCTCAGCTTATTATAACATCCATTTAGTCAACCAGGAGGCAGAAGATGAACATGAGCAGGAGACTTCTCAGACACTGCAGTCTCCAGCACAATCTCTGTTGAGTACTGTGGGGGAGAAGGGCCATTAAATTTGCAGAGATTAAACCCACCAAGTTGATGAAGACCCCCAGCTCTTTGTCAGATACAGGGCTGTGTGGAAAAGCCGATGGAGAGGAAGACCAGTTACAAAATCCATCCATTCTCTCTGCAAGGAACTACGTAAACTTGAGAGTCACCACTTCCAGAATTGGGACCTTTGACATTACTTTGTTCCTACCACTATATGATGTCAAGACCACACCGACTGAGACCAAGACATCATCGAGACTGGAGGGTATTGAGACCGAGACAAAACCGAGGAATTTGGAGATCAAGAACAAGACAAGACCAAGGCACTTGGAGGAGCAAGACAGTACATGTAAGGAGTCTCACACTGATCCACAAATGAGCTGCAGTGGGTGCAGACACACATTGCTTGACCAGTCTGGTGTCAGCTGACACAGACAGCACGAGTCTTCAGACACCTTACTGGTGTTTGGGTATCTTCCAGATTAGTTAGCAACAAAAACCTGCACCCACCAAAAAGGTGCCCAGTCAAAACAGAGTAAAAATGCATGCGACACCGGGACGGAATGAGTAATGGTTTTGTGTGACTTGAAAAATATATAAATATATATATATATATGCACCAAAAATGTTGGCACGGCGGCACATGAAGATCATAGTAGTTGGACAGGACAATGCACACCAACAGAAACATCAGACAACCACGAGACATTGATGTAAATGGAAGGGAAAGATGGGAGAGTGGACGGATGTTTGTGTCGTGTGGTCTGATAGAGAGGACAGCAAAACAGCAGGACGGCAGAAATAACAAGAGTTTTATTGTCATTTGCTTGTTCTCCCCTTCAGAGATGCACATGGACTAGAATCCTGAATACAAGTCAGCAACCGGGCAGATCTGAAAACAGAGGCAAATTGAACTGACAGGAAGAAAGAAGACAGGTATGCAAGTTCAAATGGAAACTGGGGCAAACCATGTGTGGACTGACAGGAAGCTACAGCAGTCGATATGGAGGTGGAGTTGTGACAGTAGTGATGGTTAGGTGAGGTTTCATGACACAGTATTGAAGGGTTGATGAAAGGGTTTCATGAACCAGGTGGCACTGTCTGTTTTAAAACGTCTGGACTTAAACAACTATTTCAATGAAACCTCAGATAATTTCTAAACCAACAGTGCTATCTTTTGGTTTCCCACAATTATGACACTGTTTCATCAATCCTGCAACACTGTTTCATGATACCTCATCTAACCATCACGCCAGTACAACATGTGCTCCAAATTGAAACATAGGAATGTTGCTTGTATTATGAGGCAGAAGGTGATACATGTGTTTTGACCGCAAACTTTATGTGATCACACTTTGTTCAGTGCTATTTAAAGTAGACTTTTCTCTAAATATATAACATTTTCAACTTGCAGCTTGGACTGTGTTTAAAATTATATTTCAGCAAAGAGGTCACAGATTTCTGCAAAACATCTTACAGATGCTAAGGTCAGTTTGTGTTTCAATTTGTTTTGCTGTCTGGTTTTGACAGAGATCAAGAGAGTGCAGGCACAGCAGAAAAGGTGAAGATGACTGTGGACTCAGATCAGCAGCAAGAGTGAAACAGCAGCTTTATCATATAGTAGAAAAACCGGAAGTTAGAAGAGTCAGGGATGCAGAAACTGAAGTTGTCTTTGGGAGTGACTAGAAAGGACAAGGTCAGAAGAAAGCATATCAGCTGTACAGCTCATGTGGAGAAGTTTGGCGGCGAAGTTATGGAGGCCAGATGGTTTTGACTCGTGGCAAGGACAGTTTGGGACCAAGAATGTTGGAGATGGAAGAAGAGGAAGACCACCAATGAAGTTCATAGATGTGAACTTCATTACGATGGACAGGTTACGGTGTAGCAACCCTGTTGGGAATTTCCGGAAGAAGGAAGCTGAAAAAAAAGTTGTATTTCATTCTCAATTCTGAACTTGAACTTAGACGTGTAACAATGGACCTGAGGTCCACTGCAAATACTACTTAAGCACTTTTTGAAAGTTGTTCAATCCCGTTTTTGCCTCCTCACTCTCCTTCATCTTCAGTTTGATTTTGTTCTTTGCCATCTTGTTGGTACTCCAGGTTCCTGCCAAGCCATCATGACTCCACATCACGCCTGAATGAAGGCTTCAAGTCTTATTATGACTTAACCCCCAGCACACCATTTATATCTATGAACCATTCTTGTCATGTACAACTTTCAAATAGGTGTCCGTTAATTCACTTCTGTCATGTTCTACATCTTTCTTGGATCGATGGTTGGAACAATGTGAGGCTGGAAACTTGGTGCAAGTGCTCTGCTGATAGGATGCCAGACATGCAATCAAAGCGCCATTTATTAAGATCTCAAGCATGAATGATTTTCTATTAGTCACCATGAATGTGAGTGACACTCTCTTTTGCTAGTGAGGGCAAGGTCAGCGCTGGGGGTCGAGGTAATTATCCATAATTCACCGTCACATTTTCATTCAACCTTGCACTTGGGCTTGAGCAGAAAAGTCATAGTTTTCAGGAAGATTACGTCACTGGAGACACGAAACTTCCTGCTGGACTAGTGCAAAATTCCTGTGGTGCTAAAGGCAAAAGGCAACTGAATCCTCCTGAAAGACGTCTCTTACTTACTTGTTCCTCCAAGGCTTCACCTGCATTCATTTCTGTTCATCATACTATATCTACTTCATTGTCTTCACTCTTCTTCCTCTCATTCAAATGTGTTACATCTATTGACTTTCATTCCTCTTGCCTCCAGATCACACCTCCTCCTCTCCAGTGTCTCCCCCGCCCCATTCATCATTCAAATCACTATATGATCAGCAAACATCATCGTCCATAGAGAATCCTGCCGCATCTTTCTGGGTATATACTGTATGTGTCTCCTAGAGTGATCACCACTCACAACCACATTCATGATAGTTCAGTGTCCACTCCACTACTGACCATCATGAGGTTCTGTGTCCACACAACGGCTTTTACGTCCCAGAGTGATGTGAAAGTCTGTGTGGCATGGTGACATACCGTATGGTGACATCATATTCCGACTTCAGGTAAAAGGAAGCCAGATGTTGGTCGGACGTTTATACTTTCATAAAAGCTTCATACCTTCATAAATCCTTTGTCACGTACGTATTGAACCACAAGGTTTGTAATGCACTGAGCCACAAAAGGCACTATATATACCAAGTAACATCATTGCCCTCTTGAGCGTCCTAACCCCAACTCCTTCTTTCTGAACCTCATACGAGGGGGAAACATCAGTTGAAAGATCAATGCATCAACGAAAGCTGTCAATAGATTTTGAACCTCACACGAGAGCTGAATGAAATCACACATTTTGTATCTGTTATAAATGTGACTTAAAAGAAGATTTGATCAACACAAGAGGGACTATTAATTCACAATGCTAGCATGTTTTTTTTTAACCTTTACAGCGCCTCTAAAGTTTTTTTCTGAAGAATAATCTTGACTGAATCTGCTATGTTGGGTTGTTGTACTAAACAAATGTTGGTATAAGGTAAACTGTTGCGATAATAACATCTTTCATTAAGTTACATTTGGTGCAGATACAAAGGTGTGATTCAGTTGCCATTAATTGGAAGTCAACTCAGCTTTTGTGCGATTAATTGAGATTACAATTTTAATCTACTAACATGAAATGCGTAAGGTCGACTTCGGAATTGGATCGAAAGGCCCAGTGGAAGATAGTTGCGATGTGACGGCTTCAGAGTTAGAATGGGTTGAATTTAAGGGTCAGTTTTGACAATCCTAACCACTGGAAATACTATATATAAACAAAGACATCTGGTTACTCATCGATGTACGTGTTTCACACAAATATGCCCCAACTGCTCTACAAGCTTGGAATATGTTTTTATCAAAAAGCTGGTGGCGGTAATTCCATCCTGGTCTTTTATTTTACTTGTGTATTCAAAAGAGGGATTGGAACTCCCACATCCTCGTAGGACCCGGTTCACGGTACACAACACAGGAAGGAACCCTGTAAAGCCACATTCCAGCCATTGATAAACTAGGCAGGAGGAGATGAAGTACTTTTGTGTACAAACCATTCCATTAGCGTGACCTGAAACCATTGCAGTTTTCAAACTGTTTTTCTTAGCGAATATCATTTTGTATGTGTGGGTGTTCCGGGGACCTGCCGGTACTAGCAGACACACCAGAGGCAGTTTCATTAGTATGGCTGGTTCCCAAGAGGGGGTATGTGAATAATTACCAATTAGACTGTTGTCAAGGGCGGTGCAGCGGTGTAGCAGGCGAGGTAGGTGTGTGAGTGTGAGTGTGCGAGCCCACATAAGTGTTTGACATAAATATTGTGTGGGGTTTATGATTGCACTGTGGGCAGTGTTGCGTGGCTGTTAAATACAGAATATTGTTTAATCTAATGCTTCACTCAACTGCTGAAGTTCTTGTCAGCTTTGTCAGCTAATTATAGAGCACTCTCATGGAGTACACATCCGTTCTTTTGTTCTGGAGCTTATAAATCCACTTGTCTGTTCACATCTGTGCAGCAAAAGAGGATATAAGTCTTTATGTTGACATTCTGCTGAACAGTGGGGTTTCTTGTAATTCCTGGGCTCAGTCTAAACTTAGAAGCAGCGCTGTAAGAAACATGCCAATTTTGATTTTTTCTTCCCTTTTTACACGTTTTTTATGAACATGTGCAAACACAAATGTAATTTTAATCTATTCCAAAGGAGTAAAAAAAGCCCTTTAAACCTAGCATGTATGAAAAGTGACCCCCAGCTAGCCCTAAATCTTTATTGAAAGTTTCATAGAAAATTGATATTTTGCATGTTTTATAGGGAGGGAAGATGGAAGGATGGAAGAAAGGAAAACCACCAAGAGGATGTACCACCCCGCTCCCCCTGCCACAGAGGCACCATCCCGCCACCTCTCCAGATCATTGCAACATTGCCCTATGAGTTTTAACTGGAATAATAAACCATCTTTGTGGGATAAGCCTGATCATTATAAAACGGGCTCTGGATGCTTGTTGCTCTCGATAGCAACCCATTGTAAGTCCCATGGCGTAATATATTGATACTTCAATAGGGTAAATGTTTTCCTTCCTGTGCAGCATTCCAAGTGGGGTAGGGTGGGGGGAATTGCACGGTGTGCAAGCGCATGGGAGATGCGACGTTAGGAAGCGTGGATGTGACTTGCTATGTATATCCCTTTATGTGGCTGTCCTCCAGGAAGTCACCATGACTGAACAGGATATACCGCAGAAAGTGGGCTACAATTCAAAGCCCAATACGTCAACATGCTACGTGGAAGGCTGACATTGCCGTCAGCATAGGATTCCTGTGTGTGCACTCCTTTGCAGATGGTGCCATCTCCTCATGCCACTAGACCATGGTCTGGCGATGACTGAACAGGAGCGACTGTCATTGGCTAAGGTCGGAGAGGATCAGCTGCAACATAGCGGCACAGACTATTGCGACAATTTCTATGTTCAGTAGAAACCAGGGGCAGTCCTTCCTCTCTGTTCCACATCAACCAACCAGATCCCATCAATATCCAGAGGGCCTTTTCACTTTTTGGGTACAGAACTAATAGTTAGCACTTTAGATTTCCTACATAACTACAGTGGAACCTTGGTTCTCAACCACAATCCGTTCCAGAAGGCCATTCGAGAAGCCATTTGTTCGAAATCTGAATGGATTTTTCCCATTACAATGAATGGAAAAAGAAATAATGCGTTCCAAGCCTTAAAATAGGCTTTTGTAGGAGTGAATGTAGAGTGTCTGCTGCAGGTGCACTGTTCCTCTATGTGTGTGGCCGCTGCATGTGGGAGGGGTTGCCGAGTGAGTGACGTCTCTCCAGAAGTGAAGAGGTGCCCGGTGCGTGTCCAGCTCTGAATGTGCGCTTCTGTGCAGTTTGGCTGTGACAAAGTCATAAACCAAGTAAGGCTCGAGACTCGCCTCATCCCTGTCTGAGCCCCAGCCGACAACAGGACATCAAACCCTGGAGAGTGCGCTCCAGCCTCGGGGGTATCGAGAGCGAGCACCTTCCCTGTGACACTTTATCACGGTCCAGTGTGGAGACAGGAAAGGTGTTACGCCTCAATATGAAGAAAAAACAGTCAGTAAATGTATCTAACGGGACACGTCTGCATACGCGATATACGATTTTTGTTCGAAATCCGAAGCAAAAAAATCTCAAACAATTTTGTTCAAACTCTGATTTGTTCGATGTCGGGTACATTCAAAACCGAGGTACCACTGTATTAGAATATTTGAGGTTAGGAATTTCAATTTCAGTTTTCCTTTGGACAAAGATATTCACAATAACGTCTTGGATATTCAATAACCATTTACCAAGGTGCAACAATGTCTGCATCAAATAAAAAATAAAAAAAAGAAGAAGAAGAAAAAAGTGTTAGATGGAACGTGTTTATGTTCGCCATCTCTTTATCTCTGCTCTTTTGATCACTGGTCTCGGAGCATTTACAGCAGTGCCTCTGTCTGTTTTTTCAATTCTATTCACAGTCTTTGTGCCTTCTAGAACTCTTTGAACTCTTTGGAGTTCAAAGAGTTCTAGACAATGTCAGAAGAAAGACTGAAAGAGTTAGAAATGATGGATGAAGCATCAGAGTTGACACACTGTCAAGGAGTATCAAAAATATTTAAGAAAATCTCTCCATTATCACACATTTTTTTTCTCCACCTCCTCTTGACGATTCAATATTTAAAGCCTCCTAAGATTAAATGTCCTGATTCAACAGGTTAAAGACAGCAGGTGTGTTTTATTTATTTGACATCGACTGAATTAGTCTTTCAAGTACGGTAGAAAAGGTGACTCAGGTGGTCCATTAGATCCTTTACCTCTGCTTTCTGTTGGCAGAATCACCTGGAAAGAGCATCATTTTTGGATACAATTGCTGCAAGTAAATTCAACCATTAACTTCATTCTGTATCAACAGTGTGTCGTGCTGTGATTTCTAAATGACGGATGTCGCCATGAACGCCAGCCACTGTACGTTCTCATAGTTATTTTGGTAAAATCTATTAATATATAAGCAGAGAGGAACTGCAGCATCAGAAAATATGGAAAATCAAGTTCACCACTTGGCTTCAACTTTCTGTCAAAAAGCCCCTCAGTAATGGATGAATGAACCTCCATGAACAGGCAACTCACCCGGATTTGGTCAATGACTCTCCAAACCTAATTTGCCTTCTGCCACGGCATCATTTGACTGCCTACACTCCCCGACTGTGTCCCCACAGGGACGCTGTCTCTCTCTTTAAACATGTTTTTTCCCTTGTGCAGTTAGTATCAGAGGCCTAACTCTTGTGTCCTCAGTGCCCACTGCCAAGCCATTAATCCCTGTGGGTCTGAAGTCTGTGGGATGTGTTGCAGTGAATAAATCCCACATAGTTGTCAGTGAAAAGGCTACAACTGAGACAAGGGAAGATGGATACTGCCATTCTGAATATGCATCGGAATTAAATGACATCAACCTCTCCTCCCATCATCGCACTTCTGATATACAAAGATTTGTTACAGACAGTTCCACTTTTGAGCAGTTTCAACTTTTGTTGTTCAGTCAGCATATAGACGGGAGCACACTCTGCGTTTGTGCTTCCATTGTTCTAACCAGAACAGTTAAATTAATAACATAATCCTGAGCCAGTTAGCGCTCTCTTGTGGTGGCCACCTAGAGCAAGATGAAGGTCTCTCTGAAATCAGTTCATCTGGGGACTTTTTTGTTACGACTTTTTACTTTTTGGTGTCGGTTAGATACAAATTTGTTTCATCAAATAATCTTTCTCTCCAACAAACTTTGTTGCGACTTTCCAAAATTTCACCTTCATCATGGTTAGAACCTCCGTAATTCAACACACAATTGTATTACTGTTGTGCTCACACATCACAAAAGTTCTGTTGGCTCAAGGTATGAAGGAAGTCCCCAGACTGCCAGCGGCGTCGATCGAGAGCTTGCAAAGCCTGAGCTATCTAGCAACTAAAAAGCTAAGCCAAATGAAGATCACATTTTGTCTCCACAGGTAATTTGAATATTTTAATTTATGTTTTATAGATTAAAATTGTAATCTCAATCGCAACAGAATCTCCAGGTTTCACACCAAAAGACAAATTGTCACAAATTTGCCTCTGTATTTTTTTGGACTGTGGGAGGAAACCAGAGTGTCCAGAGGAGAACTACAGAACCATTGTAAGGAAAAACAAACTCCACACAGTAAGGACAAACCCCAAGGGACTGGATGGGTCATAAATGTGTCCGAGGGTGACACAGGTGGGCACAGCACCAATCGGCGAGAACTTGCGAGACCAGGCCGTGCGTGGCGGCGCTGACATGAAGTAGGCTATGGAATGTCACGTGCATTTCCGCATTTGTCCGTAGGCAACTGTGGCCACAGAAGTCTCACGTGGAGAAGAAGCAGATGCTGAAACTGATGACAGAAACTTGTTTAATAGAAACTGGACCTCCACCGTTGTAACTGTCACTTATAATATGTTTACTAATGTATTTCTTCCAATTCATTTTGAGAGCCGTGGCTTGAACCCGATCAACTTCACAGTATGAGCATCATAAAGAAAACACAAAGAACAGAAAACATTATCAAGTGTCTCTGATGATGTTCATGTGGCAGGGACATTTTTCCCTTATAAATCAAACTTCTTCAACTTTGACCAGCAAAGCCATTGCCAAACTTCAGAGCCAATCGGGTGTCTCTTTCCCAACATGCCCTGAGAGCCAGGCGGAAGTCAGGCGAGTACAGCGGATCAGAAGCCACTGTCTCCCACCCCCTGCTCAGGTTCCTCTCTTGAGATTCAGATGGCGAAGAAGCCAATGAGAGACCACTACCAAGTCACATGCTTGCCCTAAGTTTCTATGCCTCCAAAGAGTTTCAAAATTGCTTCCATCAGTCTGCATCTTACTTCTTCTCTCCACAAATCCCAGCAGTTCCGGACCTTTGCGCCATCGATTGACAAGCCCGCGCGGCTCAAGTGGCCAGTTAATGGCGCAAAACCATTTTTTTTCATGAAACAACATCAGCATTGTCGGTATCAATAAGCAGATAAACGGTCAGTCAAACGGGCTGCACACTCCTCTTTTCCCGCATCCCTCTCTCCCGCTTTTGTCAAACAACTGCCGGCAGCCCTACAGGACAGAGCAGTCAAGTAAATTATGGAGCATAATCACACTGTGCCAGCAGAAGTACAATAACTGCCAGGCGGCCTTGATTTCTGCTCCACCTGTTATTGAATAATGACACAACTAAACGCTGGTTCCACACCAGCCGCAATTTATCATCACTCATCGACAGCTAGCTCATAGATGAGAGAGAGAGAGAGAGAGGATGAAAGAAGGAGGAAGCGAAACGCAGGATCATGAATAATGGAAAGAGTGTGGCGAGTGTATTCCCAGCGCTCGCAGAATTACTCTCACTTTGCTACATTTAATCAATGACTCTGCTTCTGTACTTTAAGTCCTTTTTCCTGTGCCCCCCTCCCCTTCGCCTCTCCACGGTGGTTTTCATTTCAAAGAACGGTCACCCGTATAGCAATACGCCGTAATGCGATTGACCTATTCACACTCACAGGCGCGCACACTAGAGAGAGGTCTTTGATGATGATAAAAGGCAGAGAAATGGTACTAAACTTTTAATAACAGCAGATAAGTTACCACAATCAATTTTTGAAACTCTGTTTCCACTTTGACTTTCATAGGAAAGTCATCTTATCCTTCAGCAATCATTTACTGCTCCTTACATTTTTCATTAGCCGGGGACACCGTCCTGACCCAAGATACTTTATTATAAATATACAGCCACAGCTGCTTTATTAGGAAGACGTTGGTAGCGCAGTTTCCTTATCAGCCAATCACGGGGCAGAACGTCGGGAGAGGGCTATTTCCAACCAGAATGTAGAGGAAAGGGGGACTGAAGTGGTATGGTACATGTGTCATGTCCGCACTTTAACCTGTTTTGTTTTTCGATTGCTTGTATTTTCTCCGCGTTCCTTCATCGTGTCTTTATTCTGTTACTCCCTCTCATTTCCGTTTACGCTCCTCCTATCCAACTTCACAGGCAAACGCAGCTGGCTCTCATTGTTTCATCAGTCCTCCCTCGGATATATTCCTCCTGACGCCAGCTACGTTTGCCAGATGGTAGATATCTCCACTCTCTTCTCAAGACTTCCGTGTTCTCGCTTTAGCTCTCGACCTTTTCTAAATTCCTAACGCAGTGAATTCCTATTCTGTCGCAACACTTTATTTTAACGTCCTTCCTCACCATTTCTTCCTTAGCATCCCAACCATTCCACCGAGCGCCTTCAGTTCATTGCCCCCTCTTTGAGCTTAACTACGAGTGTGTTTTCGGTTCCCACAAGCCTTAAAAGCCTCCCAGTTTTAAGGCTTGTGTTCCAGATTCTTCCCCGTTCCCTGTGTGTTCTTCCCGGTGCACGTTTTGGTTCCCGGCGCTTTTAGTTCATAGTTACTTGTCTGCATATTCATTTATTTGTATCTATCGATAAAATTGTTCAATTTAATCTCGTTGTCCCGAGTCATGTGTCGACCAGTAGCAACTGCACTTGGGTCCATCCTTCCACTAATCATGACAACACGGGCATGATTGTTGGTAGCTTATACATTTCAAAAAACGCCAAGCAGCCGAGGTGAGGGGAGACTGGTTGGAAAAGCTAAAGTAAATGGAAACTCAGTTAAGTTCCATGTGTGTCGCAGACCATCTCTGGGGGCAGAAGGAACCTTTAGGCAGGTGGACTACAGCCACAGAAGATTACACGGGGTGCCACTTGTGTCAGCACAGAACAGGGAACCTGTCTGGTGTCAAAGGCTCGGGCTGTTGCTGAAATGGCATCCAGGGTACTTTCCAGGCACGTGTTTGGGCTTTCATTTGACCGTGCTTTCAGTCCCTCTGTCCACCTGGGACTTGTAACTGACCATGTCCACCCTGTCATGACGACAGTGTGCCATCTTCTGATCTCTACTTGTCTCACACACACAAGAGAGCACCTTTGGCATCATGTCATTTTGGACCAGCATCACATCTTAATACCTTGTTGCATCCATGTCATGAAGACTGAAGTGGTTCTGAAGACTAAAGGTGTCCAAACCAGGACTGGGGAGGCGCACAAGCAACATGTCTGTTGAGTATTGAAATATTTAACCAAAGACTGAAACAAAAAGCTAAGCCCCTCCCCCTTTTCCCAATATCCAGGAATGTTTCTATGTTAGAATCTTCTTCTCCGTGCTATTTCAAACTGGACTTCCATCGGTCAGATTTCTGTTGTACTGTATACCATCCAAATCATTCTGTTTCTATTTTGGACAGTGATAACCTGGTCACTTTTCTAGGGACTCGAAAAGTCGAAAATGATTTTTTTAATAATTGATTTATTTAGTATTTTTTTATTTATTCATTTGTGATTTAAATGATTTTTTTTTTTTGGATTTTGGATGAATATGAATTCCTTTTTTTAATTGATGTTATGGGATGTTTAATGTATTATTGTTCTTCTGATATTCTTGTAAAATAAATATAAAAAGAAAAGAAAGATGGTAAAGGTGAGAGGCTACTGCTTGAAATCTGAATGTATATATATATATATATATATATATATATATATATATATATATATATATATATATATATATATATATATATATATATTCAGACGCCATTCAAAGGATTTTAATGCACTAAAATACTTAAATAAATAATTGTAAAATAAATTGTAACTCTTTTTTGATGTTGAATTAACCCAGAACTGTAGTTGCTTTATACTGACTATTCAACCCATCATTCTGGGTGAAATGAATACCACTTTTTTCGTGGTTAACTCAACACCAGTAGAGTGCAGGTCCCTTTGAACCTTGAAAATTGGCATAAAAACAACCCAAATTGCTGAGTGACACATTTTGCCTGTAGCTGGGATCCTCCCCAGCCCTCTGCAAACCGAGAACAGGTGATGCAAACTTTATCAATAAATGAAAGCAATGCATTTTTAATGCTTACACAGGGACTTTGTAAATAAGTAAAACTGATAGGTCTGTTTATCTGAGGCAGTGGTTTCTCAGTCAACTATGATCACTTATTACCATGTGGTAAACAGACTCTCCCTCGTGCGTGCATTATCACGACTGGGACAAGGCCACACCGAGTTCAAGGAAGGAGCAAACTGCTGTTTCTGCTTCTGGATTTCGCCGGCAAGGATGAGATCCTTTGAATTGCCGGAGACGAAATTAACAAGGCTTCCAGTAATTAAGCGAGTTTATTGGCCTCGGGGGAGTCCCTCCTCCTTATACAATTCCCATCCTTCCTCTTTTATATCCCTTTCTTCTCCTCAGATATCCTTCGGTGAGGGAGAGTGCAAAGCCCTTTACAGTGAGGTAGTTATGCTTTAACACTTTTGCATTAATATTTAAGTGGTTATCACAGAGCTTGATGGGGATGTGAAAACAGGTGGCGATGGAGGGACGACGAAGGTTACGATTTACAGAGTAGCGGCTCCGACTGAACAATGTGTTACGATAAAAAGTGATGAATGATGCTTCATGTTTATCTTGGACGACTGTCGCCGTTTTTTTCAAAATTTATTTGGTCCTCTGACTTGTATTATACAACATAAAGTTTCACATAATGTTAAATGATTTCTGGCGGGTTGAGATCAGAAATCACGTCATTCACCACTGAGGAAACCACAACACCCTTCATAGAAGTGAACGTACTTATTGTGGTTTCTGGTGTTTTTAAATTGAAAATCCTGAGAGAAACATCATCACAACGAAGTGGCACTACCGCTGCTCGCCACACTAAAGTTTCCGACACATGGAGGGACAGATCGAATGGACGACGCTGCAGATGAGGGATATTTATTCACTTCTCATGATTCAAAGTTAGTATTTTTACTGCCATTGGTGAAACAAATGTCACAAGTCACCCCCTTTGTTTCTTTGTCTCTCGGTCGGCTTGTTTCTTGGCTATGTTCCGATCCACGTCACATTTGATGCAATGGTCACAAATGGCTTTGCAGGTGGGCCTTCGTGGTGTTACTGTTTCATACGACGATTTTGTAAAAGTGTGACTAATAGCATTGTGCAACTTTTTATTTATTTATTTATTCATTTATTAAGTTGAGATCCTTGGAGGAAGTGGCCTCATTTCGTTCATCAACTTGATGCTGAGCAACTTCACCACAAAAATATAGACAATAAGCATCAAGACGCCACCAGCCTTCCACCTCCAGTCAACATGTAGTGAAAGGTTGAAGCTGAGTTCTAACTATCGCCTCCAAACTCGGTGTTAGTTCCAAGTTTTACAGGCTATTGACATTGCTTAGACAGAGAAGCCAAACCTTCAAGCTCAGCGAAGGCGGCAGAAGTACTGTTACAGCAGCGAAAGGCCACTTCAGTACGATGAAAAGAATAAATACATAAATTGACAAAATCCTTCTCTTATACAAGTAGAAGTGGCCCTCGAGCTTTTGTACAGTAGTTGAGTTAAAGTTGGAAAGTCAAACATCTCATGTGTAACTAAAAATATATTGTGTTCACAACTTTATTAGATCATTTTATAGGAAGTTTCAGCTCTCAGTACAACAGAGCTGTGACACCAGAGCTCAGGCAATGAACAGTTTCTTGAGTATTCATACTCATTCATATAAAAATAATACAACGAAACCAATACCACTTTATGGCAGAGCACAGTTTTTGGATAACAGTTTATGACAATTTTGTATATATATACATATATATATATATATATATATATATATAGGCAAAGTAGCTTTACGTGTAATGGCCTAGCACCAAGAAGTTCCACCCTATGTAGTAGTGTGAAAAGCATTGAGATATTTGTCTGATACTTTCTTGTCTCAATGTTAAGACTATAATAACGTTGACCTTCCATGACACTTTTCAATGATAAGAGAATAATCCATCGTTGGCTCTGTGAGCGACGATTGTCTATGGAAAGTGCTCTAAAGTAGCTCTCCACTGCTCGATGAGTCGGTGTGTATTTATTTACATATAAATCTCCAACCTTTGTTTTCTGTTATGACATCCGATAAATATTTATACACACAGAATCTCATTTATTAACAACAGCCTAACAGCAGTGCTCAAGTATCTCGCGTGGCCTGTTGGGAGAAATAATGGCCCGTCTCTGATGTGGAGTGATAGCTCTGCGCATTTAAAAATAGACACTGATGAAATATCCCAGGCAACGCTGTGTGCCACGACGGGAAGTTGTCAACAAGTCAGCGCAGCACACATGTGTTGATGCAGGTAAACATGCGAAAAACAACTCGAATGTAAAAAGATTTGGACACATTCGTCGGCACCTCCCAGTTTCTCTTTCAATTAGACATTTGTTAGAGCCGATGCGATGAACCAGGATCAGCCATTGATCTCAGATCTGACTGCGATTCAACGTCACCCCTCGTCCCACCATGGTGATCCGCCCCTCCCATCGTCCCGCGGGATTATACAAATACTTTTACCTGTGATCTCGTTTCCCTTTCCTGAGCCGGTGTTTTCTCTTTTATTTGACTGGAAACAAGTAAACAGCTGGAAAGAAAACAAATACGTAGCGAAGAGGATGCGGAAAGAGGGAGGGAGTGTGAGATGAAATTGGAGCTCGCACACACACACACATCCAGGGAGATGTTGTTCTTTAATCAAATCTTAGCTGGAGGTTGATTTGATGTTTGCGCTTACTTTCACTTATTGTGTGTATGTGTGTGCTGCAAGATCCTCCTGGGTTCTGCAAGCTTGGGAACCGAACATTAAAATCCAATGAAATTCAAAATGAAAAAAAGAGTGTTTTGGCAGTTGTACGGAGCCAGTAAACAGGAGTTCAAACTCTCGTATATTGCTTGCTGCTCTTATTCATCTCCACCGAACCGCGGTTCCGGGGCAGATCCACTGCTATCGGCTGGAATCATTGTTCTTCCCTCTCTTCAGAGCAGGCAACATCTTCATCAGAACGCTCCTCAACAATCTGTTTTTACAAGCCAATATACATATTTTGTAGTTGGAAGGGCAATGAAGGGTATTAAAAACACAGTCACACACATGCTTTCCAAAGTATTTCACTCACATATCTCCCCCATGAAGCCAGTAACATCCAGCCACAATATCCTTTCCACTCATTTCTTACAAGAGATTTTAGATGTTGTTGGGCCCATCATTTGTTTTTCACTGTATAAACACCACAGAAACTCATAACCACTCATCCAAACTTCCATTTTCAGCGAAGGCCCAAGAAAAAGTAGTGTATTCACAAATTTTAAAAACTCTCTTTTTGAAAAATTCCAGGCTGGTTTCAGATCTCGAGATAGCATGGAAACAAAAGTGATAGCTTCAGAGTAGACGCAGTTGATCACAAGTTTACTGAACACCTTCTGATCCTTGGAGAAAACAAAGGCCCTGCTCTCAGTTGGTTCCACTGACATCTGTTGAGCAGGGCGTCCTCAGTCACCATAAGGAGGTTCTATTCATCCACAGCCAAACTTACCTTTGGTGTTCCACCAGGTTCTACCTTAGCTCCTGTTCTATTTTCAATCCACATCTACATACTGGCTTTATAACTGGAACCAAAAAAGAGCATGCATGGCTTCTGTCTAACAGAACATCACACCAGTGTTAGGTCCCTCTCCTCTTAAGAGTTTAAGATGTCAATGCTTAAAACAGTCTTTGACTTGCCCCTCAAGATCTTAGGTGCACAGGTTGGTGCCTACTGGTTGTTCCAAAATCAAGAATTACAGTCACTCTAGGGTCAACAGAACCTTCTCTGTCAGGTACCTCGCACTTTGAAACAACATGAAAAACGTATTTCTGTCGTCCCGTTGCCACATAGTACATACAACCACATTCTTGTCTTTGTGCATGTTTAAACATGTTAAGATCTGACTGCAGTTAAAGAAAGTATTACTTGATAATTATTATAAAGCTGTACATTACAGCAATGTAACATTTTAAACCCTTAAATTCTAGTTACTTTCTAACTGTACTGCAGTCTCCTTCTATAATGACAAAGCTGGGTTTCAGCACATCTTTGAAATAAAAAAAAAAAAAGTTTGTCATCTATTATAAAAAAGGCTCCTTGCCAAAGATTTTGAGATAATTGGTTCCTACAATCTGGCACTTTGTCAGGCTCAGATCCCTATCATTATAATCTTATGATGATGTAACGACACGGCTACCGACAGCGTGAAACACGAAACCACCGTCTCTTCACGGAATGAAAGTCTTGACAGGATTTGGAAAACAGCTATGTGAATTAGGAGTTGGATAAGGTTGGATCCACAATATGTCAGAGGAAAATAATAGGAAACAAGACCTCATGTGGGGAAGAGTTGCTTGCTTTTAAAGTATCACGGCGATAAGTGAGATTCTGTGTTGAGGCGACATTATTTTTCTGGTATCCATCTTGTCTTTGCATTATGATGCCAGAACCTGCCGTGACAACAGATGTGAGCTGCCATGATGCACCATCTGCATTTGAATGAACAATCTAACTCCGAGCAAAAATGATCTACATGTACTCAATATTTCACATTTCCAACCGCATCTCATAAGACAGAAAACACAAGCTCCCTTCACATACAGTACAGCCCCCATAGCTATCTATCCATCTATCTATCTATCTATCTATCTATCTATCTATCTATCTATCTATCTATCTATCTATCTATCTATCTATCTATCTATCTATCTATCTATCTATCTATCTATCTATCTATCTATCTATCTATCTATCTATCATCTATTTATCTATCTATCTATCTATCTATCTATCTATCTATCTATCTAAATAAACAGTACATCATTTAACATATTACTTTTATTATTGTTTAAATGCACGAGTGTCAAACTTAGTTTTACCTTTAAGTTTAAATAAGAGTGAGACTACTAGTCCAGGATTTGACCAAGTGACTCATGGACTGAGGAAAACTATTTAAGGGCCTTCAAATATATCTGTTTTATTTAACAGATGACCTATACAAGAACGTGTCTTATTAATTGTTATTAATTGTTGAATTATTGTTCGCAGTTTTCTGCGTTTTCCTCTTCTCCCCAGGCCTGAAAAGCACAACAAACCATCGTCGTTGATAGTTCCTGCTAAAGTTTAGGTCCTTTCGTGGGGCTTTGGTCTCTTCAAACGTTGAACAATGCTTGCATGATTGAGTAAATGGGAAAAGAGCCTGTGCTGCTCCGCTCTGCCTCGGTGTTGGTTGGTGCCTTGTGCAGCCCGTGGTAGTTCCGTTCCATAGCGCCACCCATGTTCAATGAAAATCTGTGGTGAGACCATTACAGATCCAGCAATGTTTCTCACCAGGGATGCACCAAAATGCCATTTGCGCCAGAAGCTGAAGCCGAATGAAAATTTTAATTATTGCCTTTTTTACATTTTCTATCTATTTTTCTATTTTTTAATATCGACTAAATAAATAAGAACGCATTTATACATATACATATTTTCAAAGTAAATGTTTTGTTGATTTAATATTTTTGAGATTTTTCCAAAAATATTTCCGACGTTGCTTTTCAAGTAATAATTTGAAAAAGAACCCTTCATATAATAGGCCAATAATGCAAACAGAAGGCTCCAGAGTGTTTGGTTGGACACTCATTGCAAACTGCAATTCTATTCTCACTCTACAACACTGAAATGAAGAAATGATCTGATAAAGTGGAAAGTCAAAATCAATTGAACTGCTCCTGTTCAAGTCACCAAGCAACAAGACAGGGAGTCGGTGTGTCACCGCTGAAAGTGGAGGACTGTGTTGCCAGACTTTTACAACAGCACTTCCATGGTGGAGTGGGTTGCCAGAATATTGTCAGCGAACTCAAAGAGCTCATTTCACCTCTGTGGCAATTTTTTTTTTGTATTTGAAAAACCCATTACATTACATCGCGTTGTCGATTAGAAGCGAAAATTGTCATTCAGGCTGTGTTGCACAGTGTTTGATGTCACACGCCACTATTTGGGTTAGGAAAACTCTTTGTCACTGAATGTTGCTTTTTTTTGTTTGGTGCTTCCTTAGTTCCATCTAATTATTCGCATTCTACTTTACCACTCAGCAGTTGAAACTGGCTTGCGCTCCTACAGGGAAGGCTCCTTCAGAGTGTTGTAACAAAGCATAGCTTAACAGAAATTTAACTTAAAAGAAATTTCTGTTGAAAACATCACATGAAATCAAAATACATTTCATATCCACATATCACTAGAAGATCATTTGAAAAAAGCAGGTCCAGTTGGTTGATTTTAGTCGTCTGAGCCACTATAACACACAGGTTCCTGTGTGTCTGCCCTGAAAGGAAATAAGAAAAGAAACGTATCATTTCGTTTTTTCTGGTTTTTCACCAGTTTGCACTGTGATACTGACTTCCCTTGTCGCCAAACTCCAATTACCAAATCAGGAAAGAAGAAGCTAATCCGAGACTATTGGGTAAAGTTTGAGGTGTGTATCGAGGACCTCACCTCCTGCCGTTCTCTTTCTGGTGCCATCTCATTTGGCAGGGATTCCTGGCTTTAGCTCGGGGCCAAACGATAAACATGAGGTGGAATGAAACACATCTCAAATTTCAGACAATAATTATACGAAGAGTCCCTCTCATCCACTTTGACCATCTCTTCCCTCGCTCGCACTCTCAGACCGTCTCCTCCGATGACTCTTGCATGAACTCTCCGAGCAGCTGTCAGAATGGGGTGGAAAATTGCAAAAGAGGTTCTTTTTTTTTCCTTCTTCTTTATTCGTGACTGATCCCCCGACTACACCTTTCAAAGCTCACTTCATCCCTCTGGTAGATGGGATTGTGTCTCTTACCATACCTTTATCTGTGATCTCTTTTTGTCTGAATTTTACTCCATTCATCTCACCTTCTATTCCAGCTATGTTTTAATTCCCCTCCTCTTTTCAACTCCTTCTGTTCTCCCCACAGAACTTCCTGCCGTGTGAACAAATATGACTAAAAATTACATGATGTAAGAAAGCCCTCTGCTTTTGCAACCGCACGTCCCAACGCTTATTCCATATTTATGATTGCGTCTAGACATTACTCTTGTGAAGAGATTTGAGGAAGTGGGCGGAGTGTATAGAATGACTACATGAGCTTGAAGATCTTGCGATGACCCTGAAGTGGACAAGTGGGAATTTAAATTGCAATTGACACGTTCATACATACAGAACGAAAGGAGTGCCATTCCATGCCTTACCTATCCCCGACCTCTGTCTTTCTTTAAGGTGTCAGGATATGCTGCAGTAGGCAGAACATGTGCTTCAATGAAAAAGCTAATGCGTCGACAGGTCGGCGGGACGACAGGTTGATCGCTCGATCACAAATCGGAAAAAGCCCTTAGAGTAAGTCGACTGGGAATTTCACGTGGGTGGAAATGGAGGGGCAGCAGAACCACTTTCAAAAAGACCTGATCTATCTATCAAATCTATGAAAATCCAAATTGGAGTTTCAGTGACTGAGAATGTTGGTTTGGCATGGCACTTTTCTGACACTTTCTGAACACCAACTTAGGGGATTCCGAATTAGGACTAGACATATACCCTGGGCTGAAAACCAACAGCTCAAACAAGACGGATGACTGGGCACCCCACACTATTTGCAGGTCTAGACTTCGGTAATGTACAGCTTCAGGGTGACATGATGACCTTTATTAGTTCAAGTCAAGCCTCAAACAAAAAGGATATTAAAAGCATTTTAATGTTGCTTTTTTTTAATTAGATTTCCAAATGTATTTCTTTCTCCGTGAACACCACCTGTATCGCTCTGAATATGAGGAATCGTGACACTTCTTCAGAGAATCATATTGTACGTCAATGTCTCTGCCCAGGGAAATGGAGGCAGGCAAACCCGTCGCAGCCAACTACTGCCCGGCTCAAAATTGTTACCTTTAGCCATGACTGTGTCCCAGAAATAAATCACGTTTTTCTCCTGTTTTTCACAATCCAGGTTCTGTCGTCTCCAATTGCGAGTTGTAACAATTTGGTGAACCTTGCATGTTTGGAGAAACGCTAGCAGCTTAAGTTCACATAAGAGGGTTTCTGAAATAGAGGTCGTGTTGCACAGCGATGTCAGAAGAGTCAGTGGTGCCCCCGCCTTAAAAATGCATGGGGATCACTTCTAAACTATTTTTGAAAACAGGGTCCAGCATGGAGGCCGACTCATGAAACAAACACTGCAATGTTCTGAACTTGAATCATGAGCTCCTCACATCTTTTATTTACATTAAACCGCTCAAAATGTGTTGTTTTCACCCGTGTGTCTAAAGTTCCGACACCACAGCCGGGCTCAGCTGCTGCTTTTTGCCTCCGGTCTTCCAGGATACCAGCTCTATTGGCGGAGCTGCGTACATGCAGGAGAAAGCAACGCATTTTAAGGTAAAAGCCGCATCGTTCAGGGTCCAGACTTCAGGAAAAAAGTACAGACTTATAGCTCAGAAATTATGGTAATAAATGAACTATGTGAAATAGTCAGCCATCCTTCCACTCACACCAGACACTGGCAGTCTGGCGCTCTGACTGAGGGCTCCGCCTTCCTTTTGTATCATAAAAATTCATGGTCTGAAACATTTTTTGAAACCCTGTTTCAGGCCAAGAGGAGCGATCATGGACAAATTATGGAATCATGTACAGCAGCTGTGTTGGTGATCATACATCCTGGTGTTATTTTAGAGACATGTACATGGTCACCTCATCGGTCTCTAACACTATTTTTGATATGTGCTCATTACAGGTGCCATTTCTATGAAATAAAATCGCTGTCAGGTTTGAATACTGTGCGATCATTAGTCAGACAGATCAAGTAATAAAGAGCCACGTGTCGTCTGACAGAGCTGTATCTCTGGGCAGGCTGCCTGTCGCGTGCGTGTGTGTGTGTGTGTATACACATAACATGTGAGGGTTTCCCCTGAGGACACACAACCACATGCTGGCAGCAATTTTCATCTTCATCATTATAACCTGTTAACTAATGCATCTTGAATAAGCAGAGTGGCCGACCAAGCGAGGGGTAGAAAAAAATATATATAAAGGAGAGGGGAAAATAAACACATCAATGACTTAACTCAAATGAAAAACACAAGATCAACCACAATTCAGGTTGAGCCATTCCTTTTCATGTAAGTGTATATTGATGTTCAAAGGACAACAAAGCACCACTGAAGGAATGTGGTGGGAATAGTGGGACAGGTGGAATTGATGGGGGATTCGACATCTAAGAAAAGGGAAGATGTTTTATCGCAAACTCTCCCATGAGTCCCTCTTTCTCTGTCACTCAACTGCGAGTGTATGTTTTTGTCTTGTGCAGTCAAGAGAGAAGCAACATCCAGAAACCCCTTATGAGTCTCCATGTGATTCCACCTCTCATTGGATCATTAAATAGCAAGGCAGAGCATAGGAACACTGAAGCACGATCCCAGAGGAGCCTGCAGACTGATGGTTGGAAGGTAGTGGAGGAGGAATCGGTGGTATAAATACCGACAGGCCAGGGGGTCGCACCGTTGTCTGGTGATAATAGGTGCAAGTTGAGGGTCAGCGGAGCCAAATCACTGTAGGACTTGTTGTTGTTATTTCACTCAAGGCTAATGAACTGAGACAACTTTGTTATTGGAGAACTTGCTGTGATAATCAGCCTGAGGAGCAAACAAATAGATAGCAGAACGTGATGCAAGGCAAATACTGAAATTTCCCAAGTAAGTTTCTGATTAGAAAAAAAGAAAAGCCCTCAAAATCCACAGCAAACAGATCCTCACTCCCATGGCGTCATGTATTGACGTTGGAAAAGTTGCCTTTTGCATCCTATACTGACGAAAAAAGGCAGCCTTCAGTGTTGCATGTTGAGGCATTGGCATTGCAACATATATGGACATTGGGAAAGTGGACGTTTGCGTCTTATACTGACGCAAAAGGCAGCCTTCCGTGTTGCAGAATGACACAGGCGTTTCAAAGTAGTGGAAAAGAAGAGTTGCTACTTGTAACCCCATATGGCTCTCCTCTTTACTGACAATCATAGACAGTAGAATGGAAATAGCGCCACCCCATGCCTCACCTAACCCCAGCCTCTGTCTTTTTTTACGCAACACACTGCCCATGGCGTCAGGACATACAGCGTAATGCGGGACATGTTCCTCAATTTAAAACATAATGCGTCAACATGTAATACCAAAGGCTGCCTTTGGTGTCAGTATAGGACACATAAGTCCACCTTCCCAATATCAATATATGACACCATAGGAATGAGGATGGGTTTGTTAGTGCTGCAATGGCTGAGTAAAACACCCCTCTGCTTAACCCACAATGCTGAGGTTAACTAGTCTTCACTTCTTGGTTTCAGTTTTCAATAAAATAAATGACACAAGAGCTGAGTCAGATGTATGAAATCACTGCATGGAAAAGCGAGGAAACTGCATTGCTCTCGAAGAAGTGCGTACAAGTAAAATGGATGAAAATGAAGTGAAATATTTCTCTGAAGGGTCTCAGGAAAATTTGGAACATTTTGTTAGACGTGAAATCACTGGCTACTAACTATTTATTGAAGTAAAAAAGGACCACATTCTACATTCTTCAAATCATCTGACTAGTTAGAAATAATTCTTTGTGGCCCTTTTGGACTTTAGAAGCGTTTATGGAATTTCGTCTTACCCATAAACCCATGTGGTATCACCTAGAAACCATGTTTCAAACATCCAAATGTTCCAATTGTGGTTTGAGAAAAAGCGCTCACAACATTCATCATTCAGATAAGGTGTGCCTCTAAAATGTCACAGCTTCAAGAAAGAAGAAACAAACAGACACGTTTCTGAACAATGAGAAACAAACCGGGTCTTTATTTGTTACCAAAAAAATCAGGCCATACACGCCAGACAGACAGAAAATAAAAGTTTCACATCGCATGACAAATCTGTTCGAAGCACTCCTCTATCTTCCAATGAAGCTTTTATGAGGAGGACTTTCCTTTTTTGCAGTACAAGTCAACTTGTCACATTTAAACGAATAACATTTCCGTGATTAATTGGACCGCTGCACGCTTGAGATAAAACTTAACTAAGATTATTAAAGAAGCTAATGCCTGCAGGGCAAAGAGCGGGAGATTAGCTTGAAATCAGCATGAATGGCGCTGAACTGTTCATGAACCTAAAAATTTGAATGTTCTTCTAACATTTTTCCCCTGGGATTCAGATTTCTAAAAAGCAAACCGCTTTTATTGTCAACGCTATCTCATCTCCACACCTGTAACAAGGTCTCACAAACATTCACAGTGCGAGAGATGCCGAGCGCGTGACTCCTCCATGAACTCCAGACACTCAGACGGATCAATTTATACGTTAGAGATCTTTTTTTTTTTTCGATCAAAGAAAACGTTAAACTCTCCATTCCCAGCGTATCTGTTGTATTCTCTTTGTAGCTGTCAAAACATCAAGATGTGTGATGAAGAGCACACACCTTTTTTTTCCAGCACAAGATACGCAACCGTCTCTCTAACCGCATTCGACAAGCTGCTGCTGCTTCCAGACAAGCTGATTCCTCTCCGCAAGTGTCGGAAAGCAGCAGGGGGGGTTCGGCACGATGCTCCAAAGAAAGAAAAAAAAAATGGCATAACCACAGTTGTGTTTCATGTGAGTTCTTTTTACCTCATTTTAACTCACAAAACTATGCAACTTTGACTGTAAGTGTATTTTAGTATTAAATGTAGTGAAGGCGAACAAACCATGCAGTGATCAAGAAGTGTGTTGCCTCCTTCTTCCGGAAGTTTCCACCAGAGGACTGGTGGACGGAGAATTTCCGCCACTGTTTCGTCTTCTTCATGTCTCATTGGAGCTACGCATCGAGTAGGAACAGCAACACTGCCCCCATGGTTTCCTCTGGTACTGCTCCATTTGGTCCGTATCCGTATTTGTGGAAATGCAGAAATACTCACGAAATGAAAGCAGACTATGAACAGAAGGTTCTGTCCAGATCCGTACGTAACATTGAGCATAAATGAGCTTTGTTCTGTAGCCACGCCTTCATGTTCCCCTTCACCATAGTCATGAACTTCATTGGACGCCTTTGTCCTTTGACAATGAGAGACACCCTAGAGCAGGAATGTCAATATATTACAGCATGGGAATGACAATGAGGCAGACCCTAGAGCAGGAAGTAGTGAGAGGCAGACAAGAAAATGCATGAACAAGGCTTATTGCAAAAAAAAAAATGCAGTCCAAGTCTAAAACAAACAACCAAAGGAGCCTCCAAGGGAGCAAACACAGCATTCAAAAGTCCACTACGAAGAATAAGTGCAGATTGGGCTCAGGAGCAGAAGAGCGGAAGGACTAAGCCAGGAGACATCGGCAATAATAGTGGATGGTTCCCAATGGATAAAAAATGTAAGAGTGAAATAAGAATGGGCCCATCCACTCACCTGCTGGCTCCTGTCACTGTGTGCAGAATATTACAGGTGTGCTAAACAACATCCTGATGCCACAGTCAAACATTTCATATTCATGGGGTAGTTTGACCGGACACAGCACAGTGACATTATGCGGTGAAGAATACAAGTCCAAGGGCCTCACGTACACAAAAATTTGACATGTGTCTCCAAGAATTGGTCCCCACAAGTATAGGTGTGCAAGGTACACGCGCACGCAAAAATGATCCAGCTGTAACACAGTTGAGGAGTCACCTTGATGGCCAGCCACTGGTGCCTGCTCCCATCATGAGGGATAGGCAAGCACCAGATAAGGAAGCTAGCTAACCAAATAATAACCGCTGGAAGAAGGTTACAGCAATCTTCATGTGATTCTCGGAAAGGCCTTCTGTAATGCATGGTGTGATGAAGACATTAATAGAGGTGACACACTGACAGAACAAGGGAAGAAAATCCAGCTTGAAACCCGTAGATGGGCGTTGGGAACAAAAGTCATCATCTCTCTTCATAAAGATCACGTCAATCTTTAGGCGCTAAAGCTAATGAGTATCCTTGCTCTCCTCAGTCTTTCTGCTACCCTGGGACGTGATTAGTGCTCAGGCGGAACAAAAACGCACACGTTGTACCACAGGACACCGCTATCAGCTCGAGTCCAAATGCCAAGTCACTCAGCTAGCCATGCAGATATAACACAGCACATTAGCACGCTGCAGCACACACAACACGGTGGCATTTAAAGTGTCTTTGCAGGTATTAAGTTTTAATGGTAAGTCACCTGATGACACGCATCGAAAGAAATATCCTACGAATGGGAAACAGCTAAGAGGGATTAAAATAGAACTGAGGGATTTTATGTGAACGCCAGTCGGTGCGATTGTGGTCTTTGCCCATTGGGTCACAAATGGATCAGAACCAGCCTAGATGACATAGCGTGCCCAAAACAGTGCACTGAATGTTTTCACATGTTCCAATGTTTTTGCTTCGCCAACTGGAAGGCACAGTCATACTGGTGCGTTTGAATGGGTGATATCTACTCCGAAACGGTTTGTTCCAAAATGGTGGGATGAGTTCCCCATCGACATCCAAAATTTCAGCACGGACTTTTCCCAGATCAATATTAGTCACACATATCTACAAACACTAAGCTGAATGGTACAGGATGTGGCTTTTTTGGTCTAGAATGTACTGTATGCTGTATTACTGGAATCCACAGTAGTTTTTGTCTTCCAACAAAATTCTCACTTCCAATAGAAATCCTTTTTATTTTATCTCACCTCCCAGTGGAACAATCCCCTCCATATTGTATGCAGTAATTTTTTGGAGAAAACACTTTCAAGCCAGTGTCTGAGTCTGGGCAATGAAATAAATCAGCCAGGCCAGGACTTGTAAACAACCCTCCTTCCCTGCACAAACATCAGGGTGAGGAAATTGTAACATCAGGCTCATCGGTCTAAATGAATCCTCTGGCGACTGGGTGTGAGACTCGCTCCTAATGAGTCATAATGAGTGTCCTAATTTGTGTCAGCGGTAGTTAATCCAAATGTGAATAATGTGAGGTGATATCAGCTAATAACTGTAGGCTCTTTATCCAAAACACCTTGCGTTACAGGAAAAATAATGCTCTCTGCACGAGTGTGCCCAGTGGGAATTGAGCCGATGCGTCTGCGTTTGATGTTTCGGCTTTTTAGGAAACTGATTCTTAGAGTTAGATGCATGGTTTTCAATGATCTTCTTGTATGAGAAAAGGAGGTTTGGTTGTTGCAGGGAGATTTTGGAAACAACAAACACAAAATATGGTTTGCACTTGTCATCTTGTTTCTTGACATGGCATCGACCAATGTTTTTCTGATTAAAAGGTACTCTTTCGATTATGCCCATAATGCACTGCAACAGTTGACACAATTCCATATGAGGAAAAGGATAAAAATACATAGATATTTCTGGAATATTAATGACAGACTACATCTTCTGACACCATCAGCTCCAGTGATGAGTTGATGAAGCCTAATTTTCAAAGGCCATTGGCTTTATTCATTTTTTTCATTTTTATTTAGGTGTTAAAATAATAATGAGGTTGTTGGGTGAGAGAGCCGCATGAGGTCTAATGTGAGAGTGCCACCTACTGGACTCTGAAAATTAAGATGAGTGATGGGTTGGTGAGGCTTCATGAAACAGCACTTTCAATTTAAATATAATGTGAGGATTCATTAAAATCCAAAGATTTTAGAGCACTGGCTGTCTTCTACTTGGTTTTGAAAATGATGACACTGTTTCATGAAGCATCACGTCCTCATGAGCACATCACATCCTGTTTAGCTCATTCACAACACTGCAATATTCTCAAGTGAAATGAAATGAAAAAGAACAAAGAGCCAGGAGACCAAACTGGATTCGGCGAAAGGCTATTTCTGAACGGCACTTTGAGGGTTTCAGTCAACCTTCAGACCCTCTTTAAATGGCTTCCACCTGCCCCCACATCACTTCCGCCGAATCCGTATTCCAATGCATTAAGAAGACCATTTCTCAACTGCGAAATATTGAGTCAACATTTTATTGATCCACATATTAATTCAGAGCTCTTAGCAGGATGCACTTGACAGGCTTTTAACTATCAGAAACAAAATCCATCACCACTTGCCCTCAAAGACCGAGGATTTATTCACCTCTCTAAATTATCATCAGTGATTTTCAGGAGCGCTGAACCTTGAATGCAACACGCTCAGTTTGCTGACAGCAACGCTCTGTTTGGCATCATATACAGAATGAAAGCTTTTAAAAATATTTTAATAGACTAGCAGGAACTGATCTACAAGCACATTGCACCAACATGAGCACCAAATGGGTTCAATAAAAGATATTTTTTATGAGATTTTTTTTCAAACTTATATGACCACATATGGAATATTAAATAAATGTATTTATTGTAGGCATCAACACAGTTGAATTGTATAAGATCAATACATTTATGTACACAAGAATTCAAGTATGTATTTAAACAGTTTCTCTTGGTATTTTAAACATAGAGTGGGGTGGGTGACTTGGGTTGAAGGTCGGGCTATGACCTAAATATATATATATATATATATATATATATATAGTTGTAGTAGTAAAGAGTGATAATAATAATAATAATAATAATAAATTTGATTGATATTATTATTTAGTATAACAACAGACAACAATAGGTTGTTAATTTGATTTTACCATTTTATTTGAACATTTAATTCCTTAATTTATTAGTTTTATCTTCGTGCTTCAATGTTCCGAAAGTTTCAAACAGTTGTTCCAATAAAAGCAAACATGTAGCCAATTAAATAAAACATATATTATTTATATTATGATTTGTCCATTTTTAAAATGGCAATAATCTATTTCACTTCCAGCCATCACATGATCTTTTTTTTCAATGTTCTTTGACTAAATTTAAAACTAGTCCAATGAGATACAGCATGCCTGCATCAGTGATGCATTCAAGTGGTGTCGGAAAATCTGAGTTTCCAACTTGGCAAGTGTCTAACTGTTGTCTTAGCAACCCTAAAACACTATGTAAAAAAAAAACAACATATTTTGGCAATTCAGCCAGATGGATGTTTTGGTGGAATGCTGTGTTTTATAAAGTCATAAAGTCAAGACTTGACAAGAGGGTTGAATGGCTGCATTTTTTTTGTGGTGGTGTGCAGTTTCTTGGACTCTCTAGTTTATCCAGGGCTACCATTGGATCAGAGGAAATTTAAAAAACCATCACAACAAGAGGCATCACGGAAAACAAAAACTAAACCTTTGATTCTCCAAAGCCAAACAGCAGCTGTTTAGTATGTGCATGAATGAGTCACGAGTTAGACTTCAGCATCCACTTTTTGTCTTGTCATATTTATGAATGCAGGTGCGTCAAAAAGATAAAATCTCACCGCAGTTGTTGTGATTAGAGGCATTTTAAAGGCAAATGTTTGCTCCACATTACCAGTAAATCACCCCTGTAGGGGGAGAATCGGGCGATTACTAGAAGGCAGAGAGCCAGAAACAATCTGGATGATGCAGATGCTGAGACAGTTAGTGTTCGTCTGGGCGTATCGCTAACTACTGTGAAGCGATGCTGGATTGTAGACTGCACTATAAAAGTCGGCAGTGGAATTCACACTGTTGGATTCACGGCGGCTGAGATGAGTTTCCTCCGCAGGGTGGCTGGGCGCACCCTTAGAGATAGGGTGAGGAGTTCGGTCATCCGGGAAGAGCTCGGGGTGGAGCCGCTGCTCCTCCACATGGAGAGGAACCAGCTGAGGTGGCTCGGGCATCTGATCCGGATGCCCCCTGGACGCCTCCCTGGGGAGGTGTTCCGGGCATGTCCTACTGGGAGGAGACCCCGGGGAAGACCCAGGACTCGCTGGAGAGATTATGTCTCCGGTCTGGCCTGGGAACGCCTCGGGATCCCCCGGGAAGAGCTGGAGGAGGTTTGTGTGAACCGGGGAGTTTGGGCTTCCCTGCTCCGAATGCTGCCTCCGCGACCCGACCCCGGATAAGCAGCAGAAGAAGGTGAAGGTGAAGGATTCACGTGTTCCCTCAGACAAAGAGCAGTTTCTGACGGCAGACAGCTCATAGCATCCTCTGATGCTCTGTGGCGGCGCAGAACAGTTTTGAACAAGTGCTGACTCCCGCACACGAAATATACGACCTGTTAACCCCGTATTGACTGTCCAGGGGTCGATTGGTGCAATTTAAAATATTGAAATGGCTTTAAAATAAGAACATGGTTGACAAAAAACCTGGAAAAAGACACACAGTTGCTGCAATGAGTCTGAGATTATTGCTGTTCATTGACGGCACAGTACCATCGGAGGCCGTGGGGGCAGTGTTGCTGTTACTGTCTGACATGTTGCTTTTAAAGTTACACAAAGAAGATATAACAATGGCGGAAACTGTCCGTCATCCGTGCGATATATGTAACATCCTCGCCGACCACTGCGTCCTGCAACTCTTCTGTTTCTGCTTCTGTTTCATCTTTTGTGCAAGTGGTGCTTTATCAATACTTCTTCCATAGTCGCCATGCTAGTTTTGGAGTTGTGTCATAGACTGTGGGCTGCTCCCCCCAATGGATATATTGGTGAACAGCAATATTAATCTAAAGAACACATGGAACATGGTTACATTGTTTGAAACGGACGGGTACAATTTCATACAGAAAAAGGAGCACAAATGGGCCTTTAACTGGTCAGTGCTCAGGAGGTGTTTCAAGTCCAAGTCCAGCTTGAAAAACCAGGACACTGAAGCATCAACTGGAGGGAAAAACTGAATAATAGAAGCTCAGGAGTGAAAGTTTTTTATTATTGCAAGTGAGATAATTTAAATGATCTCACTTTATGCATACATTTTTATTATTATTATCATTTTTTTTTATCATAACGTAAATAGTCGAAAAGCAATAGTGGCCAGATATTAAAGTGGTTACTTGTTCATGCTTGTTAACTTATTGCGTCATGTTTAAAAAAAAAAAAATCTATGGCCCTCAAGTCTAATAAACTTTTATGCATATCACTGTGAGATTCACTGACCACCAACTCCGCATGCTGTCACCCTGTTTCTGATAACTCCCCACGAGATCCTCACCTGGTGCCTTTGTGCTTTCAGCCCATTTCAGACTGCAGCGGCCAGATTGAACTAAAGCCGCAATAATCCCAGAAGAATTTGTGTCATTCTTCCAAGCGACACTAAATCCAATCCAAAATTACAAGCTTCTCTGCTGCGGCTCTTCTACAATAACAATTGGCAACAAGACCTTGTGTGTGAACTTTCTTGGTTCGTAGTGTTTTCAAATGAAATCATCTGTTGGATGATATTTGGTTCCAACCCATCCGTGACTGATATAACACTCAATAAAGAGCAAGAAGAATTGATCAAAGTCAACTACCAAATATTGGATTATTGTTATTAATCTATGTCCCCCTGCTAACTAATACTGGGCCTCACCTGATGCGTGATGACTCAGTACTATCATCCTCATCCTCTGTCGACCTGGAGAGATGAATGACTAGATTTGATCTGAATAAAGAGGCTCGGGATAAAGACCAGCGCAGCAAGGTCTGAGGTCTCTGCAGGAAACAACTGCCTTTAATGACAGTTGAATGAGACTCAAATAGAAGTCAGAATAGCAGGGAACATCTCTGAGAACACAAAGCTTTGTTGATGAAACATGGCCATTCACCTGTTCTTTCTAGTGCTCGCTGACAACTCAGCAGTAGCATTGAGGTCATATCTAGGAGAAAATAGTTGACTTGGTCACACATCAGAACTAGTGGTAGTAAAACCAAACTGCTGTTGTGGTAGAGTACCACACGGTGATGGTGGTTTACTAAGTTGATGCAGGAAGTACATCCACTTCTGTGCCTTCTTCACTGTGAGGTCTTGTTTGACCATTGTCAACTGTGGAGCCGCTGGGTGGTGAGTGGATCAGGGTGACTGGTAGATGAGGTATCATGAAACAGTATTGTAGGGTTGATGAAACAGTGCCCCAATTTTCAAAAGCCAATAGATGGCGCTTCTGGTATTGAAATGATTATTGTGCCATCTGGTGGTCTCTAGAAATCAGGACATTGCTTCATGAAACATTATCAACCCTTCAATTCTGTGTCATGAAACCTCAGCGACCGACTGCAGCTGTAGAGGGAGAAGAACAGAGATGAGAGAACAGAGCCTTGAGGGGTCTCTGTGCTCAAGGTCAGGCCATGTCATAGTTTGATTTTGCGAGACAACTGGCTAATGTTTCATTTTGATCTGATCGGAACAGATTGGTCTGCAGCCAGACACATCACAGACTCACGTATGTTTGTATAGACCAATCTCGATACATTGTTTAGAACAGTGCATGAAATCCCATGGGATCACACCTCAGTAGGTGCCAAGTGTTGCCGACATGCATAGGAAAATCAGACATGGCAGCGTCGGACAGACCTGGTTCAACTGGATCTACCTACAGTGGAGGTTCATGTATTGTGTTGTATTTTACAACACATCAGTACAACAACAACAAGCGAGGAGGCTTTGTGTCATCGTAGGAACTGTGCTGATTGAAACATAAAGCTGTCGCTGTTTGGCTTTTGTCCAGAATAATTCATGCATCTGGGGAAAATGGATCCAATCCATAAATAACCATTTAATACCCTGATAATAAAACAAAAGCATTTAGCTGGGAGCTGCGAGACGAGTCCCAAAATGAGCGGATGAAGCCGTAAAACGAAGCGATCATCAGTTTTTATTGGGCTGGATTGCTTGGCATGCACGGCGCGAGCGCGCCAGGTTAGAGCGCAATGTGTCGACATCAAAATAAAACAACATCTTTAATGCATGGGTGTACCTGTTGGAGGAAATTCAAAATGTTTGTAGTGAGATTTACACGAGACTTTAGTGACTACACTTGTTGTCAGTCGTGGGAGGGAATACTGCTTTCAAAATACCATCAAGAAGTGGCATTACAAGTCGCCCTGGCTTGCAGAGCAACTATGTGTTTTAAGAATGGTCACGTACATACAGACAAAACAAATCAAAGGAAAATGTGAGGGTGTTTAGCACGCTGAATGTGTTGAGCAGAGGGAGACTCCAGATAGTGTAGAGTAAATAAAAACAAAATATTTCTATTAAAGTTTATAAAATGTAGCATTTTTCTGCCGGATGTATTGCAGAGTTACATTGTTTGTCAAGCTACATGGGAGGGCTAACCCCAAAGATATGGAAATTTTTACCTGAGACTGACGGAAGAAATAAAAAAAGATTCCAGACCCGTCACACATCAGAGAGGATTCAATTTTACTGCAGGGATATAACCATATTTTCACATTTAGATCATCATAAAATGAAGTAGGATAGGATCGTCATGCTTGATACTTTAGAGAAATGCAAAAAAAAAAAAAATCATAGCTGTGTATATGTATGTAGGTCGAAGAAGAATAGAGGAAGAGGATGAGGAGGAGAGAGAAAAAGGATTCGAAGTGTGATTTGAACGAGTCAAATCACTTTCTTAACCCTAAAGATTCAAAAAGTTTCAGTGTAATTACATGAGGAATATTCCTTCAGTTCTGTGCATGTGTTTCTCCTCTCACTTCCAATTCGTTCAGATCAGATATAAACCAGAATTCCCTCTCCTTTAATTGAAGCTGATACTAGTGAATTGCCTTTTTGAATGTTAAAGGACAGAGGGATTATGGGAACTGGAGCATTTACAATCTGCTTCCTTCACTAACAGATCGAGCTGTCACGACAGCCGTGTCAAAGGAATGATCTCATTTGAAGGATTTGGCGCTGGGACGTTCGGCACAGGCTTTCCACACGGGCAATAAGGCTGATGAATGTATGCGAGTCGTGAGACGCAACATGTAGATTCGCTCGCATGGCCTGTGTTAACGGGTTTATGAGCATGACAAGCAGATGCTTCATGTACACGCAAATAAACAAATGGAAGCACATCTGCACGGGACAGGGGTTCTGCACAGGCAACCGGAGGCCGACCCACATGTTGGCACGCTGACACTTGAACTGCATGACTCCTTCTGTGCATCCGGAAATGTATGATGTCAAGAAGGGTTTGGCTTTTTATTTTGTTAGTGATATTTTGTTCGTGAGTGATAGGGTCATTTGAGTAGGACTGATCTGTCGAGCAACATGTTCACTTTCGCTTTGACACTTATTTATTTATTTTATTTCAATGAATTGCACAAAAGCTGAAATGAATGTCAAATGAATCATACATTTTGTATCTGTTCAAAATATAACTTAAAGGAAAAGCTTTTCAATCCAAGAGTGGCCAACAATGTTTCTAATGTAATGCAGTGGTGGACAACCAGTCAGAGGCTAAGAGCCACATTGTTTACTGTGTTGCTGAAAAGAGCCACATCCTACAAATATGTCAGACTGTAATGCTCACCTGAACAGCTGGTCATGTGACTTAGCGGGAGTATAGCGGTGAAAGAACATCCCTGGGTGTCAAAAGGTTGCTGGTTCACATCCAGCGTATTCCATGTATTTTTAAAAGTCATAAATTTCACCGTGATCCTCCTCGAAATATCAAGCGTGTGCACCATTTATTTTACTTATATATATTTTTTATGTGGCTCATGGCACCAATAATGTGGCCCTGGTCTGTGTGTGTGAGTGACGCTGCAGACTGGAGCGTCTCATCTTCACTGAATTAAACAGAATTCACGACGATCAACAATGAATAATAGGTGGAACACATGCCAGTCGTTTAGTTCAGGGAATGAAAGTGAAACGTGGAACTAAGTCATGTACATTGTGTTGATCGTGGCTCTGATGATGGTCCAAGTCTGAGGACCACGACTCACTCCAGTGTTCAAACAATAAACAATAAACAATAAGAGCTGCATGAAACTGGGAAAAGAGCCGCCTTGTACAGGTCTGATGTAAAGCTTCTAGCATGTTGTTGAGCCTGTTTAGTGCCTCAGAGGTTATTCAAAAGAATGTTCTCTTATCTGCATCCTTATTTGCGGTATCTGTTATGTAAGGTTGTCGTAATAAACAAATATTTATATGAGGAAAGCTCTCTTTAAGTTAGAACAGATGCAAAAGGTTGCGATTAATCGCCAGTTAACTCATCTTTATTTGAGCGTAAACATTTTAGTTTGGTCATTTCATTTAGATTGGTTTTGAGCCGAACAGAGGTGTCATGGACTTTATCCTTACCAATAAAAGATGCGTCAGATCTCTCCACTTTGTTTGTTTTGTTAAGTATTCCTAAAATATGGGCAGGTACATACACGTGTTATTAAAACATTACGTCTCTATATTTTGTCATTTTTGTTGGACCGGGTCTTGATGTCCTCTTTTCGTTCTTCCGGCGCCTTGTGAGATAATGTCACATTCATTCTTGGAGGTGCGCTCAAAGGCAAGAGACTGGAGCTCAAAGTAATGACAGAAAAAAAGAGGGTCCTCAGACACGATGGCGACGACCACAGGCTCGACAAGACAGTACTGGAGCACAGAGGGGCAGATATGGGGAACAAAGCAAGAACACAGGTGAAAACAATGGGATCGAGGCGAGACTAGACACGACGGATAAGATACAAACAGGAAGACACGCTGAACCGTATCAAAATAAAAGGAAGTAACCAACCAAAACATTACAAGCAAAACTTAACATGACTGGCGACAGATAAAGATAAAAATCTGAGCGTCACTTGGGGGCTGAAACAGTCATCTCCCTAATAAAAGGCAAGATTCCCATTACTACTGCACACAGTGCTTGACGGGTGAGAAACCCAAGATGCATTGTGGAACCCCTTATTGTTTCCTGGCTTGGAGAATTTGAAGACTTTTGTCTCCACGTTCTCATGTCTCAACTGACGATCTGGTCTCATGAACAAAAAAAACTGTTTGGCTGTATCAACTATTAAAAATAACTTTGGTTTCATTGCTTGTTTCCTGTTCTCTTCCCTGCTCCAGTGCCATGCCAGAACCAGTTCCCGCCTGTTCCAGCCATCTGTCCTCATCTCCAAGCTTCAGGTTCTGGTCCAGGCTCTTGACACGTCAGGCCTAGACTCCTGAAACTCCCTCCTGGTTTTTTCTGCACGCATGTGCCAACTCGTTCAGAATGCAGCAGCTTGCACTGGTCTTCAGCCCAACGTCTCCCCCACTTCCCTGTTCCTCTGTTCCACCTGCAACATTCAAGAGGCACAGTTGACCCCGAGTGGGACCGCTCTGCTTCACGGTAACGGAGATGTAGCTGCTTGCTTGAGTCAAGGGCGGTTTCCTGCTTGGACTCCCATAAGGCGGAACAAACATTGACATTCAGACAGCAGAAAGTCTAGACGCCATTTGCTGTATTAAACACACCTTCTTCCATATGCTGTTCTGGGTCTGTTCCCTCACAGTGGAACAGGCTTATCGTGGGCCACTTTTGCAGAACGCTTCAGCTAAATATGACATTATGTTAAAATGTATTTATCACAGCACTTTTTTTTCCTGACAACAGGGAGCTTCACAAGAAGCTCACTTTCTCACATGTCCCACTCATCTGTGACTCAGTTTAGCAAGAACAACGCTGAGCCATTTCTCTGTGTATTGTCTCAACTTTTCTTCCCTCTCAAGGTGATGAGTCACGGATGTATTTTGACTCCATCAACATCGTTGATCATCATGTTATCGATTGGATCTCCCACATGCTGACGTGTGACGATCACGCTCTGGTTTGAAAACACTTCGTTCTCCATGACATTAACACTCCGTGTTGGTATTTAAGTGTGGAACACACTAAATAATGACTTGTAAATGATGATGTGTAAGAGCAGAGAAATCCCAAAAATGTGATGCCTTCATTATTGATGACTCAATGAAAGCCCAGAATTATTCATGATGAATTCATTACTATAACTATTTACACATGGAAGCACGACTCTTACACAAATAAATACATTAAATCAAACTACAAATGAAAATTAATGAGGAAATGTCACCATCATTTGTGTTTATTTGACTATTGTCATGACTCAGTGTTATATTATAAAATTTATAATGTCTATATATAATGTTATCTAATGTAATCTAATAACTCTGTAATAACTGAATTTCATATTTTGTGTTTGCATCATATTTTGGTTGTGTTGAAGTCTCATGGTTTGCTTTTGTTTTTTTTTTGTTTTTTTTTTAGTTAAGTTTTACCTTTTCATGATAAACTTTTTCCTTTGTTGGTGTTGTGTCTCCTGGAAATATTTCTACGTGCGTTGGAAAATTTGAAAATGAAGTAAAAGAATTTCCCGCATCACTTTGAACATTTTTGAGGATGTTAAGCCGATGCCGTCCAGTTCCTCAAGTGGGCCTTAGTGTAGTTTGATATTGCAGGGTGTGATTGGGCCCCCCATGTTTCTCCAAGAAGGATCTGGCTGGACGTCCCCACTCCATCATCTGGTGGGCCCGGCAGATGGCTCGGCTTGGCGTGACCAGGGACATTAGCGGGTGAGCAGGGGATCAGGGAGCAGAGGCGACCCATTGAAAACCCAGGTGGATTGTAAGGTTGTTCGACCCGCGTCCAAATGCCAAGCCAAACCTTCCATAATGCACGATTTTGCAATCTGGTCCTGCCCTCAACTCAAAACAAATGGGTCACATAATCTGTTCCTCATTGGTCGTCTCATACAGTGGTGGACCTACCTTCACCAACCTGCCTCATAAAACTTCACATCTTACATGAACATCAAGTCCCTTTTTTACTGCACTAATCTTAAAAGAATGATCTTCTCACACCGAGAGGTAAAAGCACGAGTGATAAAACACAGCGGTGAATCCACTCCAGGCACCTTGCTGCCTCCATCAAGCGTTGATATGTTCTTTTTTTTTAAATTCCAGGCAGCTAATTAAATACCTGTCTTATGAGTCCTGATTATGGTAATCAACTGTCATGCAGCTTGGTCTCTAAAGATCAGAGTGTGGATGTCCTTGCGATTAGAAGCGGAGCGGAGCAGAGGGGGGCCGGGGAGCGGCTCATTAGTAGGTCTAAATGTGGTAGCAGGAGTCACGGGGGAGCGACTCACTCCAGAGATGGAGGTCCTACCAGAGACTATGTTTCGCTGCTTCACGTGGAACAGGGTTGTGTGGGTTTAACCTTGTTACGGCTCTCTGTTGCCAGATAGCGCCAGTGTGGCTCGGCAAAGCCGTGATAATAAAGATACAGAGCTTTTTTTATGATTTATCTTGAGGTGGAGAGCACATGAAAGACCTTCAGTGTTTGGAATATTGAAAATCCACTTTTTTTTTAATGATTTATCTTGAGGTGGAGAGCACAGTCATGAAAGACCTTCAGTCTTTGGAATATTGAAAATCCACTTTATGTCACTTACGTCTCAAGTTGTAGATTCCAGGGGTTTGAGGTTCTCAGGGCGGATTCACTTCCTGGATCCTGTTCACCTACTGAAAGTCGATAGGGAAAGAAACAAGTGGTGGAGAGAATGAAATTCCTGGATATTAAGACAGACTCGTGGATTATCTCCTTATCAAATGTGGTAGTTCCAGAGCTTCCAAAATAAAAATCTACCAGCCCAAAGGTGGCATATCTTGCCAACTAGTCAACAGAAAATGGTGGTGGATGGCAGATCACATTATTACGTTATTATTATTATGATTCAGTGGAACGATGAGTAGATGAGTAGTACTCAAGGTCGTACAGTGTGTAATATACAGTACTTTGCAATAATGGACTCCAACAACGGAAGCTTCTTCACCTTCTCCTTCATCATCATCATCATCATCTTTTTCTTCTTCTTCACAGACCTCCACCAAACAGTCAAAATGTGATTTCTCCACCAACATTATTGCCTTACATTTAAAGTTCATTGTTGATCGGCTGAACTCCAGGTGGGTAGGACTCCAGCAATCTTCTTCAGCAATGCTAAAATAAACCTGAAAGAACAACAATAACGGTCGTGTTGCCAAACTCCTTCCTTTCGCTACAAATAACATCTGGACTTTTCATGGTGCGAAAATAATTTGTCTATGCCAGGTCAACAGACAAGGTAACGGATCATCGAGGTGGCGCATTACACGGTCACCTAGGCAGAAGAAAGAGGTATGACATACCTTGCAACAACTGACTGCAATATTTTAGCATCGCAGTTCCTCCGGGAAACAGTGGGACGAATCCTAAGGATTCATACATCCGGTCGACATTTCATCTAAACTGAAAGAAAAAAGCAAAACCTCCAAGGCCGAGGTACATATTAATATGTCTTGTCATGACATGGTGATTACGTGATTTAATGCAGAATCTTTTAAAATCAATGATCAGGTCTAATCCATAGATTATCTGATGAGATTAGCAAAGTGTCCCAGGAACACCAGCTGACCTTAATACCCACGGTATACATGTATATGGCCATGAAGCACAGCGACCTACTTTAGCCGGCGTGTGTTGTAAAACATTGAACATTTACTCCAGTCTTTCTAATATGCTTCCCACTGACACTGTTCCTGTGGAAAAGGCTGCCTGCCTTGTGTTTACCTGCTGTGCTCTATTTGACATCATATTGAATTCGGCGGAGTTCAAGACAGGCTGTTTGCCAAGTCTAATTTACCTGGACTAGACCTCACCGAGGGCCGGGGAGGGCTTGGTAATTAAAATAGCTCGCTGCTGTTGGGATGGAATATTCATGGGAGATCACTTCTGCTCTGCAACATGGAGGCTCTCCGCTGCGGCGCGTCTGTGTGTGATGCACCAAGTTCATTTGGGAAAGCAGTAAATGTCTTTTTTGCTCGTTGAAATCGTTCATCAAACCAAAGAAAGGAGAAGTGAGAAGGTTCTCTTACTGAAGTGCAAGAGTCAATATCAGTGGGAGGTCTGGGCTGCGCTCATGGGGCGGACAGCAGAGGGTAAGAGACTATTCTTGGAGCGGCAGGTTTTGGACCTCGGTGATCTCAGCCTCCTGCCTGTGGGGGGCAGATCAAACATTAGACGTACAAGGTTAGAGGGGTCATCTGCAATCTTCCCTGCACTCCTCAAGTTCCGGAGGTATTGTACAGAGCAGCCCATCGCCTTCTCTTCAGCACCTGCTCAATTTTGTTGCTGACGCTTGCTGCAAATACCGCACAGTGATGACGGCGGATTCAGGAGATGGTGGATATGTTTCACCAGGAGTGGACAAAGACTAGACCAGACCTGGACAAAGAAGTCTCATGGATGTTTCAATGTCTCCTGTAACTGAAAAGAAAAGGTTAGTTTCCTAATCTCCAATGTCTGCATCAATGCTTGAGACATGGAGAGCCGTGATTACTTCAACAGGAAGTGGCATGGAGTCAGAGTAAAACAGACGCACAGTGGCCTGTCACAGACCCCGATCGACATCAGAAGTGTTGTTTTTTTGGTTTCATTTAAGTAACAACAACCCGTTAAAGGGTTATGTATGTAGCCTGCTTTGTCTCCAACCGATCACTTTTCAGAGTCATGACACACTTGTTTGTCTTTGTTTTTTTTCAGTAAAATGCAAAACAAGTCACCACAAAGTGTATTATAGTGACTTTTTCTGGATCTGTCTTGACTGTCAATTCATTGTCACTTCCAAGGCTTCAAATGGTGCTATTTGTTGTTGACCCCTAAATCAGTCTTCCGCGTTGGATGTAGACGTATCTGCATTTCAACAGAATATTATGTTTCTCCTCCCAAGTGATGTTCCACTGCTTCAATCTTGATGCCACTTGGTATATGTAGCATCCGCTGCCCCTAACTGACAGTGCCCTGGAGGTCATTGTGACTAAAATGCATGGTCATTTGGAGTGCCACAACGTGGCTTAACCTTAACTCCAACCATGGTGTCAGAATACGCCTCTGTGGACCAGTACCACAGTTGAAAGTGTAACTTTGGTGTCACTCTGGGGCACTAAAGTCCTCTTGCAAATAATCATATTTGATGTCTTGCAAGTACGCATTTTCGCCATGAGAGGATGTTGACTATTTGCACAACGCTAAATGCTGCCTTCGGCGTCAACAAAGGACGCAAAAGTCCACTTTCCCAGAGTACATATGCTGTGCAACATGGTTTAACTAACAGTCGAGCTTGGATTTCTAAAAATAGATTTGAGTGATGAGTTATTGAAATTTCAAATGAAGAAATCGATGATACCTGCTCCCCCACACGAAACGTTTATATTAGCAAAAGCTATTTGTCAACTAGGTTGTTGACCCAGGCATTTACAGAATCTGTTTCACTTCCTGGTCTGATGATGAACACATTCACATTTGTTGCCATATAAAGCTTTATTTTGGGCTTTTATTTGCCATTGCACACAAATCTCTTCGTAGACAATTTGTTACCCCACAAGATACATTTATTTGATTTTAGTAAAAAGGGGCATCAATGAAAGCGTTTTTCACCCCTCCTTCAACTACGTGTTGATGTACAGGGAGTCACCATTTTTTATCTGAAAGGAAATGAGTCTGTCCTGTGCATTGACTGAATAACAACAACAACAAAAAACTTCTGAGTTTGGTGGAATTTCAGGACAAAGCCTTGTACGGAATGGTCACAAAAAACATGCACTGGTGTCACAACAGTGTTGGTGCAAGGGAGCAAAAATGCTATATGCTAATAGCACAATATGTTTATGATTGTAGATAGGCACAGAGTTACAAACCATACAATGACCACTGCTACTGGGTTTAGCATAGCAACAAGGTGCCACGGTTGCTATTATCATCAACCATATATGACAACCATCATCATGCATGAATTCCAAACATTCATGGTAATACATGTACACAGAGGTCACACATGAATGCGTCGTAGCTTGTGTGAGATTTTCATCAAGTTCTCCCAGCGAACACGGCGGAGCAGCTCGAGCTCAGTGCAGCGATGCCACACACGACGAGATTAAAAACAGTGTGAGAAAAATAAAGTAATTGACAAGCTCTGGGAGGCGATGACAGCGGGCCGCCCTCACTTGTTGACGGATGGCAAATTATCAGCGTCCATGAATATCAGACTCACGCTGCCCTTCTTAGTAATTACACAAAGTAGGTACATGTCACACAGAAAATCTCAATTTGTAGCTCGATTAACTTCTTAAAGTAATTATAACGCAAACTGACGTTTGCTATTACCGCGACAGGGAATATTTCGAGGGCATTACAGGCAGGGGACTTTTGATAATCTGCAGACAGATCATCGGAAATAGCGATTATCACTTTGTTTATGAGTCAATTAAGTAGGTTATTTTGTTGTTTGTGTTCACCAAGGTTGTTAGTTCCACTAAGGGAAATTATAATTTCTCTCCAGTAGTTGAACTAAGCTGTTTACATGCATTTTAAAAGTCAGAATTTTAATGCAATAATTTGGTTTTCTCAGCCAATGTGCTCAATGTAACAATCTGAATCAGAATCAACTTTATTGCCATGGTCAGTGGGGATCCTACCAACTAGGTAAGTGCTTTGGAATAAAATAAAATAAAATAAAATAAAATGGATCGACCGTAGCCTCCTGCCAGAGGGAAGAGGGACAAACAGTCTGCGGAGGGTCACGTCTCTGGGTCCTGACATACAGGTCTTGAAGAGGTGGCAGGCTGCAACCGATCACCTTCTCAGCAGAACGTACAATGCTCTGCCGTCTGCTCTTGTCCCTGGAGGTGGCGCTGTTGTACCCGACGGCAATAGAGGAGGTGAGGAGGTAGAACTTCCCCAGCAACTTCGTCTGCAGTCGTAGTTTTCGTAGCTACCTCAAGAAGAACATTCTCTGCTGGGCCTTCCTGATGAGGGACCTGATGGTCAGCTCCCATTTGAGGTCCTCAATGATGGTGGTTCCCAGGAAGCAGAAGGAGTCCACAATAGGAATGGGTAAACCAGCCAACATGAGAGGGGACACAGGAACTTTGATTCTCCTGAAGTCCATGATCATCTCTAATGTTTTCTGGACGTTCAGCTCCAGGTTGGTGTGGCTGCACCAGGACACCAGCCGCTCCACCTCCCTCCTGTAAGCCCACTCATCTCCATCTGAGATGAGCCCGATGATGGTGATGTGGTAAATAATAATATAAATAATATAATATAATAATATAAATAACACAAAACATGAAGATGCATAGATCTAAAACCAACAAACTATGAATGTTAAAATCCCATAACCCTGTATAACTGCTGAAATTGCCGATGAGAAGGTAAACAGAGTTGTAGAAATGACTATAGGATCAGAAATAGCAAGCCAGTGGGAGAAAAACCATCGGGATGGGAAGGTTGACTTGGGAAGAAAATATAGAAGACGTGCTTCAATGTAAAGCCGCTATCAATAAAAATTGATTTCCCTTACATTTTTCAATCTCACTGACCTCACGTAGAGCTGGAAGAGAGATCTATAGGATGCACTGAGTCTGGTTAATTCATGCCCCAACTCTAAACCCACAGACGTTTCGCTCTCCTCAAAGAAGAGTGGATGATATTCATTGTCGGATCATTGTGAGATTCCATTCTCTCGCACAGGAACAGTGAATATCCTCACTATTGTATTTTGGTTTTAACTCTGGGCGCTTCCAGGCACCTGAGTAGATCCTGAGCTCCATTTATCATAATTCTGCTGCTTTGTGTTGGTGTGAGCGATAGAACAGCAGATGAGGGCCAGAGCAGATTGAGCTATTTGTTATCACAGCTTATCCCAACACAGGGATGCCAGCTATTATCCTGCCAACACTTGGGATGACAGGTGGAAAATGGGATTCCTCCCTCCCTCCTTTATACTGGATTAGATCATTTTCCAATTTTTTCCTTGAATCTGCCCTATGCTTTGGTCGTATAACTGTGAATTCAGGTAATGGAGGCGACTCTGGGAGGAAGGTGGTGAAGGGCAGGGTGAAGGTGGCCGACGGCTGAGATAAACATTTTTCGACAGTTGTTATCCAGTATGAGGTGCTGACCTTTCTGGCTTCAGGATCTCCACATCCAGCCAAAATATATATTTTTTTTTTAAGACCACCAAGATGCAGATGTTCCTCTGGTTTAAAATAAATGTGACATTGCTGGTGAAAGCCATCTCTTAGTGTACTTACTCTCTCTCATGATTGGTGAGTGGAAAGGTCATGATGCATGGTGTTCAGGAGCAGGTGAGAGCCGATTCAACGTTTATGAATAAGAGACCGGGTCTCATAGCAAACCAAAAACTAATGTGACAGGAGGAGCAGACGCAAGAGTGGAGAAGAATCTTTAAACACAATAGTTCAAAGGGTCAAAAGGGGTCACCAACGGAGACAGCCAGGTTGTCACAGACTCCTAGCAAAGTTTAGAAACTATTGTTCATATTGCCACAAAAACGACAAGAAATAGGGTGTGAGAAGAAGATGCAAATAAAGACCATTGAAAAATCTGAAATGCAGAGGCCCATATATTTGAAGGGGAGCCTTTTGCAAAGGGGAATCAAGGCCTTGTATCTGCTTCACATTACAGTGGCTGAGCATGTTGTTTTTGCCCAAATTTTGCCATTTCCCATCTGAGGATAGCACATGCCCCATCGTCCTCATCTTCACAAGATTTTTCTTTGTGAAAATTTCACGTTCACGTCTGAGATCAGTTCATTATTTGTGACCACCTTTTACTGTGTGACTTCACAGCTTTTGGTCGAAGTCGAGGACCTCCTCACTGATCTCAGTCTTGGTGTCTGCATGCTTTGAGCTTGACATGGTCTTTACAACAACACAAGTCTGAGGTGTGTAACGAGTGACTGTACACCGTCATGTGGGCTATACACTGCAATGTTTTTTGCAGTATTCAGCTGGTGCTCATACTGTATGAGTGAATTGCAGTTAGCATCTCGCGGTTCCTGTTCTCATACTGTACGAAACGATGCTCTGATGTGATCTGACCACTCACATTGTACGTCCATATATGACACGTCAAATGTTGGACTCTTGTGTCCGGAAATGCAACATAAAAGAAGAAACCAGAAGAAGTGTAAACCGGAATGGAATGGAACCAAACAAGAAGCAATCCAGACAGACAAAGACACAGGGAAGGAAGTTTTGATATTGATCAAATTGATAAAAAACTCCCCATTCTGTAGCCGTCTTCACCTGGTCAGTCTCTTCGTATGTTTGGGCTGGACACGTTACTGCAAGGACACATTCCTGTCATTTAGTTATTATGTTTTTGTCTGCATTTGTTTCCATACAAACATAGATATCTTTAAAAAAAACTGATCATACTTATGAAGACATGACGGCTACACGTTGTGAAATGCGAATCGAGTAGTCAGCCTGAAGTAACAGAAACAATACTAGATTTTCAACATGAAACACGACTGAGGCTCTTTTCAGAAGAGCAGTTGGGGTCATTAATGTCGGCTAAGCTCAGTTTTTACTGTTTGTCTGCTGCCTTGCCAGTGTTGAGGGACTCTAATATGGTGGTTCATGGTCCATCTTTTTGTCTCCATATTTAATAACGGAGTACCATTCCTTTGATACTACCCAAGACTTTCATGAGTGCGGCGGGGCATTATAATACAGTACTTTGCTCTCTATTGATTCGTATTTGTAGGCAAACGCACACTTCGCCCTGTGCATTGGATTTTTGTACAAGAAAAGACTAAAGCTCAACAACATGAATGAATGATGGAAGTGTATATTTAACCCGAACCAGCATGCGTGCCTTCACCGTCTGAGATCCACTCACTGGGGGGTTGCAAGGATTAAACATCACATTGCAGTCAATGTATTATTAATTCATCCACTTCCACCTACCTCAGTGACACCACTTACTGCCCTGTGGGGGGTGGGGCACTGCAATTAGGCCCCGGCAAATGGAGATATACATTGTTGCACGGGGAAAAGAGGTCCGTGTGATCAGAGGAACAGAAAAAGAGATCGCATTTAAATGAAAAGTGGAATGAATGGCTTCCATTCGTGGTCATTATTTCCAAACCCGTGAATTATGATGTGGATATTTGGAATGAAACGTGAAGGTTTGAGTTGAGAGAGTGAAGCGAGAAAAAGTTGTGCGTGAAGATTGGATGCATGTTTCCGTGAAGATGCAAATTAAAATCGTCTCGGTGAAGATTGTGTGTGAAGAAAACATGCCACCGCCGCATGCGTGCGCGCTTGGTGCGTGACTTCCCGTGAGCCGATTTCATCAAGAACTAGCACTTAAGATTCGGTCAGCTTCCCCCCTGCTTGAACAGATGGGGGTCAATTGGATGCACCCAAGCAGAGTCCACCTCCTTCCACACTGGTTGGCTCTAGGTGCAGCCCACCTTTCCAATTTGCTCCTCATGCCAAGTGAAGGAGACAAAAGCAGTCCCTTCCTCCACCCCACCGAGCCGATCTTCAGCTGCCAACTTTCCCCTAAAGCAGTGCTCAGCCAGAGATGGGGGAGGGAGCATTGATGGTGAGAAAAATAATAAGGATTTACAGACCAAACGGGAGGATGGAGACGCGATGGATGTGTTGTGGACATTTGAGATGGGAGATTGAGATCTGAAGAGAAGACTGACGGCGAAAATAGGGTGGGAGGATGTGTTGGAGTAGGAAGAGCGAGGAGCGATTTCATTGCTGTGGATTTAACTTAAGCTCTCGTGCGCTACAAGCCCCCCGATTATTCTACTGCTTGGAACTGTTTTGTGGATAATTCTATGTCAATGAGCAAGCGCCACATAAGGCAAGGTAGAACATGAGGCAATTGTTGATAATGGGATTCAAAGAGGCTTCTTACCTCTTGATACAAAATTCTATACACTTTTAGTAACACACTAGTCAACATACATCCTGACATCGTGACAAGTCTCACCGATGCGATACATCAGCGATACACTGAAGCCTTCCACCAAAATTGAGATTAAAGCATAAAGCATAAAAGCAACTCAGAAGTATTGCTGGCTGAATCTTCATGGATTGTTCCCATGTTTTGCAAATGAATTGTTCAAATCACTGCAGAATGGAGCTTTTTTAAGGCTAAAACCAAACCGAAGTTTTTTACAAACTAATTTGCTATGGTCCTTATGTCCCGTCATGTTCCAGAATCATAAATGATGGCAAGTTCACCTCATTTTTCTAGCTGCAAAATTGGGAAATGTTGGCCACAAAAAGAAAATTTAAAAAGAAAATAAAAAGAAATAAGAAGGTCCCCTTAACTCAGGAGCAACGTGGCTTAGGCGTTCCTCTTTCCAGAGACCTTCTCCATCCTACTTTTGACCATTGAAAACACCAAGCCATTCCATAGAGTCTGTCCTGAGTCTACTCAGGGTCCTTCACTTCCATACCTCAGATGACAGAGCTCCCAGTCTCTCATGGAGAGTCTAGCCAGCCTGTGGAGAAAACTCATTTCTCCTCACTTGACATCATTATATATGGCTTACTTTCAGGTTTGTCCCGAGGAACATCACAACAGTTAAAATGTCCAAGAAGAAGCCGACTCTGCTGTTCTGAGCGCTCATTCAAGAAGGACAAGTAGTGTGGTGTATCTTCAAATCAGACTGCAGAACAATCTACTCCATGTCGTCTTCTACACACATTCTTATTCCTAACACATCAGATAGCTACTATTTTCAAGTGCTGAGTCACGGAACGACGTCAAAGTCACATAGTCACGTTTGGTGCTAAATACTGTACACGAAACAAATGTGTGTATTTTGAAGAAGGAATGAGCGTCTCAATGCGCCCTAAACCTCACCCCCTCCTTTTTGGATAGTCACGCGTCAATATGTTCACTTGGAAAGCTGACTTCCTACGTGAAGTGAGATGCCATTCGACGCCTTGTGAGTGAGACTGTTGTCTTTTACTGTCTGTACGTCGCTGTGCTAGTTTGCTACTTTTGTAATTGATAGCTACTTGCCACAGTTTGTAGTTTGTGTACCACTGGATTTTTCATGTATAGTGTAGAAGTCAAACGGCTAACAACTGTAAACACTCATAACACGATTGTTTTGGTCGGGTCATTATGAGAGTTTTGTGTTGCTTTTCGTTGGCTATAAATGCTGTAAAGATCACAGTAAAAAGGAATGAAAATATCTGGGCGTTGAGCAAAAATCTTTCCTACAAATGGTTTCCCTTGACAATTGCTGTCTATTCTATTACTAGTTATTATGTTGCATTCATAATCAATTTACCAGCAGAGTCATAGAACAGATACTGCTAAAACAAGTTATATCCAGCCTAAAACACGCCTCCTCAAGTCGGTTCAGCAGAGAGAAAAGTACTTCCTGGTTTGCGCTCGGCTCCTGACGTCCACGGCTGCCATCCCATCTGACACAGCTGACTGAAGGCCGCCTACTTATGACATCAGAGAACGTGTATAGGGAATGACAAATCACATTACAAGCACTGAGTCACTGCAGTCCCAGTGCTGTTTTGATCTGCTTCTCTGTCTTTGTCTGTAGACCAGGATTCATATTCAGCCCGGTGGGAAAGTAATTTGATAGAGAGGCAGCAGGAAGTGTGTTGGAGGTGAACACAGTCCATAACATGGATACCTGCCAGGCAGCACGGAAACTGACTAATGTGATTTACCTGTTTCTTGTTCAGGTAAATATAAACAAGCTGATAGTGAAGAAATAGGATCCTGAATTTGAATATGGATACATTTGATTTGACCAAATGAATAACAAATAGACTCCACACTTTAGACAATGTGGTCAGATCATCTGCAGAACATAAACATGACTTTACACAGTTATACCAGCGTTTCACCTGCAATGTTTCAGAGCCCCGCCCCCAATAGCACAGCCCGCCCCTCCAGACGACCGAACTAATTTAATATTATTATTTTTATTTTAACAACCTATGTGGTGAAACGTTCCCTTTCCTGTAGAGTAGCTCTTTAACTTTTATTAAATCCGCTCAAAAACCGTCACATTTATTTTACATTTTCATGTGGTGTCATTTCTCTCGTCTCGCTCTGCACAGGAGACAGAGAAACAAGAGAGACAGACCTTGGCGGTACTGGTTTCAGAGACTAGACACAATTGAAAAAGAACAGCAGTCATTTTAGCCTCAACAAAGCCAGCAGGTAGTGCTACGGTGGCCTCAAATGGACAAAAACGAAGTCTCAAAGATGGTTTTCAACCAGTCCATCAATCAGTTTGAGAGATATTTTTAAATATAATACTTCAGGTAGACATATAAAATTAATTTATAATCAAATCTCATCTAATCTATACAGTTCTTAGGCAACTAAAATCCTTTTATTTCATTTCACACATTTACACACAGTATTCACCATTGCCAACGTCAACTGATTCAAAGGGTTCCCCAAAGGGGAACACAGTATACTGTGAAAGCAGAATGCTTTATTGAATTTGATTAATTTTATTTAATTAATTTATTTTTTATCTATTTATATATCTAAGAAAAGGTGTCAGGTTTCAGTTAAAACAAAGGCAATACTACCTTTGAGTTCCACACTGTTCGGATCACATTAACAACAGTCAACAAGATGCAATAAAACTGATGTAAAAATGAAGAAAGGAGCCTCCCGAAATCCCACTAAAGAGAGAGAAGAAAGGACGGAGAATAATAAATGAGGCCTCACGCATTGTGTTGAGTCACCGCCACACTCCTGACGCTGAGAAGAGAAAATGTCATGAAGTCTGGTATTCCGCTGCCCGCAGATCAGCCGAGGCAAGACTCAGTTGAATATTACCCCCACACACTAGACAGTCCGTCACACTCCACAGAATGTACTTTTTCAAACCTCAGTGATGCCCTCAGCTCATGTTGACTTCCACTGACAGTTATCATCGATAATGGCTTACCGAAAGTCCAGTCGATAGCTGTGAGCGAAACGGCCGACAAATGTAACAGTGATTTTAGCAGGAGGAGTTTGTGATCAACAGTTTGCAAAAGGGACACTGTGTCACTGCTCAGGGAATCAAACAGGCGATGAAAATTAAAGCAGAGAGAAGCCTGGCCCAAAAGATGTGCTCACGCAGCCATGACTGTGAAAAGCCTGGTTGCATTCATCTCACGCAACATGACAGATGCAGACTGCAGATATTGCCAAATAAAAAAAAGGAGTCTTTGGCCCTAATGATTTTAAGTGACACAGTACAGTTTCATTATGTCTGACTTCCAGACTTCCAGGGTTGAAATGAACAACATGAATTACCACTTCACATTCTTTTAATTCATAAAGTCTAGAGAGGCTCTGGCTTTCCAGACTGGTGTTTAAAATGTTGTTCGACATGATAACGTGAGGCTGGTGGTTTCATTTTAACTTTTCAGATGTGAAAACGTATGCAATACTTGGATGACTTTCTGACATCAGCACCAACCGTTGGGACGGCACATTCTTACTCCTAAGACATCCAATTCTAGACGATTGTCAAGTGGACTTTGACGCAGAATATACCATGGAGAAGTCTTCATCATTTTAAATATATATTTTCAGGTCTCCAAATATCTATCGCTGGATTTTACAAGATGATGTGGGAGGAAGACTTGAGCCACCAACATCTTTTGTCTCCGCTGCCAAAGAGGTCATGTGATCCCCTGTCTTTCTTTCAGGAACTCTTGATAATGGGACAAAGAACAGATGCTTGCCCTGCACTCTTTGACTGCTTTGCCGGTTCATCTTGCTTTTCCTATTTTACTCTCTTCGTACCCTGCAGTACATAAGTCGCAAGTTTACCGAACATTGGTAATTTAATTCCGACTTTTGCTGTTTTTGTTGTTCAGAGTTGACGTTTCTTGTCTCATACACTTTTTAAGTAACAGGCCTCAACAAACACGAGCCTGTTTATGTATGTTTGTCTTGGCGCGCGGATAATGTTGTGCATTTCTTCTCCGGGGCACAATCAGGGAGACGGATGTAAATGAACTGTCAACAATGTGTCAGCATATTTCCGTTGGTGTTCGCGCCGTGATCACGTCACTTAATCTTGGTGCAGTTAGAGCGTTGAGATGTTGTCGTTGTCACATTGCAACAGGAAAACATAATTTGTTATGAATTATTAATGGAAAACACAGTGGTATCGCTGCCATTTTACGCTTGTCACAATTGCAAACTGTTGAATTTGTCTGAGTATCACGCTTTTGAAATGTATTTTCAAAGAAGCATTGTTGCAAACCACCATGTTTAAAAGTATTTGACACCGCAGAGTGAACAGAATAAGACTGTTAACTGTTAAACCTCACACTGGAATTGATCTATTGTCAAATGTGGCAAGCCCTTGTCTCCCATGTTGATTCCTGAACCTTCACCACCAGTTTTGTGCGTGCAGCAGCTCTAGAAGTGGAAAACAACAAAACACAAATACCTTGTACGCTACTCAAGTACAATTTTTTAGAGTCTGTGCTGCGGTACTTTCTGCTGTGCCTCCAGGAAACCGCGATGTTGCAATTGCAACTATTAATGCAACTGTTAACACTATCGTTTTCGTTGTTGTTTGTTTTGTTTTTTGTTGTTGTTCATGTTGTTTTTGCTTGTTTTTTTGTCATTTATGTTCATGGTAGAATTAACAATAAATCTAACTTTCCTTAACTTAATTTCATAGCAACCAATTCATTGCGCGTTTTGTGAGGCGCTGCAATTTTGTCCAGTCACAGCGACTTTCCTGCAAATTCCACTTATCACTTTAGTCTCCTTTCGCCTGCCCGTCTACGCAGCATGAGGCACCAAGGGTCGCGATTCAAACGTTCAGAATCTGTTCAGCAATGTCCAAATTCCCATGACTGAAATGTAGAATAGACAGAACTAAAAAGCAGAACTCACTAGTGCAGTGCACCATTACCTGAACACTATAAGGGGTGGATGGGTGGAACATGGCAGACCATAAGGACCATCTTTCCCAATGCTATTTCTAACACGTTATAACCTGTGGATCCTATAACCTGTGGAACACAAGAGCAGTTTGTTTTAATGACTATTAATGACCCGTTGAACAACGCTGGTCACACTCAGAAACACTCCCCAACTTTACAGCTCAGACTCCGGCCATCCAAACGTCAGTCTCCACCCTTGTAAGGAGCTCTGCAACAAAACAACTAGCCCACACTGTCAGCCAGGAAACTACTCGTGTAAGATTATTTTAAAAAATCATTCCCTCATCATGTAATTCTATTTGCATATAAGACATATTTTGTTAAAATCATTGCAGCATTAAGGTTATTTTTAAGCAAAAAAGTTATTCACACGCTAATTTGATAAGGTCCTTGTTTCCTGTCATGTTGTTCCACAACTATAAATGAACTAAAATAAAGGACAGGGGTGTTGTGGTCACTAGAATCAGATGGGGTCCACAGATTTGTTGGAATTGGGGTCCAACAAGTGACAACGTCCTACTGCGTCAAAACAGAGCTTCTTTTATAGACGCAGTAATGCGACACAGTTGAGTTCAGTCCAGCATTAATGAGGAGTCTGAAGCAGAGCCAAACAGGATGTGGGGAGCAAAATAAAAGCCTACAACAGGAAGTCATCATGGCGCTTAAAAGGCGGGAAATGGATATGATTTATCAGTGACCACACACCGCAGTGGCTTTACACATTTAAAGGGCACAGCGGACGGAGAATGCCGGTCGAACGATGCAGTCGCGTGCTGCCGGTGAAATGGTAGCCAGAAGGAATATATGAATATTCTGAGCAGGATTTGCATGTCGTCAGCTCTTCCGCCTCGTGGCCTGTTCACCTTCACTTCAGAGGAAACTAATCCCACCGACGTTCAGCCATCCTCTTGCTAGAACAAATGTCATCATCAGGCTGTTTGCTCTTCTCCGTTGTTTGTGTCCTGCTCTATGAGCAGGGGGTGTAATCAATTATGCAAATATCCTTGTTGTCCCAGCGAAATACGCCGCTGTCAGCGTTCATTGAAGACGTCGGCGAGCAAAGATGAAGGATGTTGACACACCTTTTTGTCTGACACTCTTCGTCGCAAAGAGGGCTTTGGAATAATTATGTCAACAGTGTAATACATAATGAACCTATGGCATTCACAGAGTGACAAAGACAATAAAACATCACAAACAAACAGGACAGATGTTTGCTGGAATCAGGGTGATAACGTCTGATACGGTAGGCTGAGCATGGTTGAGTCAGAGGAGATTTGGTGTTGAATGACATGCCCCATGGTAGATGAGAGTGCAAGAGAAAACCTTTTTTTTCCATAGAACACTTAGAGAAAATAGTTTTTTTTATACGTACCAACGGTTTGGCAGTTGAAGGTGAGATGCACCAGCTGGATATCTCGCTCACTAACTTGGGACAATATGCTGTTGGTTCTCTCTGGGTAGATTTATAGGTGACTGTCAAGGAGTCAGGATGCAAATCAGCTCCTCTAAATCCAAGACCATGGTTCTCAGTTAGATGGAATGTGTTGTGCAGGTTGGTGGCGATATCTTTTCCCAGGTGGAATTCAAGCTCTCAAGGTCTTCCTCTTGAGTGAGGGATAGCTAGAGTCCAACTTAGTGAAGAAAGAGCTGAGCCAAAAAGGAATACTCTTTATTTGGTCGATTTCTTCTCTTACCGGTCGTCCCAAACTTTAGGTAGGTAGCAACTACAGCAAAATTTGGTTTGCTTCTCTTGTAGCTGGATTCTCCCGAAGAAAAACAGAAAGTAAAGCTGATGCTCCTCCACATCGAGAGAATGAGGTGGCCAAGGCACCATTCTAGCCTGTAGAACACCACCCTGGAAAGGTATTCTGGGCAGATCTTAATAGGAGGAGGCCGCTACCGTAGGACTCTTTGGAAAGGCAATGCCTGGAAACGCCTCTTTGTTCTCCCTGGAAGAGCTTGGGTTGGCTTCTGCCAAGAGGAACGTCTGGGCCTCTTTGCTCTGGCTGCTGCCCCTGAGATTTAACCTCAGGTCAGCGGTGGAGGACGGATGGATCAATGAAAATGAATATGACAAAGTGTGTTGTTTGCACCCTAAGATTTGTTTGTATGGGTAGATTTAATCTATTTAAATGAATTAATATGACAAAAGTCTCCTGGATGCTGTAGTCCATAAAACTATGGCGATAAATTGATGTGATTCTGGACAGGACAGAAGGACAGCGTACTTTGAGTAGTCAACTCACCTCTGATCCTGGAAACTCAGAAAGGACTCAGTTTTGCTGTGAAAATAAGGTTGTAAATTGAACTGTTTGAGGTATTATTTCGCTCATATTGAAGAAGGATTACTGAAATAGATTTGCAATAAATATCAAATCTAGAGACCAATTTTGTTCCAAGGCATTGGTAAAGAAAAATTGAGGAGTTAAAAGCATTTTCGGATTTTCCCTGGCAGAACAAAAATTGTTTTGACTGGTCCTCTACTGAAATATGATTCTCAACCACAGTCATCTTCCATATAAATCCTCCTGCAATCTTAAGCCCTCATCGTTCACCATAGCGGAGTAAACAAAGGTGATGAAAACAGTTTGACCTGGCCTATAATATCTCACATCTACGTATGAACCCAGCTGTGGGGCGTCACTTTCTTCACCCCCATCTGTGCATATTGCTTTCTCTTTACTTATCCACAGCTGACCCCTTGATAACCCGAGATCTGCCCACGATCTGGCCACCGCTGGAACCCCTGCGGCCTGTTTCATCCGGTGAAATGAACCTGCAGATAAAATATGACTGCGGTTTAGCCTAATGTATTTGAGCTTAAAATGCATATTGTTTGCTCTCGGCAGCCCTTAAATAATAGTCTGTATTTCTGCTGTATATGTGTGTTCAGAAAGGGTTGCTTGAGTATGAATGGTTAGTCTTTGGGAACAAATCCAAGCTTAAACTGCTTTCACTACAGCTACAAATAGTGCTTTAATATTCTATTTGACTTAAACAAAGCAATCTAATTGGTTCATGGTCCTAAAGTAATGAGCATATGTTGAATTAATTTGCCTTTTATTGGCTGCACAAGAGAAAAATGGCATCATTAAGGCAACAAGGAAATGTACAGGAGCAAAGAGGGGGAAAAAGAATTATAAACAACATTTAATAACCTTGAAATGTTTTTCGGTTTGGCATTTTTAACAATAGAATCTGTCTTAAAAGCATGGCTGCCTTTGTTTCCATGTGTAAATGTAATGTTACCGTGAAATTATTGCTGGCTAGTTTCCAGCAAAACTATACAGAGCTCTAGTGTTTTTCTTTTGGAGGCTTGCACAACTGGTGAAAATACTTATGACAGAATGGTTGCATGGTGTTGAAAGGAGTTCTCAAATGTGAAGGACCACTCCTCCTTCTCCGTGCTAAAGGTATGTGTTCACACCTCGTACGACTTGGCAACGCTACTCACGTAACTAGTCGCTAGTTTCCAGGCAAAGCAACTCACCAACCTCTAAAGTTGTGTTAAAAAAGAGGTATGGCCGGGTCTAAAGAGGAAGTACATTAATTTTCTTTCTCTGCATTTGTTACTGTGGTTACCTCACATTGCCGCTTTCATGGCATAACGTTTAACATTTTGCGTCCAATACCGATGGATTACGAGCATGTTCCGCCTTTGGTGGCACATGCTGCCATGGTTGGCAGTGCATCACGTAAATACAGCTGAGGATGGTGCTCTACAGCTATGTCTCAATGGACCCCCTGCCTGGAAAGCATTTTTCACTCAACTGAAACGCCTGCGCGTCAACATGTAACGCGAAAGGCGGCCTTTGGCATCAGTATAGGATGCAAACTCCTCTTCCCAACGCTAATGTATTACGCTATGGTAGTGGTGGTGAGGATGGGTTGTCACTGTAAAATCTTGACTTCAGATTCTGCAACTTCGGAATTGGCGCTGCAAACGTGTCACTCCCCACCATATTGGAGCACGACAGCTGTGAACTGTGCTTGTAAATCTGTTGCTTTTGATGCATAGATTGTGTTTCGTGTGAACGCAACCTTCAAGAAACTTGATCCAGAGTAGATTGATTTAAAAAAACGGCTTCACACCTGTAAGACAAAACTGCAGCCTTTTGAAAACAACTATGTTGTTGCCTTGCTCCTCTTGTCTTTTAACCCAAAAGTTGTCGCTTCACAACAACATCAATAGCGGACTCCAACATGAAAAATTCAAACATTTACATTAGTATTCATCGCAATTTTTTAATAATGCAAGTAGGATTTACAATTCCCTCAAATAAGTAGCCGTTTCAAGTTTCCTTTTGACAGTCACTGAATCCTTCATCACATCTGCGTACTGTGGCGACAACTCCAGGGTGTATCAATGGAAGTAGAGAGGCTTCTCAACATAAATGCAGCTGAGCAGATATTATTAAACTGCTTGTCACCTGAGTACCACTGATTTCATTTAGTCACCTTGAGCTACAGTATTAATTACGAACGTGTTGTGTGCAGCTACAATGAACATTCTGACATGTAAGTGAATGTCACTTTAAAAGCTTTGCTGCTGTCTGCTGTTTCTTTGCGAAAGGCTGTGGCTTGATGTCGATTTGCTTGTTTTATTTTCTAAGCAATAAACATAATTTGCCCGCATAGAGATCACAGAGATGAATACAAATTCAATTTTGAAAAAGGAAAAAAGTCCAGTCTATCAGGAATAAATAAGCAATGTCCTGATATTATGTTGGAAATATGGAAGTATTTTTTAATATATATCTCCTTTCAATAAACCTTTAAAATCAACAACACGATAGTTTGCAAAAAACAAATTGAAAATGAAGAAAAGAGCAAACTGACTGAAGTTGGAGATTAGAAACAGTGGCGGTCCCTAATCTCACCTCCACACTGTGTGTTAGGCATCTGATAAACCACTTTGCAACCATGAATTATAATACACACATGAACATTTAAATGTGGAAGGATTAGCTAGCTGCCACGCTGCTTCAGAAGATGGAAGAGAGTTGTGTTATTGGTTCATAACTGGAACCACTGTAGGTACAGACTATCTGTGTTGATATGGAGCTAAAGATGCACAAACCACTGGGGCCTGAACATCAATCCTTTGGAGGACCAGGATCGGATCCAATCCCTGCGGAGTGAGCCGCCTCAAAACCGGCATGCAGCGGCGGAGGAATGCAGCTGGCAGGCAGATGTGGTGCCTAGGAAGTGACAGTCGTGCGGTAGATCTGATTCTAGCTTTCTGATTACTTAGTCACGGTTCTTATCTGCAAACTGCCACATGGCTGTTGGACTGCTGGTCTGACCCGGATTTGACTGGTGCCCTTCCTGGTCCCTGTTCTAGCCCTCATCCAGTTGGTTTTATATTATTCATCAGTCCACCTGCAGCACACTTGAATGAAAAACATTTCCTGAATAGAAAAAAGCAGTTTTTTCTGTTGCAGTTTAGATGCGATATTTCAATGAAACATGGAAGAGGGGGTGAAACAGGAGACGAAAAAATGAAAAACTAAAATAATCAATGCATTTAGGTTACTATCGCATACATTAATAAAGCCACAACATAAAGTGACAAGAGTAGCAATTTAAAGTGACAACAATGACTTGTGCAACCTAAAATGACCTGAGCAACAACACAAAGTGACTTCTATACTCGCAACAAGAAGTTAGTGAAGCAACAACATAAAGGTATTAGAGCCATAAAACAGTGTCTTGATGGACAAAATAGTGACCTGAGCAACAACATAAAGTGACTTCTAAACTTGCAGCAAGAAGTGAGTGAAGCAACAACATAAAGGTATTAGAGCCATAAAACAGTGTCTTGATGGACAAAATAGTGACCTGAGCAACAACATAAAGTGACTTCTAAACTTGCAGCAAGAAGTGAGTGAAGCAACAACATAAAGGTATTAGAGCCATAAAACAGTGTCTTGATGGACAAAATAGCGACTTGAGCAACAACATAAAGTGACTTCTATACTCGCAACAAGAAGTGAGTGAAGCAACAACATAAAGGTATTAGAGCCATAAAACAGTGTCTTCATGGACAAAATAGTGACCTGAGCAACAACATAAAGTGAGTTCTATACTCGCAACAAGAAGTGAGTGAAGCAACAACATAAAGGTATTAGAGCCATAAAACAGTGTCTTGATGGACAAAATAGTGACCTGAGCAACAACATAAAGTGACTTCTATACTCGCAACAAGAAGTGAGTGAAGCAACAACATAAAGGTATTAGAGCCATAAAACAGTGTCTTGATGGACAAAATAGTGACCTGAGCAACAACATAAAGTGACTTCTAAACTTGCAACAAGAAGTGAGTGAAGCAACAACATAAAGGTATTAGAGCCATAAAACAGTGCCTTGATGGACAAAATAGCGACTTGAGCAACAACATAAAGTGACTTCTATACTCGCAAGAAGATGTTAGTGAAGCAACAACATAAAGGTATTAGAGCCATAAAACAGTGTCTTGATGGACAAAATAGTGACCTGAGCAACAACATAAAGTGACTTCTAAACTCGCAACAAGAAGTGAGTGAAGCAACAACATAAAGGTATTAGAGCCATAAAACAATGTCTTGATGGACAAAATAGTGACCTGAGCATAAAGTGACTGGAGCAATGACAAGTGACTCGATCAAAATCAAATTGACTATTGTTGGTCCCATGTATCTCTGCGCGTCCGTTTACTGGTGAGAATGACTACCAAGAAACCAACATCCCAGAAATGTATTCCCTGACAGAGGAGTCTAATACATACACAGAATTTTGGGCCAGCAACTAAACCTGACTTAGCTTTAGCAGTAGTCTGGTAGGGTGACAAAAAACTAGAGGCTAGAGTCTCCAATCACATCTTAAGAAGCAAAGGTCCAGAAAAAGCCAACAAGAACTTAGCAGCCAAGTCTACAGTCCAAAAGGCTGAATAGAGAGAGCACTTATTAATGAATGGAAAGGAAATAGACTTGTGGAAAGAGCAGGACAAAGGCGCATGGAACCAGGCACTCTTGAGAAGTAGAGCCATCTTTCTTGCCACCAATAGAGGTGCCACTGTTCAGCCTTCGCTGTGTGGCATTTGTGGAACGTGAAAAAAAATATATTTCACGCTGGCAGCTGGAACACAGGAGGCATGTACTTGAGCTCAGGGGAAGTCTATCTTGAGCATCCTCCCTTTTATCCTCTTCTATCCTCCTTTACTGCATCCATACCAAAGAGTGCATACCACTAACACCCACCCAAAAATGTCAGGCAAAACCCTCAAAAGAATTAGAATCCCTGTATCCCCGTGTGATAGACGGGGCGGATCATTTTCAATGGCCGTCCGCTATCGTTACCTTAAACACAAAGCTATAATGATCGGCTGCACATGTTCCATCCATACACCAAGCTCTCCTGCACCTCTTGTCTCATTATCTGTTCCAGCCATCCTTGTTCTGCATGAAAGACTCGGAAGACGAGCAGGGGAAGGAAAAGGTCAAGTGATTCTGCTCCGTTCCCCTCTCGCTGCCTTCCTACTCCCCCTCTATTATCTGGCTTTAGCATGAGAGGGCGGGGACACAAGCGTGTGGCAGCATGGAATTGTAGCGTGGTAATGAACCTGCAGAGGTAAGGCCCAATGTGTTTGAATGACCCGACGTCTATTTACTGCCTCAGCAACCAGCCGCGCTCGCTATCAGATGGCGATATTCTCTTATCTTTCGAAGGCGAGCGGTCCTTCGCTGATAACGTATTCAACCGTGTCATGGACGACCATTTATTCCGCAGAAAGGCAGCATGATTAATGTCATTTTCCTGTAGTACCGCTTCACTGTTTCTCAGAATATCCTGCAGCCAACAATACCTGGGATTATTCCTTTTTGAATTCTGTTCTAACTGCTCCGGAATTTATTTGTGCGTAACATGACAAGGGCTGACTGACATGCTGACGTGGCTGAACTACCACCTGTCGATGTAATTGCCCTTTTTAATTTAGTCGTCCATGCTGTGCGACTTGCTTGGCAGTGGTGGCAGTAGTAGTAGTCACTCACCATACTGCTTTATTATTATTATTATGATTATTATTATTAACTCGCAACTACCATACAAACATATTACATTACCACTCCAGAAGCCTGAACAACTTTCATCTTTGATTTCGTGCAAGCGAATACCAGAACAGCACTGTTCAGGCAGCAGCAGATAAAACCTCCAGTCCCATTGATCTACTGAGTGGAGAACACAAAAAAAAGATTCTGAAACACACCAAAAATGTTGCTCATTCACATGTTGTTTCTGTATTTAGTAATGTGACCGAGCACTTGGTTGACTTAAAGAAGTATCAACACACTTTAAGACAACGTATTCGCACTCCTCAGGCGTCACGTATTGTCCAATGTTGACACAGATGTCCGCTTGGAAAGTTGTCACATGGTTGCTTCAACTGAATCAAATGTTTCCCGTCCAGCTGCAGTTGGTGATATTCAGGAACAGAGGCGAGGCCTACTCTGAAGACCCAGGAAGGTGACGATTGTATCCCCTTATCGTTACACCACACTCCCGTGTTGTTTAACATGTATGTAACCTACATATACAGTAGTTCCGATCTAAAATCGATTCAGGCAGGTTCTCGTCCGCACTCTCGACGCCACTGATTCTTAAGCTTAGGGCCGGGGCCCTTGCTTGGGCCGTGAGCGCCTCCTAGAGGGGCGTGTTTTTGTTTTAAACCTTTGGGCCGTAGGAGCCGCGAGATGCTCAGTTTTAATACATGAGCCACATATAGTGGCAGTAGTGTGTCACAGAATTGAATTGACGATAGTGATGCCCCCTCAGCTGTAAAAACTGTTCATGAAAGCACCAGTTGAAGCAGCTTTGAAAATTCATGAGAACATTGGCGAAAGTTTCATTTACACTTTACCGATATCTTCTTTGGAGTTCAGATAAAATATATTATTTTGCTATATTATTATGCTATGATATTTAGACATAATTTTATTATATTTATTTTATTCAGAATTTTATTCAGTTTTTCACTTTTTTTTCCCTTTTTTTTCTTTAGTAAATTTGATGAACATGACTGGCACCTGGTTCTGCTGCTGGTTGGACTTTTCGATGACAAATAAATATCTTTGCGATGATCACATGGTTTCATTCAAGGTTTTGGTTTGTTTACGTGTAAGTAGATTAAATATGGTTATTTATCACAAATGAAATCAAGAGGAATGAATCCGTTCTATTGAAACGGCCCTGAGATCAAAAAGGTTAAGAACCCCTGCTCTACGCTAAACAGCCCGGCTCATCATGTTCAGTTTCATTTTCAACAGATGCATATTGGTTATTTGACGAAAAACCAGTCTGTGGCCATTATCTTTCATGTTATGCTAATTCGCTGTTAGCGCCATCCAGTTCCCCTTGTGACGTCATAGCTTAGCTCACTCCACATCCCCACCAGTACATGGGGGCTGAGAAAGCATTTTTACCGCAACAACATTCAAGTGTTTCACCCATTGACACCAAAAGCAAAGCACCAATCCATCTTCAATGTCTATTTGAACCAGTAATACACCCGAACAGTCGGGAGAAACATAAAAAATCTTCCTCACTTTTGCATGAATGAAAAATTTGCCAAATGACTTTATGTGTGTCGGCATTACGCTGTGGGGGAAGCGATGGAGAGAATGAGAAGGGCTGTTGGCCTCTGTCCACTGTGACTAATGGCCGGCAAGGAGGACTGATGGCTCCCAGAACTGAAGCTACTAGCCTCCCTGCTGGGGAGGATCAGTCAGGCTGATGGTCCGTAATCTGTGTGCGGTTATTGTGCTGTCAGTTTATTACCGCGCTGAGCTGCCGTCGAACAACACTGCAGGGGTGGTGTGAATTAAAACACGTTATTATATTATAACATGTATTAGAGTTGTGATGTGTCCGGCTCTCGGAGAGACGCCGATGTTCCCTCGAGGGTGGAGGATTAGATTTGCTGACGAGCCTTTTCATTAGGAGCCAAAGCTGAGGAGCTAAGTGGTCAAGGCCGCCAGTGCAAATTGTTCAGTGGCGCAATATCGCTCAAGTTAATTACTCTTTTTCAGAGCCTAAATCGCTCACTGAAGATCGCTACGAGTGGATTTCACAGGGTGATAGGCAGGGTGCGTTATTAAAAACACATTTATAACAATTGCTTTGGAACTGGGAGTTGGACCTTTATTCTGTGCCACCTAGAAACTGCTCAAGACTCACATCATCCCATTTCAAAATACAACAGTGTGGGATGATGTCATGTTTCTCTTGTACAGTTACATGAATGAAAGATTCATTTTTTCTATGGGTTAGTCCTTATTTATTGTTTAAAAATCTTCTGTTTTAATTTTTATTTCAGCCGTACCGTGGTCAAAGCCTGGCTCTAAGGCCATTTGCGGACCTCCATCTAATTTCCTGTGTTCAAATGTATGATTTATTTATTATCAATGCTGCCAACCACAGAATATGAAATGCACAAAGAAACATTTCAACAATTACAACTGTAAACCAGGAAAGCACAGGGTGAGTGCAGACCTCCAGCTCATTTTGCGGGTCCGACAGCTGACTGGAGTGGCAGAGTGTTCTATGAAATTCATTTCAAGCTCCGGTTGGCCCCGGAAAATGATTGGCAGGAGCATGTCCCCTTCATAGGCCGAGATTTGGCCGCATGTTTGGATGCACAGTAGTACCTTAGGTTTTGTTCTTGACCAGGGTTTGGTAATTACATGTAAATACATTTAAATGACATTTTTATTACAATATCATGACATCATATTCTTAAAGTATGTTATATAATTCTATAATAGTTGATGTACTTTTTATTTTAATTCTATTCTATTCTATTCTATTCTACTATTATTTATTTGTAAAGATTGCCATTAAAAATCATAAAATTGGAAGTAAGTATGTTGGAGGTGAAAATATTTGGTAGCATAACAATGGAAAAAAACATCCATATATAAGATATAAAAGCAATGTTTTACTATCTTTAGTAACTGTATAATGTCTGTTACTATAATTTCAGGCTATATATATATATATATATATATATATATATATATATATATATATATATATATATATATATATATTTACAGCCTAAAGAGCGTCATGCTGCCAAAACATTGCGCCACATCACATCAAACACATGAAATCAAATGAAATCACAGGCGTTTTATTTCCCTGAAAGTGCTCTAAATGCAATATTTTTGCCCACGTGTCCGCAGCTCCGACTGCAGAGCCGATCTCCTGGAGGAGCAGAGCCAAGAAGCCGCATCTGAGATCAGCTGTGGTGTCGGAACTTCAGACACATGGGCCAAAACAACACATTTTGAGGCGCTTTAATGTAAATTAAAAACGTGCCCAAGTTCGTTTCATGAGTCGGTCTCCATGCTGGAGCCCGTTTTCAAAGGTAGTTTAGAAGTGATCCTCATGCATTTTTAAGCCGGGTGCACCACTGACCTTTCTACGGTGCAGACACCACCACTGCACCAGCGGCTTATGGACCGGTGCGGCTTATGGATGAGCAAGATTTATTTTCCTTCTTACCATTTCCTTCTGCCTCTATAGTAATAATAAATAAAACAATGCTATATTATAATATAATAATAATCTAATAGTAACAATACATATATAATAATAATAGATTTTGCTTTCTCCCACCTGTTATCTATTGTAATGTGTAAGTAACGTTAATATTTAATGAATTCACAATATATTAAGGCCTTTTCATTGGTCATTTAATACAACATATAATATTCATCTGCTGCTCTTTCATGTTAAAGTGTCTGAATGGAATGACACCATTAAAATTGGGAACCACTTTGAGTTTGGTATTTATTCAGACACTGAAAGAATTGGGAGTAAATGTGTGTTAATTTCCTGCGTAAGAAAACTCAAGATTGTTGCGTCGCGGGTCAAGGACATAACTCACGCATAACGTCTTAAACTCAAAGTTGTAGTTCATTTAAGTGAATTAAAACTTGGGAATATTTCAAATTCAATCAAAAACTGCTGAATGCTTGGCAATTACGTCGAAGGACACGGGTTGTTTTAATGAGCTTGAAAAGCTTCTTAGACACATTTCTAAAATGTTGAATGATTAATAGATGCTCCATCTAATGGTACTGAAGGGCTGTTTTCATTATAGTTATGAAGTATTATCCGTTAAATAAGCGATAGGATTGCCACACAAAACAAGTAGCTTTATTCAAAAAGACAGTGAAGTGGATGTTTCAGCTGTGCTCAGCATCAGAAACACTCTTTATCGATCCGGTGGCCGCTCACATCATTGGTTTTCTCTCGACGAAAAAAAAAGGGATCTTAAATGTCAATCAGCAATAAAAAAAAAAAAAAGTTCTGCTTTCCAGGATAAACTGTTGAGATGATCAATTCTTTGCTGTTTGCGCGTGGACTCCGAATCACATGCAATTGCAGCAGTCAGCCGCGGAGCGAAACTTTTAAGTGCATCTGATGAGCCGCAATGATGCAAAGTCTTGAAACAGGGATCAACGTTCCTCCTCGAGCTGCATTTAATCCATTCCGTGAAAGGAAGTGCTTTCAATTTAAATTAACGCTTTAAATAGGAGTCTTTGAGAGCTTGGAATTTCAATGTTGACATTGCTGTGCTGAGCTGATGTTTTAACACAAACCACATCTATTCCCTTACTTTTACGACACAAACATTGCTACATCTTTATTGTTCTAACAACCAGCTACATTTCTTGAATCTGAAAGGGAGATCAGGACTTTGAAGGTTGAAATTCCAATTCCAGATGACGCCTCATGCCATCATTTGTCCACATCTTAAAGTGCCAAACCTACAGTATGTGACATGACTGAGCCTCGAGAAGTGTCGCACATATGTCTACCATTGTGTATGTGCCACTTTTATGACACATCAGCATAAAAAGACGACAGCATAGTACCATATCCGCTATGCTAGCCGACCAACCAAGACACAAAGAAGGGATTCAACTGGGCAATGACAACTAGTGATGGGTAGATGAGGTATCATGAAACAGTATTGCAGGGTTGATGAAACAGTGTCATCATTTTCTGTGGCCACTAGATGGCGCTGGTGATTTAGAATTTATGTGAGGTTTCATTGAATGAGTTGTTTGAGTCCAAACATTTTACAGCAGACAGTGCCATCTAGTGGCCTCTGAAAATCTGGACACTGTTTCACGAAACCTCATACCCAAAACTAGCTCACAGCATGAAATTAAGTCAAGCTTATTTGGCAGGAAATAATTACACAGTCTGTGATGACTTGAGTGACTGGACGGTTGATACCCAGTATGCACCTGGGGACATGTCAGCGATCCACTTTGGAAATCAAAACGCAATGAAATTAGCTTAGTGACATGAGCCTGTCATGAATCATGACTAAATGAAGTTGCGCCAAGCTGTTACGAACCATGAGTCAGCCTGACTGGACTGGAGCTGTCACAAAAGCAGTGTGCCGCACATCACTCTTCTCAAATGGAATACTGTTTTGAGCCCATCCACCCATGGCCTGTGAGGGTCATGACCTTGGGCGGCTGCCCATCCCGACTTAAACTCCACCACTGCAAGAAGCATCCACTACCTTCGCTTGAGCTACAGTTCCTGTAAACAATTTGGACATGATGTCTGATCCAAAGATCTTGGGATACTAAAAAAGCCTCAAAAAATAAATAAGTAAAATAATTTTTTTTATATTAATATATTTTTATTTTATTTTTAAACCTGACCTCTCATACTCCTCAGTGCTGCAAGACTATTTCTACATTTCATCATTTTAAAATGGAATTTTCCCTTTTATTCTGGTCCATGCCAGGTGCAGATACAGTGTAAAAAAATAACATTCTAAAATAAGGTCATATTTTAGGTATGTTTCTGGACAAAACACTTAAAAATAAGATGGATATTTCTGCATTTGCAAAGCCATTTATATTACAACACACTAACATTTAGCTAAATAACTCTATTTCTAATGAAAGATTCTCACAACTTATTGAACTTTAAGTATAAAAGAAAAGAATAATTACATTCGCTTACATGTCTTGACTTTCTGTCTATGGCCTCAAGACTAGGGCCTCCTCTAGGGGGGACAGCGAGGTCCTACACAGAATCTTTGCACCTACTCCAGTCCTTTATTGATCAGTAAAATGTTCTTTTCTGTAACCTATAATCTCAGGAATAGCACAACAGAAACTTGCATAAGATAAAGATAAAACAAAGGACACTATATATATATATATATATATATATATATATATATATATATATATATATATATATATATATATATATATATATACATATATATATATATATATATATATATATATATATATATATATATATATATATATATATATATATATATATATATATATATATATATATATATATATATATATATATATATATATATATATAACCTGTGTCTTTCCTTGTCTGAGAGCTCTTTCCCCGGCTAAAGCAGGTTGTCACCGTGACAAAGACTGGACACCCACCGAGCATCCTCCTCCTGATTCACCTGGAGCTGAGTTGGATGTTGCCCCTCTTTGATAGGTCGAACCCCCGAGCCCCGTCTCCTCCACCTCAGACCTCATTGCGCCCGCTCACTGTCAATCTCCTCCTCAGATCCCTCCCCCGAGATATCAAATAGGCGGTGTGGCGGCCACGCTCCTTCACTATTCGCTGTTCGGCTCGATCATCCGAACACGGTGAGCGCGTCTGTGTCGCGGTGCGCGCAGTCCGGAGCGACATGACCAGAGTCCCGCGCAACTGGCCAGACAAACATGGATCTTCCTAAAGCGCTGAGTTCGTTTCTTTGGATATTATTACTGAGACTTTTGGAAGAATGTCACTCCGAGGAAGGTAGGTGGAAGTGTTTGCTTTTTTATTGTCTCAGTGTTGCTGCATCAGTTTCAGGTCCGATCAGATGCTGACCGCGGTCCTGTAGTTTTGGATTGTCCACTGGTTTTCTGTGGACCATGTGCGCCCGTTCCCGCAAAGAAATGTCGACCAACTTAAACCCTCTTTTATGAGGTAACCACGATGTATATGTTCAAAGGGAACGCAGGATTTACAACAGAGACGGTACAGATTCACCAATAAGTGGAGATCAGTTTCGACTACCTCTATAAATTCACTCAAACTGAAGCGCGGAGAAGCGGGTTTGTGACGGTCACTTGCGTTTATTCCCTCAACAATTTTGTTCCCGCAACAATAAGATATTTCCTTTTATAAAAGGGAACTGAACTAAGCTTTTGTTCCAGACTGAGCAACTATTTTTTGTGGTTGTAACAGATTCCTTATAACAACACATTATTTCTCTGATTTTCTTTCGTATTTATTTCACAATATTTATTCACAATTCACAATAAATCTTGAAATTAAGTGAGAAATTGAGGAAAAGACGCGACTGAAAAAAAGGGGACCCCTCTTCTGAAGCCCTCCACTGCAAGTTCACCATGCAGTCACCCACATTTGTCATGACCTTGATTTATAATCGTCGTTGTGAAAGGTGGGGATGAGGAGCAACTGACTGTCATTGGAGACTGATTTGTTGAATGTGGTGTTAAGGATGGTTAACTGGGTGACATCCAGCACAGATTCACGCTTTAAAACAGTTGAGTTAAAAAAAAAAAAAAAAAAAAAAATAAATAAAAAAAAAATATATATATATATATATATATATATATATATATATATATATATATATATATATATATATATATATATATATATATATATATATATATAACTTCAATTAATCTTGTAATATTGGCGGAAATAGCGACTTGTCGGATCAGATTTGACCAGAGATCTCTCATTTCTTTTATACTTTAATTTGGCTTTTATCACATATTCCATACTCAAGTACAATATTTAAACCCTAACAGTGCATGACTAAAAAAAATGACTTGTGAGTGACAATCCGAGTATCAACAAGCTTTCAGCCTGTTGTGTGATAAAGTGAAGTAAGGCATTAACTCTGAACTCACTTTTGACATGTTGGAGTGAAATATATTCTGAGCACTGAATGGTGGTTGTTTGGCTGTTATAGCTGTAAACTGTAAACCAACAAACTATTACTGGCAATGAATGACATAAATCTGAACAATGTGATCTTATTTCTGAAGGATTTCTGGTCGTACTAAAATCACGATTGAAGTTACTGATATTTGTGTTGTATTACAAGCCTGTTACTAGTCTTGACACCATTGTTCTCTTAGCACAATCTGCAGAAAGATGACGACTCATGATCGCAACACAACTCAAAATTCAATCACAAATGCATCAAAAGTGCGGCACATCAAAGGCACATACCTTTGACACCACCTTTTCAGAAATAAAAATAACAATATCATATTTTAAAAGAAGATTCCCAGTGTTTCCAACTATTATTATTATTATTTTTTTCAAATTTATTTAGATTCTATTTACGAGACCATAAACATGCAATTTTTGTCAACCAGTACAAGTCTTAAGCGGACTAGTTAACAATAACATTAAAGCATTAAAAAAAAAATGTTAATGTGCCATTAAAATCAGGTACTGACCACTGCTCTGAGTTGGCGCACGAGTTGAGGGCTCCCCACTGAATTCTTGGCTGGTGGTTGTGTATTGAACTTGTCATTAGATGTGAAAGTTTTTCAATGACATGAAAGCTGAAAAGTGAAATTAAAAAGTGGAAACCAACATTAAAATTTTAATATTGAAAAGTAAAACATTAGATTGGTTTTTGCTGTCATCATCTATGTTTATTAGGGTTACGGAGAGCCGACCTTCAACCTCTGACCCTCGCCCACCCTCCACACACCGTTCCTATTCCTATTATTCAGGATGTTTAATCTGTTGTGTGTGTCAGCGCTCTTATGTCCCACCATCCCCGTCGCATGCACAGGCACGCAGTAAACACCCATACATCCTCTGCACTTGGCACATAAGTATCAAAAGCTCTTTGGCACACTTTGATACGACTGGCACAAGCACCCAAAGCTGGATTACTTGTCACATAGGTTCTGATCTTCCCTGCCATCTTGACTTGAACCTTATGACCTGGTGAGCACACTTGTGTGTGCTGGAGCGACTTGACATGTACTTACTGAAATGCACACATCTGTGACGTCTCACTGACACGCACGTACTTGTTTGTTCCAGAAACGCCGCTAGGAAGGAGAGTGTGGAATTATTCATGGGATTCCATAGGCGTGTATGACAAAAGCATATGGGGTTAGAGGTGTGATGAAGGTGTATAAAAGTGGAGTCACTGGAGTGTTGATGCAAGTTTTGTTATGGGTTTAATGGTCTACAACTAATACGTTGTTTTTGTGGAAACAATTCACTAAACATTGTTTGATAATATTTTGTCAATATTGATAATCTAATGGATTTATAAAACAAGTTGTGCTTCTATTATATTAGTTGTATTATATTCCCTGCCAAATCACTTCACTTTTTAAGTTAAGTTTATTTAAGTAAATATAAATGTTTTGTTTTAGTAAATATAAATGGAAAAAAAAGTAACGCTACTGAATGTTAGAAACCAAGAAGTACATGGCATCATCACAAAACTGGTTTTGTACTGAGCCTGTAGACGTGATATTCCAACATCGAACCTGAAGTGAATCTCAAGTCACACTAATCTGATCGCCACTTTTTTGTTGTTGATATCATTGATGACAGCAGTCATGTGTTTGTTTTGTAGACTTGTTAGATATTGTGTTGAGGACATTTCTGTTGAGGCAATGAAGTAAACCCATCCTCACTCCCATGATGTGCTGCAGTATATTGACGTTGGAAAGTGGAATTTTGCGTCCTATACTGACGCCAAAGGCAGCCTTCTGCGCTGGATGTTGAAGCGAAGGCATTTTCTCTGGCGTTCCAGACAGGAGGTGGGGGTAGTGCCAGTCGGAAGGGTTAGGGTTGGGAAGCTTTCTTCGCTGAATTACATTGCATTAGCGTGATATATTTAACCCCTTATGAGGCTCTCCATGACTGAAACGCATGGGTGTTTGACTGGCTTTAAATGGCAATTGACACGTTGTTCGATGAAGAACCAAAGGAGCGCCATCCCATGACTTACCGAACCCAAACCTCTGCATTCTGCTGTTTCAGGATGTGCAGCCGAAGGTGCTTCAAAAGTCAAATGCAACTCTGAAGGCTGCCTTTGGCGTCAGTATAGGACTCAAAAGTCTACTTCCCAACGTCAATGCAGTATGCCATGCAGTGAGGAAGGGTTGAAGAAGGTCATGCATGTGGTGAATGAGGACATGAACAGGGTTACTTTGCCCAGGTGATGGAGATGATAGGACGACAGTAGCTATGATGGGAAGTGGATTTAGGCTCTGATATTGTGACTGGTTATTCCACAGTTATCAGTCAATCAGATCATGCATGAAGGTAGAACATGCACATGTAGCACTTTTATTGAAACAGCTTTGCTCACTATACACTTCTTTACGACTTCTTTTGTTCTTACCCCTGATAACGCCCCCCCCCATTCCTCCTCCCCCATCCCTGTCTCCCTCAGTGTATACCTTCTGCATCTTCAGCTGACTTCAGCAAACAGTGAGACGGCCAGGGGCTTCGCTCAGACAGATCCGGGTTTGTCCAGCACCTCCACCCCGCCCCTGCACCTTTTCCACAGTCAATCCAACCACTCCCCTCCCTTCAGGACACGTTTCTCATTCCCCCACAGTCCTCACCACTAACACACCTTGGCATCTCATCGGGATCTCATTTACTTTACCTCCTCCCCCTCTCCTCCCTCGCTCCCTCCCTCCGTGCCCTCCCTTCATCCATCCTTTCTGCCGCAAGCTGAGCGAGTGGGTGCAAGCCAGGTGCTGAACAATAGAAGTGAGAGAGTGAATCAGAGTGATGGAGGGTGCAGGGAAAGGTTCTCGCTATCTGCAGTATAATCGCTGGCCTCCTTCTGTATGGGTGGCAGCTTGTCAGTCATGCCAAACAGCTCAGGTGCTTTGGGCTCAAGCTCACCTCTCCTTTTTGCATCAGGAGGAATGTTTGGTTTCATATCGCTGCCAGGATTTGAACCAGTTTGATCTGACGTACAGAGGTGTTTGTTTTCGGTTACTATGTTTTCAATCTTTACAAATCTTAAATGCAGTTAGCTCTTCCTTTTTCTTCCGCCTTCTCCATATTGGATTGACGGCGGATTTGACCCTTACCCAGCGACCTGGAGGAGACCCAAAACAGGTTCCCTATGTTTCTATGGAAGGGACCAAGGGGTGCTTTCTGTGGAGAGTAAATGATATGTTTTCCATGATGCAGTTTCTCCCTTGACTTTTCTGCGACTGGAAAGCTCCCCAGAAAAGAAAAAAGGATGTTATTTTGAAACAAAAATAATGAGAGCGAAATGTACCAACATTCACTGAGATTAAAAGGTAAATCGGGAAGGTGCATGTTCAGAATCAGAATCAGAATCAGAATCAAATTTATTTCCATGGTCAGTGGGGAGCCCACTAACTAGGAAAGTGTTTTGGAATAACGTGCAGTCAAAAAGTGAATAAATAATTGAATAAAATAAAATAAAATAAAGTAAAATAAAAATAAATAAATAAATAAAATAAAATAACAACAGCTTTGTTCTGTGGTTACTAAAGTAACTAGCACTGTCAAATACATTTTCTCTATTCAAGTTAGTAGAAACGCCACTCATTCATTCCAGAGTACTTCTAAATAGGGATAAATAGTATCATGTAGTAGAGACCCATCCAGGAAGGGAATGGCAGAGCATGTCCATGTTCTCCTTATCTGTCTCCCGTAATGGGAGGAGTCCGAAAATGAGGTTGGCATTGGAAAGAACACTTGCCAACATACTGACTTAAACAAAAGAAAACTCAGCGTAGCAGGATCCATGCTGCACTGGGGAGAACCCTGGGTACTTACAAAGTTGTGTGTTTAAGTACATGCACCGTTTGTCCTCAATATTGGACCTTAAGACACCAACCTGTTTTCAGGAGGGTTTTGAGCTTCAACCAACCAACCAACAAGTCCTGATTTTAGGTTGTTAGTTGTTCGGTAAGGAAAGATGTAGGATGCCATTTATTGGTTTAAATCGGAGATCACCAACCTTTTTGAAAATGCAAGCAACTCCTAGGGCACTGTGTGACCCGAAAGGCTCCCAGCAGTTTACTGCACACTTCTGAAATCACGTAATACACTGTATGTCATGGGTGATAAAAGCTATTTCTCTAATATAATGATCAATGATGTAACAAGAAAGGAAACAAAAGAAAACATAAGATATTTTTTTATATGAAAATACAATACCTTTTTCTTATCTTTTTTGGGGCGGCTATCTGAGGGTCACGACCCCGGTTTAAATTCTATTATACAGTATATACAGTTAACTGCTAACATGTTGCTAACCAGCATCGAACTAATGTCACTCTGAACCATGGCTAACTTGTGTCAATATTTTCAGTGATGAAACTAAACCCAATGGGACTTTGCTGGTGATTTTTTTTGAGGCCCTTGGTAGTTTTTATTTTTACTTTTATTGAACAAAATTTCCCCAATATACTGGAATGATTTTTTTTTTTCTTTTCTGAATTATTAACTTTTTCCAAAACAGCATTAAATACTCTAGATGGGGGAACACATATTAACTAGTGCTGTCATTTTAACACGTTAATTCGATTAATAAATTACGCTGCAATTTAACGCGTTAAAAAATTTAACGCAATGAATTATGAGTATCAACGGTTCTTCATTTTGCCTCATTTAGAGGCGTGTTTTACTTCTATTATTCATTTTTTAATTGCTATATTGAGCTTACGTTTTTATTATTATTGTTAATAACAATTTTTTTGTTTATTTATTTTTGTTCGTATTTATCTGATATTTATTTATTTTGGACATATAGTTTTTGTTTTTGGAAACCGGAGGCCTCAGACTGAAATTTCGTTGCCATAATTCAGTGATATGCTTTTGTGCAATGACAATAAAGGAAGTCTAATTCTAAGTGCCCATTTGAGACAGCCTTATCTTATTTCAGAATTTTATTCATTTAACTGAATCGCTGTATTTGTTTTACATTTTTGAAGACAGCTTTATTTTATTTATTTAACTGTATTGCTGTATTTGTTTTACATTTTTGAATAATGCACCTAACTGGTTTGCAGATGTGCTTGACCTTTACTTTTGGATTTCATTTATGAAGCACAGTTCACCAATAAAATATAAAAAAATAAGTCGTTTCTTCATGGTAATACATGTCCCACAATCTAGAGTGTGACCTAAAACTGTAATGAATCTTTGAGACACAAAATAATATGCATCAGCAAATGCCAAATACATGGAATTAATAAATATAAATACATAAAAAACTCACAAATATTGCTGAAAGTATAAATTGAGATGGATGCAGTGTTACTCAAATATTTGTTTGGACTGAGAATCTTCACAAGCCATTATCCAAGTTTGACATCTATGTAAATAATAACTTCAGTGGGGGTCCTAGTGAACCAGATGGTCTCAACGCATGGATAAGTTGTTACACCCGGGGGACGTCCAAAATCTGCTACTGCAATGTAAGACAATTGCTGAGTCACATTCTTTATTATCATGCATTTTGTGTAATAACTCATTTTAATGTCTTGTCTTGAAAGAGAGAACAAAAAAATCCTGAAACAAAGAATATAAATTGCAGACTGAAATTGTGTTCTGAAAACACGGCAATGACACAGGGGCAGCACTCTGTCCTCAATAGGGATCAATAGGAAGTAACAGTGATTGATGCAAGGTTATTTGCACAAGACTGCCAGTGCCAGGCCCAATGCAGCCGCCCATCGCTGGCAGAAAAACAGCAGCTTTGGACCGGTGCGACGTGGTGTGACCTCGGCAAGTGTGATGGGTCAGGAGCCATTTGTGACGATGACAGGTCTTTCCGTCGACACCTCAGGGACAGTCGGACGGACGCCGGGTTCACTGAAGGAGAAAGGGGCGAATTATCCGCAAGAGTTCTACATTAAAAGCAGGAGGAGGAGGATAAGGTGTGTCAGGTCACTGTCCGAGAAACGTGGAGTCAAAGGAAAAGCATGGAACACTGAATCAAAGAGTGACAGAGGGAAAATTGGACGGCAGTGGGAATGTGACGAGGGAATTGTAAGCTGCCACCGTTGCTTCCTACCAACGCTCCTGTATGTTACATGTAATCAAACAGACCAAGAGCTCCTATAACAAGTCGATGCAACAGCTCAGCCGCATCATTATTTACTCCCCACTTCATTGGTACACATTGGCTGGGACTGATGGGCCGTGGGCGTTAAAAATAGTGAGTCTACTGGATCCCACAGGGATCGCCTGACTCCTTTTGTTGACAACGATAGACTATCAGAAGCTGGCGGGGGAATGTGTGGGGAGGGTTTGGGGGGCAGGAGGGGGGAAAAATAGGGGATTGCATGTAGACGTGGGAATTAGGCGTGTGTGTTGGAGTCGGGTTTAGCAGGTGCGATGCACAGTGAGGACCTCGCTGTAGGCAGCTGGCGATGATAGATGAGAAATTTCCAGCTGAACCACATGTTCTAATTTGATTGATTTAACTGTAATGAACGCCTTGCTCCATCGCTTTTCGCTTGCTTGATAAGTTTACACCTGCTGCACGGATGGTAGTGTTACAAGCTGCAACTGTGAGGATTAAGAGGACGACCAAAGTTAAAGTTGAACTTGGAACAACGTGTGCTCCCTTCCTTGCTGTGGGCATAAAGAAGGGAGGCTGCATTGCACAGTTGGAAAAGGCCAGTGGAAAATATAGGGTCACCAGTTGAGCCTTTGGATTTGGTGTCAATAAAAAATATCAATTTCCCAATCCAGAGTGTCCATCTTGGGATTTGAACAAGGATCCTCAGTTTTTGTCTCTTTTGCCTTTCTAAATGAAACCTCTGAATGGGCCTCTCTGTCATGACTGCTAAGCTAAGGTGACCCAAGAGCAGATGACTCCAAACTCAAAGGACTCGGACAAAACGAGAGTTCTGTTAACCACAAGATTTATTACAATAAACGCAAAATAATACAGACAGAAATCAAAACTGAAGGCGACGACACCAGAAGCGGAGCGCGGAGGGCAACACACGAAGAGAGAGGGAAAAACCTAAAGCAGAAAACAGGCGTGAGATACACAGTGCTGCAAACAGGGACAACAGAAAACTATGCACTCGGATATAACTCTGACAAGGCAAATACAAAATTAAAGACGCTCGGTAGAGGTGAAAACAAAACTCTAACCGAGGAAATAACTAACAAAGGCTGAACTGAAGTGACCAGTAACAAACACTCGAGGAAGCTAACACGGAGCTAATGACAGGGAGCAAGCGATAGGAGAGCTAGATAAGGAGAAAGAAAGGTGACAGAACGAGGAGATGAACGCTGAGCAAAACAGAGAGATAAACAGGGTCACAAGCGAACAGAACAATCGAGAGAGAACGTACCATAAGAACGAAACACGATCATCTGGCAGCACATGCTAGTTCTCCAGGTGTATAAATCTCAGCAGAGGCAATCTGTGGAATGAGAACCAGCTGCGCTGCCATGAAGCCGGAGGGGGTGAGAGAGCAAACAAGAAAACAAGGAACCGGAACACAACAAGTGAAAATAAAAGCACGAACCCTAACAGGAACAATGTGTGCACCCTTCATTGCTGTGGACATAAAGAAGGGATGCTGCATTGCACAGTTGGGAAAGCCAAGTGGAAAATGTAGGGTCACCAGGTGAGCTTTTGTTTTTGGATTTGGTGTCAATAAAAAATATATAAATAAATTTCCCAATCCAGAGTTTCCATCTTGGGATTAGAACAAGGATCCTCATTTTTTCTTGTCTATCTTTTGCCTTTCTAAATGAAACGTCTGAGTGGGCCTTTCTGTTTTTAGTGTTTCATGACAGTCATTGATGGAGAGCCAGTTCATCTGACGTCAAAAGTGACCAAAGTGCAGCATGTTTTTGAAAAGCTAATCAATATCAGTGTAATTATTTTTTATTAAGGATGCTAATTTATGACTCTGAGCCTCTGGCCAGCTGGTGGATGCAGTTGGCTTCATCCGTGCCATAATGATGAAGTAAACACAATCATTTAACTGGTCGACGTTGTCCGTGATAAACGGCCGTCTGCTGATAAAGAGCAGCGTGTGATGTGGGTGTTTCGCTGTATAAACCTGAAGGAGTTTGAGTGAATCATGCATCTTTGTATGTGACGGCCGATACACACAACTTTGTAAGATATTTGGGGTGTTCCAATGTGAGCGCTGTTTATGCTCAGGCTGTTTTGCCTTCAGTTTAAACACATACTGCATTGATGCAACGTGGGTGGGCACGTTGGGAATTGGACTGACAACTTGATGGAGCTCAGCATGTGAAGGGTGAGTTCCATTGTAGATCCATTTTAGGGAGGAAAAACAAAATCGCCCACTCTCTTCAAATTCATGCAAAATATCGCAAATCAAAAGTACTGTGTACCGCACTTCACCTATCAGGACCTCAGGACTTTCAGGGGTTACCAGTCCGTTTACAGATGTTTGTCGCTTAGTTTTCTGGTTGCATAAATTATGATAATTCATTAGATTACAGTTTCGGAGTTTTTGAATTTGTTTTTATATTATATATAATTCACATTTTTCTAATACAGTAAGTATGGAAACCAGAGGAGAAGGTGATGTTCTCATCCTCTGCAAGTCAAGTCAATCGCAGTTTCACTCCACTGGTTGTGTTTTCTTGGCCTTGCATGGCTTCATCTTTGACTCAAGCTACTGCATTGTTTAACTAGACTCTTATGTCCCCAAGACAGCAACTTAATGCTCAACTATTTCAACTTTAAAAAAGCTTTAACTGCTCAAAATGTGATTGGAAAGATATGTTAGATTTCGTCCGTTCTGATATACTTTACCGAGACGTCCTATAGCCTCAGCTATTTCTCCTCTTACGGTGGACTGTGCTGACTGTGACTGTGCATGGGAGGAAAAGTGAGCAAAGATATCATGACTCGTAAGGTCACTGGCCGATAATTTAGTCGTTGATTGGATTGTGGGGAGAACAGAAGTTGGTTGGTGAGTCATGAGTGGCCTCTAATGCTGGAGTGCTCTGATGCTATTTCAGAAACCCCTGGAAAAGCGAAAGGTGGGTGTAGAGGCCTGCAGAGTAGACCACTGTTCATGTTGCTACTTGTCCACCATTACAGTTACGTTGGTCTACTACAGATCCCTGTTAAAATTAAATGACTAACTTATGATTGAATTAAATTAAGGCTGAAGATAGATATATTGTTCTTGTATTGATGTTGAGATATGAACATTCAAGAAGTTGATCACGACATCCGACATGAATATCAATATATGGGATTTTGTCTGGATCAGTCAACCCTAAATTCAGTTGTGATTCTAAAACACATCCTGACAAACTGTAACTGTCCAACGTCTGTAAGATGTGTATTTCAATCCTTAAAAAGTCTGCGAATACAACACCATAACGTGGCAAAGCTCCAGATGGAATTTCCAAATTTGATGCCTTTTCTATATGTAACCCATATTTTGGATCAACACTATCCTCCTCTCAAGGTCAAGCGAAGCTCTGAGCCCTGGCCGAGGCAATGACGTACAGTTGTTCTGATTCGGTTATGTAACAGCCCAGTGAGTGAACACGGGTGTGACGTTGTTTAAACATGAGATATGTTGTGTGCACATGCTGCCAATAGATGTGCATATTTCAAAGCTTGACAAAGAAACAGCATCAGTCCCACGTGCAGTCATGACCAGGAGTGAGACGCGAGTGCTGTCAGACGACCCCTCGCCCCTTTCAACTGCAGTTCCAGTCCCAACAGACTCTCTAACTCGCCATCTACGCTCTGCTGTGTCAGTATCCGCCTCATTGGTCCTGGCTGGAGCAGGCTTTCTTACTAATGTCCTTTTCGTGTACACCGGACCTCTTCTGACACAGCTATATTAAATACACGTGTTAGCAACGGTGTATGAAAGAACAGCAGATTGATGCAAGACAAGGCTGCACATGCTTTCAAGTGCACAAACAATGTCTGCCTTGTGTCCATTCCCATGTATCTACAAGGGTTTGAGTGACTGCTAACATCCACCCGTCATGTTTTGTCGCTGTTCGAAGAAGTTTGTGGCTTCTTGTTAAAAGAAATGAATTGACTAAACAAGCTCTGATGTGACTTTCACTGGCAAGACTTTATCTCTTCGCTCTAATCACAGAAAGCAAAATATTGGAACTATTTCATTTTTTTAATGTTGAAATTGGTCAATTTCATTCAAGAAAAATAAAAGCAAAGCATTCCAAATTGAGGAAGTTGTTTGTTACACTCCCTGGCTGCGATACTTGTCACACTTGTTTTGTCACAGAACTGTTATTGTGGATATCACAAGGTGTTGGAAACATTCATCAGAGGTGTTGGTCCATCTTGACATGTTCGCATCGCACAGTTATGGTGGTCGATGGGATTGGGGTCATGTGGCTCATTGATGTGTTCAACTAACTGGCCCGATGTGTGACAAAATCCCGCGGGAGGTAGCATGAGATGATGGTACTTTGGAGTCATGAAGGGATGGACATGCTCAGAAGAAATACTCAGGAAGGCCTTGGCATTTAAACTTTGTTCTACTAAGAGGCCGAAAATGTGCCATGAAAATCCAACCCATCTGAGTTAACAGGGACATGTGGGATGCTGTTGGATCCTCCAAAAATATATTATATATGATATATGTATGTATATGTTGTGTGCTCTTTGAATATACAGTTTGTGTATTTATCAGATTTAAAATGGAGTATTAGTATTGTAATGAAGGAGCCGTACTGCAGAAAACTTTTCTTAACCTCTTTTTTTTTTTTATCAATTTGCTTGTGTTTAAGCGGGTTTTTCCTTGGATTTTTTTTTTTCAGTATAGGAGGTGTGTCCAAGTGGGTGGCGATTTGTCAGATGGTTTGGACAATAGCGGAGCACATTGAATATCCCTCTCAGTCCTCCTTGACTGACGGTGAGGGAGCGTAGCCATTGTGAGTCACACGTCACGCAAAAACTGTAGAAAATCCCCCCTACATAAAAATCGAAAGCGCTGGGGAGAGCTCAGCGCTTAGGTTCTGAAAATAGCCTTTGTTCTTCTTTTGTTTTGCCGAGTACTGGAAAATGCTGTATATTTGGTATTGAGTGGAATACCAGCACTATTTATGTTGTTATCACAATGTTTTGTGTATTTTAAAGGGTATAATTGAGGCGGCATTACCACCGCCAGTGCCTTATGGGTAAAACGGTAATGGAAAAGTGGCAGTAACTGGATGTTGCTCAGAAGTTTTCGGTGCTCTGTTTATGGTGTTTTGATCGCTTCATAGTCCACTTGTTTTTCGCGTCTGATTCCTCTCACTTTCAAGTCCGGCCGCTGTGATAAACATTGTGTTGAAAATGTGTCCGGCTGGAGCTCGTAAAGCCATTACTCTGATGCTTCGGAAATGCCATCAATCTTTTTGATAGGTGTTTGACCTTTCAAACTCATTAACCAGACCCTGAGTGGAGACACGCATCGGCCTCAGATAGGCAGACTAGAGTCTCGGGCCGAGCCGTGCTTCATGCAAACACACGCGGCCCCTGATGAATGCACGCCAGAGTGTCGTGTCAGAGCAGCGGTGTGTGTCTGACTGCCAATATCGCCTTCACCGGCTCGCCACCTTGGCCACTCCCTCACTTTTTATTGCTTCTGTCTGTCATCTGGTCCTCTTCATCCTGTTCATCGTGTGAATTTGGTCAGTGACCTGGAAAATTGCCCGACCTTTTAATACAGATCTCATGGATGAATAAATGCATAAATCGTTGCTGGGGCATTTTAGAATTCCTCCAGCCTGGTCTCACATATCAACTACAGCTTTTGATCGCCACTTGTGGTCAAAGCAACTTGACAAGGTTGTTGATGTGACTGTTCAAGATAAACACGCAGGGATGTGGTGGGCAAAGAAACGGCACAGCTCCATCACTTTCTGACGTGAATGTAAATACCTGGTTAAAAGCACCATAGGGTTTCCACCACATAGAAATTAGCGCAGCGCAATTGACAGCCGCCACGGTGTCATAAAAATGATCACATTTTAAAAATGAAATGTGATGAAACACATTCAAACAAAGTGGACATGGAGAGAAATGGATAACACATAACACATCATGGAGGTGAACAATTCAGAAAGAAACATCATAATGACTGAGGTCCGTTACTCACAGAACCCATGTCATTTAAAAATAAAAAAATATATATATACATTTTTTTTTCTCTTTAAGGTGGGGACATGTGCGTTTTAAAAAATCCTGGCGGAAGCCCTGGCACGGACTTCTTTTTTTCAACACAGTTTTGGCATCCAACTATCCCTCACTCACTCCAGAAAATCAAGGTGGTGACCGAAAGAGGAGGCTGACAATGAAATGAAGTGTGGTGCACATAATGTCACGGATTATCCTGCTCTGTTTACTGTCAGTGAGAGCTTGAGTGTGGTGAGTTGCAAGTTGCTGCCCTGCTAGAAATCCAGTGTCTTGTGCTGCGTTCCAGGTACCTCAGAAGTGGAAAGCCTCAAGGAGCCCTCTGTGACAATCAAGCGCTATGGGAAACCCTGTAACCCTGAACCCCTGTGACCCAAACCTATCCTAAAAACCTAACCTCACCCAAACATCACAACTGTTTTCCACACACTTATTTTGGAATATTTTTCAGAGATCAGCCTCCACATAGGGACCAATGGATTCTCACTAAAGCTCAAAATCATATATTTTATTTAAAATATAAACTAAAGAAGATTTAAGTAAAGTGTAAATGAAAGTATTGCCATCAAGTTTTCTCACTAATATTAAAAAGTGCTTCAACAGGTGCTTTCATGAACAGCATTTACTGTTGGGGGCGCCATCACTGTCTTTATCATTTTTTTCTTTTTAAGAATTTCTCCGTAGTAGGTAGATTTTCAAGTCAATTCGATGACACACTGCTGCCACCAAATGTGGCAAGTGTATTAAGGCTGAGCGCATCGCGGCCCTCACGGACCAGAGGTGGAAAGCAAAACGCTTGTAGCGGCCCTCTAGCAGGCGCTCGCGGCCCGACCATGGTCCTCAACCCTTATGCTTAAGAATCACCGATTTAAAGCACCGAAATCACCGTGAAATCTGTTCATAACTTCATGAGTTATTTTGGAAACAGACAGAAACGTTGTCAAAAATACAGCTTTGGCAGACAAAAAAAGAAGTTAACTTCCTTTAAACTTTTTCCGATGATGATTTCAGATTTGCATAGTTAGTAATCAAATACAACTCATTCAAATTCTGTTTTTTTCCGATTTGACAAACACAATTTTTCCCCCCCAAATTGCCCCATTTCTCTCGTGATTCGACAATCATCCACTTTCTAAAATCACCTTCATATATGCTTGCATTTCTATTGTCTGTGATTGCAATCAGAGCGTGGTGGTGAGATGAAGCGGATGCCTGTTCATTGTCTGCTTACGCTTATAAATGCTGCTTCCTGTTTGCCGCGCGGTTATTCTGCCATCACCCCGTCGCCCTGCCAGATAACCATTAAGCCGGGGATCTTTAGTCGTGTGTGCTGAGCTGGTGGTCTCAGCCGCCAGGTCGACGCCTCTCACGCCACTCAATGAAATGTGACCAGACCATAACAGATGCAGAAGGTTGTGTTTTGCTGAGAAGGAAGCTGAGTAACGGACGAAGAATGGTCTTTTTAAGATGCTATAAATCCGTTCCACTTTGTGAAATGAGTGCATTTATCAAAGCTGAAAGAGGAGCAGAGGAAAATGTGGATTTATTAAATTCAAATGAAAGGTTTCACAGTCAAAGTGGATATTGACAAAATATTAGATTTTGCTGTTGTGTTGATGTTTTTGGCACTGAATATAAACTGTAATATAGGCATCTTACAAATAACACTGGCTTTGAAAATTGAGGACAAAAATAGGAGCTGAAATTAAATAAATGAAAAAATGAAAAAAAAATATCTTCAGCTAAAATGTCATCAATGGTTCCGGCTGTTTTCATGGAGGGAATTATTCTGATATCCACCACCCTCCCACTGGAAGAGATGTCAGCCATTCATTTATTCAACATCAATCTGCAACACAATTTCCATTTTGAAAGTTTTAAAGCTGATCATTAGTGTCTGACTTTAAGTGCCGCAGGTGGACCAGCAAGGTTTGTGTTCAGGGAGTTCAAATAAACACACAGATAGTTTTCATTTTGCCTCCCTAATATATGTTTATTTATGTAGATTTTTTTTTGCTTCAGTCATGTGGTATTTTTCACCAGATTGCAGGAATAAATAACTGAAAATGAGGAATCTGAAGACAAAATTGGCACACGTTTTGTATGCATTGATATCACTGCAAGTATGTTCCTGGCCAACACATCCTCACTCCCATGGTGTAATATATTGACGTTGGGAAGTCAACTTTTGCATCCTATTCTGACGCTGAAGGCAGCCTACAGGGTTGCATGTCGCAGCATTAGGTTTTCAATTGAAGCACATGCTCCTCCGTCCGCGGAGGTATGAGATGGCGCTCCTTTCGTTCTACACATAGCAAAGTTTTTTACAGCATTAAAACGCCTATGCGTCAACATGCAACGCGGAAGGCTGCCTTTGGCGTCGCTATAGGATGCAAAAGTCCACTTTCCCAAGTTCTGTGTATTTTGCCATGACATTGAAGATGGGTTGTCCTGGAAGACAAAAGTTACTCGACCATGTTTGTAACGCGAAAATTCGCCTGTCTATGTGGCGGTCTCTGTCCGCGACCTGGGCAAGTTAGTGGTCAGCGATCATCACTCATGTCATGTCGACATCACACTTTTTCACGAGATTCTTAAGGGAAAAGTGCTCTTTTAATTGTACGGTTGTTACTTTTCCTCAAGAGTTTACAGTCATGCTTTGGCTAGCACTCAGCGGACCCCACCAAATCCCCTCCAGAACACCAGCTCGAGCTCGACTTTACAGACCTGTCTTCATCGCATGCTTGTGAAGAGCCAGATTCAACATACTGGTCACGTGTTTTCTTGGGTTAGGGTTAGGGGTTTTCTCTTTTCAATAACCTCTGTACTCTGTTTTTAATATTCATGTAAAGCCCCGGTTATAATTTTAGGTTAGGTTAGGTTAGATTAGATGTCTTATATTTATATTTCTGACTGGCATTTGTTTCTTTGCCTTTTTTCTAGTGCTGTCAGTCGACTAAAAAAATTCATCGAATTAATCGCATTTTTATGTCATATCTGCTGAAGTTCTCCTGATAAAGAATTTAAGTTCTAGGATATTAAAAAATTGTAGTGCATGACTAATCAATTGAATACAGTAAGAAAGGAAGATTTGAAATCCTATTTTTTATTGGTGAATTGTGCTTTGTAAATGAACTCCAAAAGTAAAGGTCAAGCACATCCGCAAACCAGTTAGGCCAGGTGCATTATACAAAAATGTCAACCACATACAGCAACACAGTGAAATAAATAAAATAAAGCTGTCTTCAAAAATGTAAAACAAATACAGCAATACAGTGAAATAAATAAAATAAAGCTGTCTTCAAAAGTGTAAAACAAATACAGCGATTCAGTGAAATAAATAAAATAAAGCTGTCTTCAAAAATGTAAAACAAATACAGCAATACAGTGAAATAAATAAAATAAAGCTGTCTTCAAAAATGTAAAACAAATACAGCAATACAGTGAAATAAATAAAATGAGGCTGTTTTAAAAAATGTAAAACAAATACAGCAATTCAGTGAAATAAATAAAATAAAGCTGTCTTCAAAAATGTAAAACAAATACAGCAATGCAGTGAAATAAATAAAATGAGGCTGTTTTAAAAAATGTAAAACAAATACAGCAATACAGTGAAATAAATAAAATAAAGCTGTCTTCAAAAATGTAAAACAAATACAGCAATACAGTGAAATAAATAAAATAAAGCTGTCTTCAAAAATGTAAAACAAATACAGCAATACAGTGAAATAAATAAAATAAAGCTGTCTTCAAAAATGTAAAACAAATACAGCAATACAGTGAAATAAATAAAATGAGGCTGTTTTAAAAAATGTAAAACAAATACAGCAATTCAGTGAAATAAATAAAATAAAGCTGTCTTCAAAAATGTAAAACAAATACAGCAATGCAGTGAAATAAATAAAATGAGGCTGTTTTAAAAAATGTAAAACAAATACAGCAATACAGTGAAATAAATAAAATAAAGCTGTCTTCAAAAATGTAAAACAAATACAGCAATACAGTGAAATAAATAAAATAAAGCTGTCTTCAAAAATGTAAAACAAATACAGCAATTCAGTGAAATAAATAAAATGAGGCTGTTTTAAAAAATGTAAAACAAATACAGCAATACAGTGAAATAAATAAAATAAAGCTGTCTTCAAAAATGTAAAACAAATACAGCAATACAGTGAAATAAATAAAATAAAGCTGTCTTCAAAAATGTAAAACAAATACAACAATACAGTTAAATAAATAAAATTCTGAAATAAGGTAAGGCTGTCTCAAATAGGCATTTAGACTTAGACTTCCTTTATTGTCATTGCACAAAAGCATGACACCGTATTATGGCAACAAAATTTCGGTCTGAGGCCTCCGGTTTCCAAAAACAAAAACTATATGTCCAAAATAAATAAATATAATATAATTCCTAACAAAAATAAATAAACAAAAAAAAAATAAAATAAATAAAAATCTAAAAGAATAATAACAACAGTACATGAATTATTATTGTTATTATATAATAATAATAATAATAATAATAATAATAATAATAAAAAGTAAGCTCAATATGGCAATTAAAAAACGAATAATAGAAGTATAACACGCCTCTAAATGAGGCAAAATGAAGAACCGTTGATACTCATAATTCATTGCGATAATTTTTTTAATTTAAAAATGACAGCACTACTTTTTTCACATTTGGCAGAGAATGACTTCTAATAACTTCACTCACTTCTACACTCTTGTTAATTAAAGCCATTAACATCCACTGCACAGTGAAAGCTCCAGCATTCAATTATCAACAATGAACTTCAATTATTGAACGTTGAATAAACATCAAGTACGCGTGCGTCAAGTGAAAGTTATAATGAAAAGTTCATTGAGTCTGTGCATGCATGCAGAGCAGCCTTAGATATCGCACCGTCGTGTACATACACACAGATGACCATCGCACTTCAGCGTCCTCCACTGGTGTGTGTCCAGACAAACTGTTGTTGTCAGGTTTTCTTCGGAGGCCTCATACACTTGCGTGTGTGCCGAATTCATTTTCGCTAGAATAGGGGTTTGTGTGCCGTAATTGGTTTGCCCTGGTGTTTAATATATTTGCTGTGTGCGGTGAGTAAGTCCGAGCCCTGTTTCTCTCGGCTAATGCTCGGTGCAGAGAGGTTCACCTTCCACGGATGAATTGATTTTAATGGGGTGACAGAGGGTTATAATGAGGGCGATAGTGACTGGGCCATTTTCTTTTTTTTTATTTTACCTTTTCAATTCGTTTTATTAGGTTGCTTACAAACTAGAGTAATATTTTAAATTTAGAATTTTTTTTAAAATACAACATTGGACCTCCGTTGGTTATCGCAGCGGTTACATCCAGACGCCCGGGAATGGGTCACTATCTTTTGTATTGGTGGTACTAGTGTGGTTTATACAAAAAACATCAGCAACAAATTGCAGATGCACTTGATAGTAATTGATATACGATAAAGTACAGGGGGTTGAGGTGAGACAAGCTGGTGCTAGCTACAAGAACCCTAACTCCGAAGCACCTCAACCATCTTGGGATCAGCCGCCAGTAAGCAGCCGTGCGAAAAAGTGGAACAAAGTGCACCGATAAATTGCTAAGCAGATATATCATCATTACGGGAAAAGCAAGCGGTTGCCTGTCTGTCTAACCCAAGCTCACGTTCCCTTTTGAGGTTTCATGAGGTTTCATGAAACTGTGTCCTACAGTGTGATATTAAATGTTTGTACTTCAACCACTAATTCATTGAAACCTCACATCAGTTTAAAACCAAGAGCGCCATCTGGTGACCTCTGAAAATTGGGACACTGTTTCATCTGCCCTGCAATACTGTTTCATGATACCTCATCTACCGATCTGTACTAAAAGGCATGTTGTCGGGGTTTGACAATCCAAAAGGGGCGATCAAGCCAATGCCAATGTGCATTGTATATTCTTTACAGTCGTCCTTAAAAAGCAGAATCCTCCTTGACTGAAGGCTGACAATAGGAGTCGTACTTGTTGTCATACACGGTATGTATCAGTCAGTATTGGCCAAGAAAATCTGCAGCACCCCTAGATAAAACTGGAAGTAGTACAAGAAAGTTAAAGTGAGATATGAGTGAGACTTGATGTCATACTGTCCTTTAGTAAAGTCAAAAATTGCATTCCACTTTCACATTGTTCAGATACTTTCTGCAAATGGTCTTTTTCATTTTTTTAGTGTAAAAAACGGATAGCTGAATTCTGCGTCACTCTGATTTTCTTGGAAAAAGGTGGAGTTTATTTATCTAGCTATTTCGATTGTCAATAATATAGTTAATATTTACAAAATCACTGCAGTGACCTACAAAAAAAAACAAAAAACTAAGAAAAAAATGCAATAAATAAAGAGGTGCCTCATTTCAATAGCAATCACAGTTCAAGATAAAGTATATCCTTCCACCAAGACCGTTTTCAGTGCATGACAAAGCCACGATAAAACACAATTTTCATACACATTGTACAGCTTTTAGATGGCTTTTACGCGCAGTGATGCTTGAGGTGTCAGAAGTTATGAAGCCGGTATCACGGCTCTCAAGGGCAGATGGGAGGGGAGGCTTTTGCAGAGGAAGTGCCAGAACAAAGTGGTGTCTTCCTCTTCCCTCTCCAGCTTTTCACACTACCACCCTCTCTATTGCTCTTTCCATCTGTCTCTCCCTCCCGCGTTCTCTTGTACTCAATCTAACCAGCTCACACAATTGAACTTGGCAGTGTTTCAGGGATTGAGTGGCTTGAGTTAATGGTGAATTACCTGCATCTCTGAATGTGTGTGTAGAAGGCGGTGAAGTAATGGACTTTGCTGTGAGGTCATTTGAAGGAGGCTGCCACTAAATCATTAAATGCCACTAAAGCACTCAATGAAGCCCATTCATTTGCCGGCAGTGTGCGGATTTACATGCGAATGCAAATTGGTGGTGGAGTTGAACTGTTTAGCACACAGACGGAAATACTTCCAATATGGTCGCCAATACTGAGAGTAAATACAGAGTCTTGGTTCCTAGCCAAGCTCCTGCTTCATCCTGTTTATGTTGTGGTTGTGTTCCCGTGACAGTTTGTGGGTAATGACGTCTGCGGGAGGCGGCATTACTCAGACGCGCGACTCAACAGTCTTCGTGTAATTAAACTAATTCTCTTCGCACCGCAGAGATAACTGAGGAGCCGTGTGTGGACGGAAAAGTTCTGTTGTTTGCTTCACAATCAGTTATTACATATTTGTAAAAATATACTCCAGCAACTTAGTCATTACGAAGACTTGGTGATGGATAGATGCGGGATCAGGAAACAGTGTGGCAGTGTTGATGAAACTTTGTCCTAGGTGGCTCTCTTGCTTTAGAAATAATGTGAGTCCAAACATGTTACAGCAGACAGTGCCACCTGGTGGCCTCTGAAAATCAGGATGCTGTTTCATGAAACCTCATCAACCCTTCAACACAGTGTCATAAAGCCTCATCTACCCATCACGAAGTAGACCTTTTCTTATTTTTGTTCCATGTATCGCATATATTGTATCGATTCTTACAACAAACCTAGCCTCAACCCTTTACATTATTACAAGCTCTCGATTTACCGATCGATCTAGGTTCCCACCCTCACCTATGGTCACGAGCTTTGGGTCATGACCGAAAGGATGAGATCGCGGATACAAGCGGCTGAGATGAGTTTCCTCCGCAGGGTGGCTGGGCGCACCCTTAGAGATAGGGTGAGGAGTTCGGTCATCCGGGAGGAGCTCGGGGTGGAGCCGCTGCTCCTCCACATTGAGAGGAACCAGCTGAGGTGGCTCGGGCATCTGATCCGGATGCCCACTGGACGCCTCCCTGGGGAGGTGTTCCGGGCATGTTCTACTCGGAGGAGACCCCGGGGAAGACCCAGGACTCGCTGGAGAGATTATGTCTCCGGTCTGGCCTGGGAACGCCTCGGGATCCCCCGGGAGGAGCTGGAGGAGGTTTGTGCGGACTGGGAAGTTTGGGCTTCCCTGCTCCGAATGCTGCCTCCGCGACACGACCCCGGATAAGCGGCAGAAGAAGGGAGAAGGGAAGGGAAAACGGACCGACAAAAAGGCATATGGGTTTCCTTGAAAATATTTTATTTTTATTCTCGCACACCAGTTCTTTTTTAAAGGACATTAGCAGTCAGATTGACGAAGATCCTTGTTGCCACGTACAAATTGTGTGCAGCAGTTCAAGATTGATCAATAGATTGGTGATTGGTGAGTTACTAAGATGTGTATAGCGAGTCATTGATTCGGGCAGTTGCCTTTTGCGTTTCGGCCTCCCAAAACACAAAATCGTTCATGATCTCATCGGTAATAAAAGCACAACATATCCATCTACTTTTTTTTTTATTATGAGAAGCTAATAATAACTGATGACACACTGCTTACGTTGAGCTACAAAAGTCTTGACACAGACCTTCTCTCTGGTTCTCACTCACCATCATACTCACCCACAATTTAACCCCAAAATTAAACTGACAGAACATGGTCAGTTCCGGTCACCACCTTGACAAACGGATTGTCTGGGGGACACTCTCCAAGTAATCTTGAACAGGTGCAAAGTCTGGCTTGCTGGTGGAGCTTTTAGCTAGAGAGGTGGCACGGCATCCTGGAGGCGCCCTAGACTGACAAACAGTAGAAACTGGCCACCCTAAATATGCGATCATCCGTGCCTGTATAGTTCCCAATCGTAGTACCATCATAGTGGTTTCCATGAAAAGGGTGTTTCTCAACCTGCAATTTTGTTGAAGTGGATTGAAACTGGCACATTCTCATGCCTTCATGGACCTGAAGCTTTGTGACTGTGGTCGATACATTTGTTTTCAGGTGAAATCTGAAGTCGTTGGTTTATGACTGGCAACCATTCAATTCCCAGTCACGAGACTTGCATTTTATTGGTTGATGTGGCATGGAAGCTTGTGATATTGGTGGGATATTGATGTTGTTGGCGCTGATATTTTTTCCTGACTAATTGATTTTTCCACAAAATATTCAGGAAATAGAGTTTCAGGGGGTTCAAGTCATATTTGCATGTACATTCGACGTCAAATGTTCCCAAACCATTTAGCTGTTGGTTGATGTCTCAATGAGAACCTTTTCCAACCAGAAAATGCCCCAAATTCCATGGTCAAAATACCGCACCCTCTACTTTGCCTCTTTGGATGCTATTCTGTGTTACAAAGTGAACAATCCCTTGTCCACGGAAGGTAATGTCATTGTGCTTCATGAGCTAGCAAGCTCAAAGAGCTGTTGCATGTGTCTGACCGAAGGTCTGTCTGCCACAGATATTGTTGATATGCAGTGGGATGAGGTGTGATTCATTCAGTTTCCAACTATTTCCTTGACATAAAACGGAGTGAATTTGAAGGACTATGCATCATCACGTCATGAACAGTCACACAAGTAACTGTTGACATATTTTTTTACTTTAGAATTTAGTGCAGCTCTACTACCGCCGCTAATAAAAATCCATTCAACATTTTCAAGTTAAATCAATAATTTTGAGGATGTTGTATAAGGCTCTTAAATGAAAACTATACCGAACAGGAAGCAATAACTTTCTGAACGATGACACATCTTCAGGCTGGATAGTCTTTTATCCTCCTCTAAGCACACAGCATGAGGGCAGTGAAAATGTTCCTTCAACCGACGGCCCCACGAGAACCGAAGGTAATGAAAAATTCAGCTCACTCGGTTTAAGAAGAGCAGAACAGGATGATGCTTCTCCCGCTGTTTGGTTTAATCTTTCCTTATTATCAGACGTGAAAACCTGTGTCGAAAGAAAAGTCACATGCTTCCATGAATCAGAAAGTGCACGCGTCACTGGGCAGCATTTTCTGTCAACAGTCTCCGTTTACTTGGCTTCAGCCACCAGCCGTCTGCTCAGTGAAACCATGTGACCCGGAATATGCTCCTGACCTGTGACTGGGAAAAGGTTTGATTTCATATGGCAACGTGATGGCTTCATAATAATTCTCCGAGAGAAGCGCCGCGCCGTTAATCTTTTATCACGGGGTGCTCGTAAAAGTGGGATTCATTCCAGCCTGTTAAAGTGGCTCGGATATATTCCGTAAAAATCCAAATGTTGATTCAGGATAGACAATCCTGTGTCTGTTTATGTATGAAAGATAAATGTCGGACCTCAAATAGCAGGTGCTGAGCAACGGCTGCAATAGAAACTCTGCATTTCCCAAACCTTTCCTTTCTCGTGTTGATGGTTCCATTTTTTTCAATTTTCTTCTTGTTATCGTCCTTTGCGGGTCTTAAGTCGCGGAAGGATTTGTGGAAAATTGCAGGCAGACAAGGGCAGGGAAAGAAAAATGAAGGTTAGGATGACGATGAATGAAATGCAGTTTGGAGAGGACAATACAAAATCTAATCTGTTTATACAACCTCACACCCCCTCCCATCTGCCTTCATTTCCAACTCGACAAACAAGTGTGCAAATGTGCGTACACGCACACATGCTGGCACACGCGTTCCGAAGGAAACAGAGGTCTGGCGCTTATCTCACAGGTGGAATCTGGAAAAATGGAAGTGTCGAATTTGCATTTTAATTTGCCCTCAATCAGGTATTGTGTTTGGTGTTGGAGGGAAATTGCCTGGTGTTTGCTTCAGCGTCACTATTTATAGGGGTTTTCCTTGAGAGACGGCTCCTCCATTCAAACCCGGCTGCTGTGACGGGAGATGAGTCTCTTTCATTCTTGATTTATTTCTTTATTTTTCGTGAACTATTGCTTATTAACAACCCTGGCTATCTCCATTCATTATCAGCTATTTCAAATGATTTGGCGTTTCTGCGCCCACTTCCCGCGTTTGTTTCCTGGAAAGCACATTCGGAGATTTCATTAGCGATGCTGTGCGCTGTGAAGGTCTCAGGTCGTAATGGAATTATGAGTCCTCCCAGCTCTCATCATCGAAGTCATGTCATTTCACCCCATCCCTCTGTCCTCTCCTCCCTCAATATTCAATATGCCTCCCTTGGTTTGTTCGGCTCCAGCCATCTTAAACCTGAGCAACAGCTGTCTGTGACATATGAAGCTCCGTAGCAAACTGCTCTCCAGGGTCCGCAGCAGGTAAAGCCTGCACTCAGCAGTCACTGCCCCCCCCCCTCCCTGTCATAAAGATTTTACTACAAGGGTTATTTTAGTTTTTCAAGCATTTGTATTGAGAACATAAATTCCCTCCCATTTTTTTATGGTGCTGAATAGGACCATCTGGACATTATTGTTATCATTCTCTGGCTATACATGTTCGCTGATGGTTGAGTAAAAGTAAAAGCAAACCGAAATGTTACACTATATATAAACACCTCCTGCCGTCCAGAAACATGAAATCTCTATCACACCTCCTTCTGGTTCACAACTCAGCAGCAAGGCTTCCATTTGGTTGGTAGTAGACGACTACACATCACCGCTGTTTTAGCTTCACTGGCATTTGTCCGGGAGGAGCTCGGGGTGGAGCCGCTACTCCTCCACATCGAGAGGAACCAGCTGAGGTGGCTCGGGCATCTGATCCGGATGCCCCCAGGACGCCTCTCTGGGGAGGTGTTCTGGGCATGTCCTACCGGGAGGGGACCTCGGGGAAGACCCAGGACTCGCTGGAGAGATTGTGTCTCCGGTCTGGCCTGGGAACGCCTCGGGATCCCCCGGGAAGAGCTGGAGGAGGATTGTGGGAAGATGGGCTTCCTTGCTCCGAATGCTGCCTCCGCAACCCGACCCCGGATAAGCGGCAGAAGAAGGTGAAGGTGAAGGCATTTGTCCACTTCAAAATTGGTTTCATGATTTTATTCAAGGGTCACAACACAATACTTCAGAAGGTTTTATTATTCTTATTTTGACCAAACGCTTCACAAAATCCGGTCTGTTTTGTTATGCCACCTTTTAGAAAATCTCTTTTTATGTTGAATGCTTTAAGGTGATTTTCAGAGCTTTTTGGAAACAAGAGCTTTAGAATTGAATTCACCACCAGGACATTCAGATGTTGAAGTCAGACATGGTGGTCGCCACATTGTGGACTCGGGACTAGACTTTGGATCCCTCAGTTGGAGGTGCTTGTAGCCATCACGACTCACACCGGGCCTCACTTTCTACTGCAGCATGCTCCAGAAAACAAGTGTTGATTCCACGGATGATGAAGATAAACAACTGCATTTACTACCTGCTGAATGAATGAATCAGTTAAGTCAGGGATTGTGTTTGCTTTGTCCTGTCTTCTACCAATGAGTCTGTAAAGTTTTCTGTGTATTGAACACTCCATTTGTTACGAAGATTTTGAGTTTGGAATGGTTTAAAAATACGGAAAAAAGTCTCACACCTGGGGCTGTTAGTTTGACCCCCTGACTCTGTCCATCCATCTCTCACGATTTGCAAGTCCAGCCTCGTAACAGCGATAGGCATTTCTGCTTATACGAACGAGGAGTCGATAGATTTGGTCAACCTCCTTTGCATCTTGCCTTTGGCATTTTTCTCATTGGTTCTTGTTCAGGTCGCCTCTGTTGATGCATCCAATGATTCCATTCCACAGTCACCTTGGGGACATGACCTTTGAGCTTCTCTCAGGGTATTGTGGTTGTTCAATAACTGGTGTCAGGAAGGTCTTTAGAGTTCAAATTTCTGACCTTTAACCTTCACACCTCTGGGGGTCTGAATGCTAACAGGGTGAAATTATGCAGTGTGTGAGAGGTATTGTTGTCGGTTCAGATTTGTGAGACAAAAAGTGCATTTATTTCAGACATGAATTTTTGTACAGCATGAGTGCGTTTCATCATGCGCCATCGAAACAGTCATATAGTGACCCTTTGATTACCGTTGTTTCAGGTTATTATATAACCTTTTATAACCTTTTAAGTATTATATTATTTAATTCTGAATAGTTTGTGGCATTTGCCTTTCAAAAATGATCTGTGCAACATTGGGAAATCATTGGAAACTTTATGGAATGATTTCAATACTATATTTGAGACATGAGACACATGAGGCACAAGGCACAACAGATGATGTTTTGGTGCTTTTCCATTGCTCTCTCTTGAGCAAGACATTGTGAAAACCTGACTTTATAAAACACACATTCAAATCGATTATAAACAGCACATCATTATGTTTTCTTTTTTTTTTGGCTGCAGCAGCGTCAGTATGCTACATTGGAAATCACGAGTTGTGACTCTAACTGCTGCCGTCATGTCTATGAACTATAATTACACATGGACCCATCTGCAGTCTTGTCAGGGAACATGTTGTTTCTCCCACTCGCTACATGTCTGTCCTCAGGACATGGCTGAATAGACTGTAGCATCAGACATGCCGCACAGATCGTCCAGCGCTGAGGTGAAGGAGAGAAAACAAAGCCCTTAATGCATCAGTTGAGCTATGTTCCTACCCTCAACTGGCCGCGAGCTTTGGGCAGTGACCCAAGGAACATGATTGAGTTTCCTCTGCAGGTTTTCTGGACTGTCATTTTGAGATAGATTTGGGACGGAGCAGAAATGATGCTGCTTCTTTAAAAGAGAAGCCAGTCGAGTTGGCTCGTGTATGTGGATGTGTACTTCGGATGCCAGTGGGAAGGGTGTTCATGGCCTCTTTAGCTATACTGCTGAATATGTAATACTAAGAATATGTAAAAAAAAATGTAGGAAAAGTGGTAATATTTACTGTTGAAAGATTTTATTGAACAAGTACCGACATTATGCTGGGATTTTGACCTTGTGTGCTGAGAGTTTCTGCGCCTAAGGGGAGTTTTCCAACCAACACTTTTCACTTGATGATATGTGGTAAAGTGTGACTCATAGTACCAGCAATATCTCCTTCATTTGAGGGAAATCTCCCCTACTTAAGGAAGACTCTTCGGAACGAATGAAGATCATCCTCATACAGCTCAACCCCTCTCACCCCCTATGCTGTGGGGGTTTACACCCCCTATGTAAACATTTTCTTGTCCTATCTGGTCCAGAGTCTGTCACAAGGCACATCGGCCACGTGGCAACCTCAGAATACAGACCAAAAAAATCACCAAAAAAAAAAAAAAGTCAGGGTGTCCAACATATCATTTATTAAATTCATTGCAAAGCGACACAAGACAATACGATATTTGAGTTTTGCAGTTTTAACTGTTTAAAAATAATTGTATTTTTCTTCAGTTGGTTCAGTGGTTCCCATTGGAGAATTTGACTTCAATAAAGAGTAAAAGATCATTTAATATTAGGAAACATCACACTCTGAATGGTAAGCGAACGAGAGCCCTGAAATGACACACCCGCTACTAGAGAGCCTCGATGGGTTTTGTTGGATCAAACTGTTCCCACGATTTAAACAGTGAAAGAACAAATACCTGAAGTGAAAACCAGCCTCACGACGGATCACATTCTCCCTCAGTCACCGTCGCCGGCGGAAAACAGAGGAAAATAAGTAATTATTCCTGATAATTACTCCTCCTCCTCCCCCCATCCACCAGTGTGCGGCCCATTCTCTTTTTCTCTGGCCATTCTCGTAAACACCAGTATTACTGTTTGGGTTTATACAGAGGAATTCATTCTGCTGCATTATCTGACTGCTGATAAGCTAATTGCTGGTGTGAGGAATTGAATGGGGAGGAAACATGAATGATCTTGTTTGTGTTGTAAGGTCTGAAGTGAAATGTGAAATCCAATGGTGCTGCCATTGTAAATGTCGAAACACTCCTCTGCACCTTTCACATGTTGCTTTATTAGAGAGAATATTTTCAGTGTTATTGCTCCGTTTCTTTTGCTGTTTTTACTCATGGGAGGATGAATCAACGAGGGAAGCACGTGTTGTCTCCTTTTTTCTCTTAATTACTGACCCACTGCCGTCGGTGGTTTGGCACAACATGCCATTCGAACCACTCGTGGTTTATTGCTGGCACTCCGCTCTGCATTATTTATTCATCGCCTTGGCTTTTTGATTAATAACCCTGATTTCCCCAGGAGTTGTTTTTGGAGCGTCTGTGCCGCTCCGTCTTTGACTTTATTCGCTCGACTGTTTCTTCAGAATTTTTTTTTTTTCTCCACTTATATCTCCTGTTGTTTGCTTGTGTGTGAGCCATGTTCGCCCAGCAGATATAAATCTCTTAACAGCAAACGATTAAAGGTCATGTTGTACAAGAGCTCACGCCATGTTCAGCAGGAGAAACCACAAAGCTACAGCAGACTGAGTGAAACACACAGAGGCAGTTGTCATGTAAAAAAAAAGTATTTTGAATCATATTCATTTCAGAATTTTCTTTTATTGAACTTCAAAGCTTTAACTGGCAAAATAAGTTGAGAACTTATGAAAGCAAAATGGCGGCCTTAACATTCCATCTCAAGAGGATCAGTCGTGCACGACTGACAAGATGTATTGCCGTAAACAACAGAAAACATATTTTTTTTAACATTTTTGATCAATTCCCTGAGACAGTTATAATTTTATGACATTTCACATCCTTTACATTTCACACTCTTGAAAAGTTTTTAACAATTTCTTTCATAATTTGCATTTGCTCACTTAAAACATTGTGAATCATGTTAGTCATAGAAGTAGAAAGGTGTGTAAGCTACAGGCGTGAAGGCTCTTGGGATTCTGTGGAAGGCAACAAAACTGTTCTGTAAACTGTGTTTATTTTATTGCCTTAATCTTTGAAGGAAGCGTATACATAAGGGACGACCAACCAGGTTCCCCCAGCTGACACCCCAGGGTGAGCGGGAGAGAGCTCTGTCTTATTCAATTGGTGTTACACAGTGGTGGGAAAGTAAATTCCCTAAGGGGCCGCATTATTTACTCGGACAATTACTTTGAGGGGCAGTCAAGTTGAATGAGCGAAAAAAAACCCCATCAATCTTATAAAAGTGACTCACATTTTATTCCTTCAAAAAAGTGCATAAGTTGTGCACTGAATTGTAGAAGTGAGCAACCAGTGCAGGTTTCACTTTATATTAAGGGCATGGGTTCTCAAGGTCCACTAAAGATATATATTTTTTTTCATCCCATTGCTTAACCAGTAGCATCATACACTGGCTGGAAGTGTTTACACTCACGCTAGGCTAAAGTTTTAGTTGGTTCGTCTGGACCACTCAGAGTCCTGTCTTTCCCGAATCCTCCCACTCCTCACCCTCCATCAGATCTCACCAGGTGAAGTATGCAGTCGACCCCTGGACTCAGCAGAGGCGACAGAAAATGAATCTTCACAAGATCACACTGGGACTGGGTTCTGGCGTCGACATGTCATTGCGTAGCTGTGTTCCTACCGACGCTGTACACTCAAACATGACACTTCTATTCAGCCCTGTGTAATAGTCTGTGTTCTCTCGCCATGTTTTTCTTGTCAGTGCAGACAGGCCTCCTCTTTTCCTGGCCTATCGACTACCATGACCGCCTCATTTTTTCTTCACTGCCTTTTTTTTTCCTGGCCCCAGCTGAGCAGAGCTGGTTATGGAAGCTATTGAGTGATTGGCTGATGGTCCCATCGATCGTCAAGGTCGTACCGCTGGCAATTGACAAATGGTCCCACAATACTCTCCGTCCCCTCCTCCTTCAATCCTCTTCACCCTCACTCCATACCTTTTTATTCACCTCTGCCTGCTCTCTCTAGACAGTTTGCTTAATCTATCATCCCTCTGTTGGCCCGTGTATCTCTGCTGTTTTCTCCTCCATCTTTCTTTGTGACCGATGCTGCAATTGTTCATCGATGCATCATGGATCGATGTAGTTGATACTGGCAGCCGGGGCCCGCTGAGAGCCAGCGAAGACGGACATCGGAAGAGGTGCTGGTACAACTCTGATGAAAGGGAAGAAAGATTAATGCAGGATGAAGTCAGACACTGAGGAGGAAGAAGAGGAAGAAAAAAGAGTGATAAGTGAAGTCGAGAAAGTTGAAACAACAGAAGAAGAAGGTTGGGAGACACGATGTTTTGGCCTGGTTGACTTTAGGAAAGAAATCCAATCCTGAACAGACAGCGATCGATGAGCTAATCTGGTTGGGGCTGTAAATGGACGCCACTCAATCCAATAAGGTCCGCAGTTCTGTCTCATCGTGGGAGGCCAACAAGGGTTGCGTCATGTACAGTGGGAAAGATTCGCATACTTTCATTGGTAATTACACTCTTTGCACCACACTGGTACCATTTTCACCCCCCGCCTAATTGCGACAGGGTTTCTGCCGCAGGTTTGGGTGGTTTCTTATCGATCCTAATCAAAACTGAACAAGTAAAGAGAATTGATGAAGCTGCAGGCATGAAGGAGCCGCTCCGTGTTGTTTGCTCCTCTGATCGATTTGATTGTGGTTCAATGAGAGGCAGGCTGTTTGTTGATCGGGTGTAAAAGGCGTCACATGGATGGTCATTCCAACACTGAACATCAGCTTGTGAAACGCATTATTGTGAGGTTTGTGTTATGAGTCAAAACATGGAGTGGGACCCAAGTGCAGTGGTGAAAGTTACAGGAGGCAGGAGCGAGTCCAAAACAATATTTTAATCATTAACAACAAGAAAACCACAACAGACAGCGTCACCGAACCGGGAGAAACAAAGCAAAGTCAGAATGTTCAAAATTAGAGCGTCATGAAACTGGGAGAAGTCCACAAGCACGAGTCCAAACAGAAAGCGTCACCGAACCGGGAGAGTCAAACCAACTTAAATCTGTAAACAGAGAGACAAAAAAAACACAATGAACAGAAATAGTAAAATCACAGAACAAACCAGGAAACACAGGAAGGAACTAAACTCTAACTCAGGCACCACGGTTTCAGAGCGTGTAGTCAAACATGAGCAAACTAGAACACAGAGAGAGAACAAACAAGGAGAACCGATTTACCACAGGAACAAAGGAGTCGATCTGGCACACGTTGCTGGAGTCCAGGTGCTCTTATACATGGGTGATCAGGGGTTGAGTGGCTAAAGCCGTGTTCCACAGGAAACGGGAAGAAAGGAGGGAGAAAGCAAAACAGAACTCAAGGAACCAAAATAAAAGCGAAATCATGACAGTTTGTGTTCATCGGTTTGGACATACAGTTTTGACCGGAGGAACTATTTTAGTTTTGTTGATGTGATGTTATGTAGCAAGAGCCTATTCTCACTCCCATGTTGATATATATTGACTTTAGGAAATGGCCCTTTGCGTCCTATTGTGACGCTGCAGGCAGCCTTCCATGTTACAACTTGGCACATAGATGTTTCAGCCATTCATTATCACATGTAGAATGAAAGGTGTGCCATCCCATGTTGAACCCTAACCTCGACCTCCCTCTTTCTTTATGCAACGCTGAAGGCTTCCTTCGGTCTCAGCATAGGACACACAAAAAAACACTTTCCTAATGTCAGTATATCACATCATTGGAGGGAGAATGTGTTGGTAATAACTTCATACATTTATGTGATTAGTGTTTTGCACTTCTCTATTCTAAAAAAAAAAAAAAAAAAATCTAGTAAAGAGTGACTTGCTGTCGAACCACGGGTGGGATTGGAAAAACTGCTCTGTGTCCCAGCATGCCGTGTGCAACTGTAAGGGTCCACTGATCTGAGTTTCAAGTGATGCAAGGGTGAATCCTCCTCGTCATGTTTTTGGTGAAAACTGTTTTAATGTGACATCAGGGTTTTTCACAGGGAGGAGAAGTGCCAGTCTTCCATTGTCGAGCGGTTGACTTTGATATATCAGGTGACATGCTGCGAATTGTCATCCTTGGAATTTTCTACTCCTGGTTTTGTTGGTTGGGAACATACATGCTAAAATCAATTTGAATCCCTAGGAAAATATTTTGTGTCTTCAAATCCGTTTTATTATTACAATTATTTCCTCCACCAATTTGGTTCTAAAATGACATAAATTTGTATCCTAAAAAATCACTAGTTCACAATAAATTTCAACTTCTGTTGAAGGCATTTGACAGCAGTGACTAGTATGACATGAAACCTCTACTGCTCATCTGCCCTGCTCTGTTCTGAACTACCAAATAAAGAGAACCTTTCACCTCTATTAGTGATAAGCATGGGTTACTTGTCTTGTCATTGGCCACAATAACCGGTTTCCTTCAGGACTAGCCTTCGCTTGAGCAGCCATTTTAAGATGAAATGTTCAGGTTAAATCACTTGGGCCATCCAAATTCCGCCTTGGCCACAGATGACTGGAATGCAAAGCTGTTCTATCTTCTGAATGATCACGAGAGCAATGAACGCCACCAAAGAGCTTTGACTTTGGCAGCAAAATTCAGATCAGAGCAATATTAAGCAGGTGGTCATAATTTAATGTCAGATCCTACTATTTTCTACGTTGAACAATATCTATCTTACTCCTTCCACCCCTCTCGCCATCTGTGGTGGATATGAGGCCATTAGCCGATGGACGCCGGCCCAGACCACTCACACTGGCCAAGGGAGGCAAATGTATTTAACATCTATGGTCACAGAGTTGAGAAGTTTAAATACCAGTCATTTAAAAGTTAGCGTACATTTGTGAGAGATGGGTGATAATTTGGCTCAAGATCTCTGCAAAATGATTTGCGTATAATTTTTTTTCCGAGGATTGAAAAGTTGAAACATTAACAGCTCTTTATAATATACTTGACTTGGAGTGGAGACAAGTCACGAAATGGAATTAGTTGTATTGTAATACTGCATTCACCTTAGAACATCAAAGCCAAAATATTACTCAGACTGACACAGATTCCAAGTAACCCATTTCATAATACCATAGTTTCATCAAGTTTGTTAAATTTGTACGAATACGAATGCTTGTCAACTGACCGCCTGCCTTCTATTGTTCCCCATTTTTAGTGTCCTCATAACAATGTGGAATAATGAAAGATGAAATGTGAGACAGCCAAATTGGTGCGGCATCTTCAGTCATAAGATTGTCTGTCTGCCGTGGTGACAAAAGAGAAGAGCTGCTCTTCTTGTTGTTCTTGTTTTTTGAGTTCTTTCCTTTTGTTCTTTTATCCGTATGAATGCACATGTTGCTCTTCTTGTCGTTCCACATTGTGGTTCTTGCATTGCTCCTTTTGTAGGAGCAAAGTCTTTATCTCAGTCTTCGCTTTATTTGTGGTGTTGTTCCTCATGAGGTCTTCATCTTGGTCCTTGCATTGTTCATAGTGTTGTCCCTGATTCTGTTCCTCTTGTTGTTCTTCTTGTTGCTCCTCTTTTTGGTTCTCTTGTTGTTTCTCATATTGGTCTTCATCTTGGTCCTTGGTTTATTCTTCATGTTGTTCCTCTTGTTAATCCTTGTATTGGTCTTCAGCTTGGTTGTTGCCTTTTCCTTGTGTATTCTTTCTGTAACTTCCTGTTTTATTTTGCAGAATTACTTGTGCAATTGTTCCTGCCTGACCTTTCTGTCATATCTCATTCACCTATCCAGTCCCGCTTGTTGTTTTTTGTTGCTCCTTGCATTATTCCTCATGTTGGTTTTCTTGTCCCTCTTTCGATTGGATGAAGAGCTCAGTCACATGAGTGTAGATCTACTGTTCAACTGTGAAAGGTCCCAGGACATGAATCCCTCCAGGGCTGCTTTTCATTGCAAAGCCTTTCAGTGGTCATAAACAGACAAGGAGAGAGGAAACAGAAAACCATTTAACTGTGATCATTTGCTTCTTTAGTCCCTTATCATCCGACTTCAGGTCCCTCACCTGAGGGGAAAACAGCTCGATGAGTTTGCGTCTTGTTTAGGTTCTTATCCGTGTCCATCAGCTAGTCGTGACCCGTCATTACCAGACTGAAGCACGGCACCGCAGGTTCTCCTGTGACCAGCATGAATTCAATATGAGCTGGAGAGGCTAGGTGTGAAGGAAGAAGGGCTGAATGTAAAAGAGTGTGAGCTTTTCAGCAAAATACTGGATGCTTCTTCTTGCGAAGTGGAGTCGTGAGGGATAAGAATACTTTTCATGAGCCTGCCTTTGACTCTTAGATTTATTCACTTGACAAATTGGAAAGTACATTTGGCTTGAGTTTTGGATTGCCATGAAGGATGGTGTTTAAGCACTGTATGTCAGATCTTTGTGGGTTACAATTTTACCTGGGGTTTTCCCATTGAGGTGATTCAAAGGCAAGGTTGTAGGCGTGTCCTGCTTGTCTTTAGGCCCATTTATCCTCCCTTTACGTACATGTTTGTTTCAAACAATGCTGCGGTCACGGATCACATACCATGCCTTCTTTGAGTTGTTATTGCTGTTCACCATTATATCCACCAGGGGTCGCAGCCCAAAGTCAAAGGTTTCTGACTGCGACAAACTCCAAAACAAACATGGTGACTGTGAAAGACACATTGGTAATGTACCTCTTGCACAAAAGATGGAATGGAAGCAGCGCAGTAGGAGGCAGTGGTCAGTGAGGCCGATAAATATATCACGACTGGAAAACCCGGACTTTACTCACAGAAACAGTGCGCACCATGGTTTCCAGTGGTAGTGCTCAGTTTGGTCTGAAAACAGAAATAAACAGAAACAGAAATACGAATGTAATGAACACAGAGCACGGACAGAAGGCTCCGTCTATATCCGGATCTGTACGTAATATTGAGCATAAGTGGGCTTTTAATTCATGTAAATGGACGCCATAAACAGTGGTGACCCCTTGCATGCAAAGTGGGGCACGGAGCTCTATTGCCAGAGTATCCTCCCTAACACAGCCATGCAGATCGACTTCTTGAGTGTGGAAACCTGGTCTCTCAATGGGAGAAGATCATTTGGAAGTCAGATGAAGATTGTACGCATTCAATCTCTGTTATTTGGCTTGATCAGTTGTTTGTGTCTGCAATTACTTTATTGAAATAAATCTCTTAAAGACCCAGCCCTTCCAGAGACATCCGCTTTTCTTTCTTCAAATGTCCTTCAAACTGCGACAACCTGGAAAGAAAACCTGCTGTTTTGGAGGGGCAAAAGTAGTGCTAGTTCAAAGTGGATTTTAAGACCAAAAGAGTGCAGCTAAGCTGCAAATAAAATAGGCAGAGTGGTGTAAAACACTACTTACGTATCGAAGAAAAGACAGCCTTGGACATCCCTTTGTCACAATGCGCCCTCATCTGATGTTTTATTTCCACCTGCGGAACTTTATCACACTGAAATGAAATCTTGAGGACACAGTTGTTTCTGTTCAAGCAAGTGAATGAGTGTCTGCTTTAATAATGCATCGTGCTGGCAGGCCAGACTTGGGGGAGAGAGAGCAGTGGCAAAGATACAGACCTCTATTATTCATCAGTCCTTTAAAAATGTTTCGAGTAAGGCTTCCCCCAGAATTAGAAGCAGCTCTTTAGTGGCCATGCTAGCATTTTAAATGTAGGCCCTGTAGGGAAGGACATAGCACTCGCACATACACTGAAGGGCGAGTATTCAGGGTGGACTGTTGGCGTGGAGTTCGGAGCTCGGCGGCTGTGCAAGAAAAGAGGACATTAGCAACATGTATTTATCGAATCAACACTAAAGATTTACGCACTTATCATGCAATGTTTAAGAATTGATACTGTGACAGTTTAACACAAGCTATTCTCAAGTAAAGAAGCACATTACGTCTTCAAAAACAAATCTTTGCAAATGATTATTATTTTATTCCATTGCTGTATTTGCATTTTTGTGGCATGTTTCGTTCAACAGCTGCATGTGTGTGCAGCACCAGACCGAACAGCAGCCCTCTCTATTCCTTTGCTGCTTGCTCAATGAGTAATGACCACTCCAGCCGTCTTCAAACATGATATGTTGCTAACATATGCTCACCATCCAGCATATGGACGCTATAAGGAAACCCACCCTTTTGGTTACTCAATCATATTTAAAGACGCTTCGCTGAGCCCAACGACGATGACTGAGCACATGTACAACATCTAGCACTACATGGGAAGACTTTGTGGTTACAGTATATGAATGTGAAAAACATCCTGGTGTTTTTGGCTCGAATTTTTATTTCTACTCATCACATAGATGGAAGCCACAGTAGCTCTCACCATTGGTGAATATTGGCATCGTTGTTGGCCTTTATTAATGGAAGAAAATATTTGTATTCATATTTCAGTGTTTACTTTACTACACTTTACTTCTGTATAATATGAAGGAAGCAGATATTTGTGACATGACCTGATAAACCAAGTCTTTCCTGAGAACGAATATCATTCAGCTTAAACTTTAGTGAGTGTTTGTCATAAACAGATAAACAATATTTGGTTATTTGCCTCCTTGAAAAATTCCCACACCATATCAACAAAGCACTTCAAGATTTTTGCCTCTGCCACTGGCCTGTCTTTAAAATACTCTGAATCCCATCAAAGTGTCCTCTGTACCTGGGATACCTCTATATCTACCTGTATGACTTGTGGTAGGCAGATGTTTATACCATAACAATGAAAACAAACCGAAACTAACCGACATGAGGATCAGACAAGAACAACACTGCCGTAACTTGCTTCTTGATGGTGCATCATGACAGGAGATGCTGAGAGAGGCCCTTAATGTCAAGTTTCAAGCATAGGAGACATTGGATATTCCACCAATTGGCAGCACTTGTTGCACCACAGAATTACATCCAGTGAAATGGGACTCGCGTGAGATATGATTAGCAAAAGAACAGTGGAGTAAAAGTAGGGCGCCTTGCCTAAAAGCAGGGATTCCTTTCTTCAGTCCACGGCATCCCCAGATGCCTAAAAGCCTGGCTCGGGCTTGTACCTTGATTCCTGACTGGGACGTCCTCTTTCTCTTGAAATACAGAGACGGCACAGTACGACTTTTTTCATTTGGCACTCTTACAAAATTGGTGCATTTCTATGAGAAAACATGGGATTTCGCCTGGCAGCATTAGCCTTGTGGTCGTGGACTGACTCGTGTGTAAAGTGAGCGGACACCCTGGACAGCTCACATATAGACAGACTACTTCTCACCCTTTCTTACATTTCGAAGCCTGACACATGACACTTGCTGAACGTTTGTCTTCTATAAAGAAGCCTTAAAGTTTTTGTGGAAACCGACCCGACAGCTCCGACACCTTTCACTGTATCAACCCAGACAACTAATTACGCTGTTTTACAAGACCTCACAAATGAAACGAGGTCCTTTTGGCCTCTTGCCTTTCTACTTCTCTTTCATTTAGACTTGATCTGTGTGACTGCCAGCCTTTTTCCTTTTTGTCGCCGCTGCTTCTGTATCACTCTCGACTGATTCATTTGTTGACTTTGCACCTGTCTCCTCTCACTTTTTAGCGTGCTAAAATGTAGTTGATGCATTTGAGGAAGGTCAGGATCGTGCCAGAACACGTGAAATGGCCAGAGATTGTATCCTTCCTTTACACAGGTCGTGTAAATGGAAAAGTAGAATTACCAAAGGGCTTATTGCTGCTGAGCTAACAGTGGAAGTGTTCACATTCTTGTTTCCCGGACATTGCTTTTCCTAAATACTACATTATTTTCCAACCTCCTTGCTTACACCGTTGTTTCCTGGCTTCCTCAGTGACTAGTTTCTTCTGTCTGTCCCAAAGTGATACCTTACGTTCCTGCCACAGATGGACTTTATCCCCTGTGGAGGCCATTTTCTCTTAACAGGTGGGCATTCGCATTCAGGAACGACACTGCAGGAGATGCAAACGAGCGAAAAAAGCAGAATTATGGGAGCGTATGACGGTGATGGAGAGAGTGGCAGCTTGGAAGGAGTGACTAGATGGAGTTCTTAGGATGTTCGCAGCTACTTCTGTTGGGTTTTATGGGTGGTAGTCAATAACTGTTGCGATTAACTTTTGAGCTCTTGCCATGATGCTGGGATGAAGACAAAATTGTGCCGCTGCCACTAGAATTGAATGATGATGAAAAATGCACAGCATTAATACTGGTGATATTGTAAATCAAAAATGTCCTTTGCTTCACATCCAACACAAAAAAGTGGATTATTTCAACTCTGGTAAAAAATTTCCTATTGTAGATCAAGGGTTTTTGGCTAGTTTTGAAACCCGCTGCACTGCATGATGTCTTTGCGTGTCTGATCATTTTTATAATGTCGGTCCAATGACTGCTCCTTTTAACAGGTCTCTGACTGGGTTGGGAGAAAAACTTTCTTGCCTCCGTCTGTGTTCAAAAACAGACCGGACGTTTGAGCCTTGTAACTCTCCTCGTGCTTGGGGACATGTTTTAGGTCGAATACATTGCCTGTGTATGTTTGCAGACATTGTCATGCGTTATTTTTTTTTTTTATCTGAACCAGCTCATCTCGCTTTAAATAGCCAGCGTCTCACCGAGTGGGACACAATGACCATCACCACCAAGCCTTTTCCTGGTTGGAAGACTTATTAATGCTAACAATAATGCACACCCCTAACAAGCTCCATATTTATGGTCACCAACGCAGCACAAATCATTCTTTCAAATTGCTGTGAGATCATGAATATTAATGCACGGTTCTCCCCAGCAACTGAGAAGCATAGAACCATGCAGACTGTTAAATATGTACAATGAGCTCTGCTATTGTCTCCCTCCTTTCCCCTGCCGCCATCGTCCAAGGAGGCAGCCCTGCACTGGAAAGAAATCCTGCGCAGAACCCTGAAACATGAATGTAAATTACTAATATGAACTACATTATCCATGCTGTTAATATTGATGGAGCTAATATGAGACCATTCTAAGAATGTGATCCTGGTCACAGCATTGCCTTTGTAGCACCTTGCATTGTGTGCATTGTACGTCTTTAATGGATCTCCTCTCTTAGGTTGGGGAGCCGTTGCGAGTCACACTTGACTATGTATTCACAAAAAAAGCAGAAAGCTCGACCTCTGCTGGGAGGGATCTCTGCAGAGGGGTGGCCCTTGTGTTACCAAAGCACTGTGGAGAACCCTCAAAATCATTTAAACCATTGGCTTTCATGTAATGGCAGCCAGTAGTTCAGGTGTTGCAGTGCATTGTGGGATTTGCAGCACGGGCATCGAAACAAACAGTTAACACACAGCACATTGTGGAGGTGGACATGAACATGGCAGTTTTCGCATGTTATTCGTGGAAAAATCCCGAAAGGAACATCGTAACGACTGAAGTCTGTTCGGACTACGGCCGGACTTATGAAAAGCGTGAGGATGGTTTGGATTGGATGGAGATTTACGTCACATCATTAGACACTAGTGCTTTTACTCTCAGTGAAGAACAAAACGTTCCCCGGTGTTTCTCAGTCACTTCTCGATTGGCTTCCATTCCGTTCCGCTACGGTTTCAAAAATTCCTGGCGGAAACCCTGTAGGTGATATTGTTTATATCAGCTCATAAAAAAAAAACTTTTGTTCAGGAAGTCGTCTCACTCTCACTTATCTTCAACACTCCACATCATTTAAGCTTAGTGCTGAATCATTCAAATTTACAGTAGCTTCCATACCCTCCACTGGAAAACACACAGCTATATGTTCAACACGACCCTCACCTGACGAATGTAGGTCTAGTGTGGCCGTCCCATGACAGAACGTGGAAGTTTAACAAGGCTGTAAACATTACAGTCATGTTTGAAGTGAATGCTCTCAGTATTTATGAGCCCGTTGTGTTATGTTTCTGTGTGACACCATTTGTCTCAGAAGCCTGTGTGAGTGTGTCCATTTATACACAGCATTTATCTTTTTATGTGCCTGTTTGTGCTTTTATATGACAGTTCATATCCTCATCCATTTATCCGTTTTATCTATTTAACAACAGTGTTACAGTGTGTCTTTGTTGGGCTATATACCCTCCCACCCACCCACTTCATTCTGCAGAAGTGATGTAATGCAAGGGACGCAATCATTTTTCATAGAAAGTGCCGGGATTCCAACTCCCTCTGTTCCCTGCCGGCTCAACTTTCTCTGAGCCACGATAAACTGTAAATTCTCGCGTTCTTCTCCAAAGCGTTCTGGCATGTAATTCATATTATTCACTTTACCCTGCTGCATAGGGAATTTGATTCCTAGATGATGAGGCAATCTTAAATGTACTGACACACCGTAATGAATATTTAATCATTAATACAAATGTACTGCGAGTCACAAGACGCCACTGCTCTTAGAAGTTTTCTTCCTTTATTAATCCAGCTTCAGACCTGGCCTTGGAGTCTCCCTGGTGACACAGCAAGTAAGGCTCCTCCACCTTAACCTGTCGTAGGAATCCCCAAGCCAAACTATTGTCCAAACCAGCTTCCTCAACTTTGTCTCCAAATTTCTTCAGGTCTCCACATCAATAAATTCAATTCAATAATTCAAAGAAACTCAACTTATTTCTTGTCTTTTCGAGTGACCCCCGATAGTAACTTCATCTCTTTTAACTCTTTATACCAGGGGTGTTCTACAAAGGTGTGCAGTGGGTGCTGGTTATTGTTCCAACCAAGCATGAGTGTAACCAGTCTGGTGTTTGTTACAGCTGACACCTTATTGGTTAAACTGTGTGTGCTTGATCCATTGGAACAAAAACCTATGACATACATGGTGAAATGTCGCAATACTTCTGTGATATTGTCTTCATGTTTTCATTTGTTGATATTATATACGTAACAGATCTACAGTATACTTGGATATGCTGCTGCATTTGTCATAAGGTGAATATCTTCTCCTTTTGCAGACTGGAGTTATTTTGTTGAGGGAGAATTTCATTCCTCCATTGAACTGTGAAATTTAACTGAAAGTGTAAATGGACTGACGTCATGAACCTATTCTCATGCACATAATATTATTCTTCATTACGTGATTTCCCCCTTAAAATGACAGTTCTTATGACAATATATTGCTGAACTCTCAGTATCTATTGCATCACCACTTCTGCATCAGGATACGTATCGTATAGCGAGATACCTGCCACTACACAGCAGTAATAGACTATATCCATTAGTATATTCATGTATTCCATTCTTCATAGTCATTTGTTCATGTTGAAATGAACATCTCCAAAAGACACATAGGTGTCAGTAAATCATAGGAGTTCGAGACATGTCAATTTAACTCAGGAAAAAAAGCTATTTTGAATGTTGAATTACAATCCAACAGAACGTGTCTGTGCTTTATACCAGCCGCCATGAAGTTGCGTGACAGGAACATTCAGTTCCATCCTGGAGCTTGACTTTGACATACCGTCTGAAAAAGGAAAGCGTTTGACTCGAGGAAAGACATGACTTCTATGTGGCAGTTTGCCTCAGGCCCTTTAGTGGCCAAACTTGGAGGCTGCGTCACCTCTCCCTCCATCTGAGTTAGAGCTCCATAAAACGTACCTTTTCTGATGTATGAGCCGGACCATAACTGTCCCACCAGGACATACATGGGCTCCTCTCGTCCTCGTCTTTCATCATGCAGCTCCAGCGCCCGGAGCTCTGGCGTTTCCTGGGTGTCGTCTAGCTGATAAGTAGCCGGCGGGTCACAGCGAGGACAGCCAATAGCTGGAGCTGCTCCCGGCATGAAACACAGACACGGGCTGAATTATGAGACTCCTTCCACTTGGATGCTTTTGAAATTGTTGCAACATGTTCTTAATATTAAACTGAATCTAAAATATTTAACTAGTCAGTGATTTAAGGGGTTTCTCAATTTTCAGAGAGAAGACTTGCATCTCGCTTGTGTTTTAGGGGTGAAATAGAAGGATCACTTGACTGTGAGGAACCTCTTTTGAGCAAATATCATGAGAAATAGAATCAGAAACAGAACACTCTTCCCGTGGCTATTTGTTTCCACTCTTACTGTAACTCACAAACCAAAGCAAGTTGGTTGTATCTAAACAAACTGTCACTGTCAGCAAGAGAGTTTGACCGTCTCTTCACATGGAGTGGGGGACACTCGTACTATGCAACGCAGTGGAACATAGTACCCGAGTATGTTTGATATGCATTATAACACAAATGTTTAGTTTATATTTTCTTCAAAAAATTCCACGAATGATGAGTAGCCGGGGGCTCACTGCCTTTCATGTTGCGAATTGACACATACAAGTCAAGGGCATTGCTAACCTGGCATTGCTAATGTATCATTATTGTGTGCAGCATGTCAGTGTGAATGGCGACTACATTTTATTTCTTCCCCCTGGTGCTGATATTTGTAGGACAGAATGCTGTTTGGATTCCATTCAGACAGACACTATATTTAAGCACTGATCCTCCTTCTGATTTCAAGATCATACACTAGTGGCTTGATCAAGAGGATTGCCTGCAGTCACTTCCCGAAACAGAGAGCTTCTTTTTTTTTCCATACTTGAAAACAAACATCTGCTTGCCTCCAGACAGAACAGCATTAACATCTCATTGGTCAACTTGTTATGTGGCTAAAGCATTTGTTCTGAGCATGACTGCGAGGAGGCAAAGACAAGGGAATTCAATGCTCTCTCCACAACAGCCAGTCGCCAAAATAAAAAATAAAAAGTGTTCCTGTCATCTAATTACTGTAATTTTGGGACTATAAGCTGCTACTTTTTCGTCCTGTCTGAACCCTGCAGCTTGTATGATGATGCGGCTAATGTATGGATTTTTACAGGCTGCCAAAATATTGAGCCTCACAGGTGTTTTATTCACCTTAAAGCGCTCAAAATGCGGTGTTTTCGCCTGTGGATGTGCAGCTCCTCTAACAGAACTGATCTCCTGGAGGACTGGAGACGAGAAGCGGCAGCTGAGACCGGATGTGGTGTTGGAACTTTGGCGCAATTTGAACGCCTTAATGCAAATAAAAAAAGTAATGAGTTCTGATTGAAGTTCAGAACGTTGCTGAGTTTGTTTCATGAGTCAGTCTCCATGCTTCACCCCATTTTCAAAACTAGTTTAAAAGTGATCTCCATGCATTTTTAAGCCAGGTGCACCATTGACCTTTCTACCGTGCAGACAGCACCACTGCACCTGCGGCTTATGTATGAACAAGACCTATTTTCCTTATAAAATGTAGTCGATGTGACTAATATTCTAGTGCTATATAGTCCAGAATATGCAGTTTCTTTCTGGATTTCTCTGTTAAAACACAATGAAAACCACCAAAATCATGCCCACCTCCATATTGTGTCATGCACTTTCCGTTTCTTGTTTTGATATTTCCATAAGTTTTAAAATGTTTCTGAAGGCATGGCGGCTCTCATTTAAGTGCAATATAGCGGAAACCTTGTGAATTGCCCTTCTATGTGTCGGACCACAGGTGATGGGTTTATCTTGCTCTATCTAGAATTTAGATTCAACACATATCAACCTGAATATGTCCCAGCTTTTCATCCGTTTTGACTCCAGATGCTGCAGCTGGATAGTGAGCAGGAAGACATGGGGTTCAAGCCTCGGTGAGGTAACCAGTCTGGGCAAGGTCTTTCAATAAAAGCGTCCACTGAATGACATGATATGCTTTTGCTTGTTTTTGACACCATCTGCCGTCAAAGGCTAATAACTTCCGTGCATCACGGTCGGCGCCCCCTGCCTCTCTAATCACTGGCACTTATTCATGAAACCTTTTAGTTTGGAAGCTCATGTGTCACAGCTATTACAGAACCGACGAAGACAAAGTGAATGTTTTTTTTAAATCTTGGTGACCCGCTTGTACGTCCACTGTCACTTTTATTCTTCTTATCTTTGCTCCGGCTCTGTGTAAATTGCACTCTCTTACTTGTCTCCCCCTAAAGACCCATTAGTCTTCCTAACTAGACTCTGATTACATGACTTATGTATTCATTGTGTGATCACAGTGCCAACTTCTGTCCTCCGAGTCTCCGGCTGACTGACTGGCTGCTCACACTGATCCCTTCGTGTATTACCCACCGTATTCATTTATTTGCACCTCATCTGCTCCTTTCTTTTTCCTCTGTCTCTTGAGCCAACTTTTTTTTTCCCGCTCTCTTTCATCTTGGCTTGCGCGACGCCATTCTTCCCCTCACCCTCCGCTGCTGATTATTTTCTCTCATAGTTTCTGGCTCCTGCCTCCGCCTTCCCCGGTCTCCCTCCGCCACCCTTGCCCTCTCCCACTTTAATCTCCTCTAAATGCCTGTATGTTATCAGTGGAGCACAGAAATGGGCTTTGGGCACATGGTGGTGTTAACCCAAAAAAAAACAATAATGTTGAGTGTTTAGTGAAGGATCTCTCGCAGTTTTAACTCCTCCAAGCTTCTCAGATACAACAGAATAAGACGCAGTTATTCATAACGCATCGCCTCTCAAGGTTCGAGTCTTCCATCGCTCAAGGCCGTTTCAAGAACAAAAGAAAATAAATGACTAGTAAACATGACTCAAAGTTATCATCCATGATGTGTTTGAGGGCTCATTTGACCTTTAGGATGCTTCTATTTTCACTTATAATTTTAATTTATTTTTCCATAAATACAGCACCAACAAAATCTTCAATACATTAGTTGATCCAAGAATGATTTTAAAGATCTAAAATTGTGTCGATGTAGATCAACATTTGTGTGTCATGATTCACTTGCTGTGATGCCAGTTAAAGCTGGACTTTTGCTGGAATTTCTGTAATGCTCATAACGCGTTTGATTAGTTATTTCAAATATAATATAAAAGAATTATCTTGAATTCCTGCCTTAAATGGATTGTTCTTCATCCCCGCTCACTGAAATTAACAACCAAAACCATTTTTTTTTTGTTACGCACGCATCATATTTTTACTTCGAAACATTCTGAATTATACTGTTTATTATCAAACAGGTTTGTGTATTTATTCCTGCAAAAAAATGAGTTAGGAAGTGAGCACTCACGGCTTGTGTCTTCCAAAATGTTACACTCAATTTTAAAAATCTAAAATCATTTTCCACATATCAAACCTTTCCGCCCAGAAATGGTGTCTTGGTTTTTGATTGAGTTGTGATTCTATGTGCAGAGAGAACGTATTGTGTGTCCATGCCAGAGTGGGAAACGTGACGAACATCTGTCTCATTATGCCACGTGCTAAAGGTGTTCAGCACAGTGATGAAATATTCATGCTTTCCGAGGCACCTAATGTGTCATGCTGATTTTTCTCAAAACTTGCCCCGCTGCAAACTTAGAAACACACGTTCAAGACACAAATGAGCCCCTTATTCTTTTTAATGGACACTATATTGAAGTTAATATTCAAATTATTGTCACACCAAGAAGAATGAACAATGGCATTTTGACCTTCAGACTGGTGTCTCAAACTCACTGTCCTACTCCATGTGATTCAGTGGATAGATGCACTCCATGTCAGGCAGGTTGGAATCCTGAACAACTGCTCAACAAAGTCTTTCTTAGATGAGGTGAATACCTGGTTTGTGGTCCTGTAATGCTTTGCGTCTGAGTAGTTCATCACTGACTATTGTAATAGCCAGAAAAAACAAGAGCGTCTGAAGCTTTCGGATTTCCGCGTGTGGCTGAGCTGATGTTGTGAAGCAGCGCTCAGTAGCTGTCCATGGTGCCGTAAGCAAAGGGATCAGCTGTCCATGGTGCTGAAAGCTCTCTTCTTCTTTTCCGCACTCCAGGAAGCTGACAGTGCTCACGCCTCGGTCCTGAAAACTTAATATCCAAGTTTCTCTGGTTTTGAAAGCTGCCTGGTCCTGAAACCTTTATCACGAAACCTGCTATAAATCGCTGACCTGAGGACTGACTCTCAGTGTTCCAGGTCCTCAACACCTCAGGTTTTGCTGACACTGCTTGTCGCTTTGTTCTGTATTTGTTCTGTTAGCTGTTTAAAATTGGAAATTGTATTCTAATAAAAAATAAACAAACAAACAAACAAAAAAACATAATTCAAAAGATGATGATTTTGTTATGAAAATATAATAAATGTTTTAAAATTGGTTTGAATTGTGGATAAACAGGAAAATAACTGCTTTCACATGTAATAATATAGTTGACACTAAACCATCTCCACTTTTCCTTTATTCTCTGTTGTCACCATTTAAGGGATACACTTTTTAAACAAATAACTAAATTAAAAATATATATTAGTTCCCACAATGTTGCAAGAAAAAAATAAAACAAGCAAACCAAAAATAATAATAAATTATTGATGTTGATGCATATTATTTCAGTATAACTTCCTGTATGTATATGACATTTAAAAAATGTCTACATCATCTTTAAGAAACAATAGTTACGACGTAGTGCTGACTCCTATGAACGCCCACATGCAACTATGGAAGATGTTCTTTGCCGATGACCTCGAAGCAGCTGCCTGAGGATCAGAGGATTTTGCACCAAAACAATGGAATCTGGGCATCTTCCTTGTCTTGCAGCTGTTTTGGTCCGAGTCCCAGTTGTTTTTCCTCAGCGAGAGGATGATGGAGCGTATTTGTAGAGCTTAAGCCTTCACCAGATGGTATGAACGCTCTTATCAAAGGAAGCATGCACGTTCCCTGACTAGATTCTGACAAGTCGCCGTTAATGACTTATTCTCCTCCACCGCTCCAGCTGAGACGCGCCACGGCGCACTCAGAGTTTCGGATGGTTCGCTGTTTGTGTTCATCGTGTTTTGCTGTCACTTCAGTGGTGGCACACGCTGATGACTAATTTGTCTTGACAAGGCAGGATAACCTCAATCATGTCACCTCTCATTTGCCTGTCTCTTTCTTTTCGTTACAGTGGTGTTGCTGAATTCTAAAGAGACGCAGGCAGAGCTGGGATGGACGTCATATCCTCCTAATGGAGTAAGTTTTGGACTTTTCAGGCTGAGGACAAAAGAGAGACGCACACTCTCCAGGAGAACATATTTTACCTGCATTCACCTTCCCTGAATTTGTTTTTTTCATACATACCGTACATCGAGTGAGTTCAGTTCTATAGTGCCGCCAGAGAGTCTTCACGGTTTCCACATTTTATTGTGTCAAAGCCTTTTTCAAAAAATTTCTCCAACTGAATTCAACACAGAATACCTCAAAATGTGAAATAGGTTTTTAGTTTTATTTATTTTTATTTTTTAACATTTTTTATTTTTTTAATCCATTTTGCCTTTTTATCTATTTATTTTGTTTTTTATTATTATTATTAGTAGTAGTAGTAGTAGTAGTAATAGTAGTCGTAGTAGTAGCATTTTTTTCTTTTCTTTTTGAAGTATAAAGCTTAAAAACAAAGCGCATGTAATGAGGATGAGTTGAATTTCAAATAATATTGGTGTCAAATTACTTTCAATAACTAACCGGTTATTGAAAGTATTTTAAAAGTGAAATATAAACATATCTAACTCACTGGTATCATGTTGAACTAGTTAATAGACTGTTTAATTGAGGACACAAATTTCATTGTCTGTTAACCTTTTCTTTTCTTACGAGAGTTCTGTGATGTTCAAAGTGTTTGACAATATTTCATAAATTCCCTTCAAATGCCAGCAGTTATTGCACCGAATGCTGATGTGTTCAAAAGATTGAACCTCGTGAGGCAATTAAGTGTCGACCCTTGGTTGTAGAATCGGCTCTTAAGGATTCCATTTTGTGATATTGACATAGACACACTTAAACAGCCATGTTTGGAGATGATTCATAACACTTCTGTGGAACTGTGGAGGATGGAAATTTACATGTGGATGTTTACCCTTCCTCTCTTCTCCATCTTTCCAGTGGGAGGAGATCAGTGGTGTTGATGAGAAGTACAAACCCATACGGACTTACCAAGTATGCAACGTGATGGAGCCTACGCAGCAGAACAACTGGTTGCAGACCGGCTGGGTGGCGCGGCGAGGGGGTCAGCGTATTTTTGTGGAGCTGCAGTTCACGCTTCGCGACTGCAACAGCATCCCCGGAGTCGCCGGCACCTGTAAGGAGACCTTCAACCTCCTGTACGTGGAGACTGATCGGGATCTTGGGGGTGTGACCAGAGAAGACCGCTACACCAAGATCGACACCATCGCCGCCGATGAGAGCTTCACTCAGGGCGATCTTGGCGAGAGGAAGATGAAATTGAACACAGAGGTGCGGGAAATCGGGCACCTCAACCGTAAGGGCTTCCACCTGGCTTTCCAGGATGTCGGCGCCTGTGTGGCCCTGGTAGCCGTGCGGGTGTACTACAAGCGCTGCCTTGCCACCGTCCAGAATCTGGCGGTCTTTCCCGACACAGTAGCTGAAGCAGCTTTTGCTACACTGGTGGAGGTGCGTGGAACTTGCGTGAACAACTCGGAGGTTGACACAGACAGTCCTCCCAGGATGCATTGCAGCGCAGAAGGAGAATGGCTGGTGCCCATTGGGAAGTGCAGCTGCAGCGCCGGGTACGAGGAGGGACACAGCAGCTGTGAAGGTAGGACACATTTACTGCCAACTCATTGACATTGATATTCAGAATGAGAAGCAGACAATAGTGACAGACAGTGACAGTGTCAGAGAGATATGAGGGAAGCTCTTCTCTCCATCTGCACACAGAACAAGAACTTATTTTAATTAGCTTCACTTCTTTGAACTGTGGAAATGGTTTACATTACACTTTCATTGTGGCACACCCTTGATAAAGAGTGGAAGGAAAGGAAATGTTGACTCAAGTCAGATCTAAGAAGTAACACTACCGTTGTTGCTGCCTATTTTGGGAAAGAATTGGGGTTGTTTTTGTCTGACACTGTGATGCCCACAGCTTTAGATATGCAGTTTCAATAAAGAAGTACTTTTGAGCGGTGTGTGGGTGGAAATAGTGGTGTAGAAAAGTCGATATTTACTGCAAATCTACCAGGAAACTGTCCTCTTCTCCCATCAGACATTCACAAAGGGAATATTTGACCATTCTGCTCTCATCTAAAACAACATGCTCACTGCAGAATGTTGACACCAGACACACAGGATTGGCCAACTTCTCCTCTGTCTTTTGGCATTTCCCATCAGTTGTTATCTTTTCCCCCTCAACCTATACTCTGCATTCTCCCCTGTCACACCTATCCTCCTGTTGTCTTCCTTTACCACATACACATTGTTTGTCTTCCAGTTCTTATTTCTGGTACATTCATTCCTAGTGTATTCATAGTCTCTCCTCACTTTGTGTCCAACCGTGTCCTCCCTAAAATTCTCCAGAATTTTCTGTGTCAACTTTCTTCCATCGTCCAGGTGAGGTAGTGGGGGTTGTCTGCATATTCTTCCCATCAACAGTGTCAGACATCCCATCAATAACAGCGCTCTTTCACGCTGCGTCGACCAGTCAAATGCGAGTGGTGCGACGTGCAAGACATTGATTCCGCCTGAAAATAAATATGGCGTGATAATTGGCAAAGCTATCCAGGAGAAACACCCTTTTCATGGAAAACCCTATAAAGGCTTTTACCTAGGATTCTGAGATGGGGTGTCCTAATTTTGTATTTTGCAACTGTATGTTGTGCCTTGAGAGCCAAAGGTGTGAGCTCTCTACTGTGGTCCGGGCTCGTGCCCACCAACAAGTCTTTTGTTTGAACCCCACCAAAATGATACTTTCTGTATTTCAGGTGTAGTTTTTGTGAAATTGAGGGAACTTTTGTCTATAATACGTTCCATATTCGCAGTCAACTGACTTTTTTAGTTTATTTTTTTATTTGAATCTGTACGAAAATATCACCTGTAAGCCTTGCAACACTGTCAGACACCCCACCAATACCATGCGCTTCCTTGCTGTGCCGACCAATAAAATGCAAGTCTTGTGACTCGCAAGCTGTGGATAGCCACAACATTTTGCCTGAAAACAAATATCGCAAAGCTGCGGCTACACGATGGCATGGGAATCTAGCATTACGATTAGAGCACTATACAGGCAAATGATGATGGACAATGAGAATGATGGGAAAATTAGGGCATCCTGCTGATAAAAACTGGGTGTCCAACTTCTCACATTTGCAGCGTGTTTACAGCGGCCCCAGGATGATCTGACACCCAGTCATTGACTACTTCCGAGCCCCAGGAAATGTCTGATGTTGTGTGATGTTTGCACTTCACCAACTCTCATAAACATTCCGTCAAATTTCTCTTCTGTCCCTACTCCTTCATGTTGAACACCTTTTGTCTTACCAACATAACTGGCGCCCAACGTGGGGCTGGATTCCAAGGTATCAAATAAAACATCTGAAATTCTGACTTTTCTCTCATAATAATCATGTTGGACAAAAACATCCGAGAAATGATGTGTGGCAACATTCAAATAAGCCTGAGGTTTTTCTCCGCTTAGAGTCATTAGGTCTTTGAAATGCAGCTTTGAAAAGGTGTGAGCAGTGGTTTTTGTTCCAAAGCCACATGTGAAATGAAGGCAAGAGCTGGACTGATATCTGGTTTGAGATGTATGGTACAACATGATAGTATTGGCTTTAGATTATGCGTTCACATAATGGCTAGATGGGTGGCACGTCCCGTAGCTACAGGTGGCATCAAGACGTGTAGCAAATGGAAATTCATATACATCATCAACACTGTATTCCAGCTCTAATATCGAAGCAGCTACAGAGCCAGGTAGAGTTTTTTCAATATATGCAAATATAAACATTGCTTAAAGAATGCAAGGACAAGGCAGTGTGAGGATTTATTCAAACCACAGGCAGATGTCGGTGTGGTGTAAAGATGGCTGTGAAAATCCTGAAGATGATGGTGCAACAAATACGGGGCAGTTGGAATGAGCCGGACAGTTTGACACTGTGTCGCGGAAATGAGCAGATGATCCTCTTCTACCTATAAATCGGCGAAAGTGAAGGTGAGGCGAGAGGAGCAGGTTAAGTGGAGGTGAAACTGTGGGATGGAAATGGAATAGAAAGGGCAGAAGTCATAGTTCAAGTTGTGATTTTCGATGGAAGAAGGTGTATGTCGGTATGTGAAAAAGTGAAGGATCTTTATGTTTTTTATAATGTGAAACCGTCCATGTGACCCCCATGATTTGATTTCTGATGCATGTCTCATGTCATCTGAAGTGTTCAAGCCGTTCTGTCCCATCGATTTTTACACTGAACTTCACTCTCAACATAAGCATATTACCAAAGAGGCCATGACACGTTTGTACACACGCTTGAGCGTGATGCTGCTGGGGGATGTGCTGGGTCTTGGTGTGACACTGACAGTGAGGCCGGCAGTGTTTTGAATCTTATGTCACTTTCAATTTCTCGAACCAGAACAGTGTTTTGATAGCATGATGTTGGCCACCGCCGCTCACAGCTAGACTCCCATTTTTGTGCAGTGTGATGTGGGTGTTGCTGGAGTTTGGTGGGCAAACTGGCGGCTTTAAAAGGAACTATGTTGGTTTGACTTCACACTTCACAGTTGTCGTGGAGTTCAGTGCTTTCAAAGCTGCTTGAGAGTTGATAACCTTTGTTTTTGCCATTTTGCCAGCACAATGACTATAAAATTATGAAAATTGGGTCATTGATTTGGCTGTATGCAATTTTTAGTCATGTATATATAAAAATAAATGAAATGAATTGCTAAGAAAAATCTCAAACAGTGTCTGAAATCTGAAATATCTACTTATCTTTCACCACATCATGATGCTGGACAAAGACATCCGAGAAATGAAGCATTCAACATTCAAATGCAGCGAAGCCAGCGAAATTTTCTCCGCCTCGAGGGCGTTGCATCATATGGTAAAAAAATATAAATAATCGAATCTCACCATTATTCATGATTCACATTATAATGTACAGCTTCATTATATAGTAGAAAGTGACTGAAAATGCGACACAAAAATGAATGAAAGTGATGTGGTCGCAAATATATGACACATTTTTAAATGTATCTTTTGGGGTATATTCAGCCTTCTATAATAAATAAAATAGATAAATAAATCAAATGAAATTCACTCAAAATACGCTTCTAATAATGGCTGTGGCATCACACGCAGGAGTGATGATGAGATGGTTCGATTGTCTCCTGAGATCTGGTCCAAACCTCTTTCACTCTAGCTGGCTTCTATCTGGGCTGTGATGGCATGAATATGCAGCCTCAACATCTCCCCTCGCACCGGAGCTATTGATCAGCCGTAACGCTCCAGTAAATTCAAGGATTGCGGCGGGATCGCTGCTTCTCACTTATTTAGCGGCACCAAATGATGCGCCATCGGAGCTTGCTTACACACACACACACACACACACACACACACACACACACACACACACACACACACACACACACACACACACACACACACACACACACACACGCTTCAATGCCTCAGCCAGCGCTCGAGGGACGAAGAACCCCGTGTGTCTGATGATATGTGGTCATAACAGCCTGTGTCAAAATGAATTTTCAAACGTGGAAATCAAACGTAGAGGCCTTTGATACCAGTAACGGATTTAAATGTTCGACAGTTGTATTCTCCGTGTTCACACTTGCTTTTAATTTCATAACCATGAAAGAGAAAGTTGTTTTACGAGTCCTGAATTCCCAAAACAAAACACTGTGCTGTGTTTGCACTGTATTCATTTTGTAACTGAACCATAACCAAATTTTTGTCCCTTCATTTATCAAGAAAATACAATTCTAAAACACTGCCCAACAAACAGTAAAAGAAAAATGAAGCACGACTCAAAGAAAAAGCCGATCGATCTCATTTAAAGACAATGTTAGATTCTGGCAAGTTGTGTAAACATGTCTTACTTACCTCTGCTTCTAATTGTGTTTAGCGAGTGTCTCAACGTGAGTCAATAATATTGAGTTTCCAGTGAGTCGCTACAGATAATGGTGTGAGAAGCTTCAGAGCGGAGAGTGATTATGAGCATGTGATGCCACGGACTCCCGCTGGACTACACTACAACTGGCTCCTGTTGACACAGCTGATCATCTTAGATAAACACTGACAAACAACTGCGATGATACTGACCTATACCTATGTTTATCTATGGCTGTATCGAGCATTTATGCTTGTTTGAAGAGTTTTAAAGGGAAAAAAAAAACTGTCTTTCTATACCAGAGGAGGGCAATTGAATTTCCTCAGGGGCCAGGTTATACATTGTGAGCGTTAAGAGGGGCCCTCAAACTCAAAGAAAGGAGGGTAAGAGGAAACTGAAAATAAAAACGTATGATTATGAAATTACACTTGAAAAATGCACAGATAATGTTGGTTTGTTGTGTTTTATTTAATTTAAACTACATTCCAATTCAAGATTCTCGCTGTGTCTCATAGATTTCAAACTCTACTTTAAATTCTGATGTATTTTAAATGGCAAGAAATATTCCTAAAATACTCAACGGAAAAGACGAACAGTTAAGAAAAATAATCAAACAGGAAAGTTATGTTTCAGTTGCATCAGGATGAACAATAAACAATGCACATGACAACAATGTCAGAGACAACAGCAATGACAGTTTTAACTCCAGGGGGGCCACATAAATACAGTCAAAGGGCCGCATTTGGCCCCCGTGCTGCACTTTACTCAGATCTGCTCTATTCATTGGGGGACAGTTATCATCCTTAAATAAACTACTTATTTGTATGTGCATTCACAGCATATTAGCCAGTAATACGTTCACTGAATGTTCACTTTAAACAACACAAGTGTTGACTGTAAATAAACTAGTAATTCATTTTTTAATAGTTAATATGTGTTCTCCAGTCTGAAGTGTTACCAAATTGTGTAACTCACTTCACTCCAGAGAACAGAAGGCCATGCAACTCTTGACACATGCTTGGGAACCACTTCTTTCTTCGGGTAGACCTGCTGGAAAAGGGGTCGACCTCACTGGCTGTTAAATGAGTATCAGTTCAGATGGTGTTTCCGTTTTCCTGATGTAGCCTTTGAGGAATTACGATCATTTCCAGCCCATGTAAAATCCTGGCTGTGTCAACAACATTGCAATACTGATTTATAGAAACTGACATTTGGTTCTGACTCCAATGACCAAGCTCCAACTATTGCTGTGCATCATGGGACTGGTGACGTCCCAAGGTTTACAGAGAGTGCATTCCCTGCTGAACCCCACCCAACAAGTGCATTGACTCTTGAATTTACGGCGCAGAACATCTGATTTGGAACTCCTCTCGCTGTTAGATGAGTGATGGAAACGAGCTGAGCTCACAAAGTGCCTTAAACACTGTTAGTTTTATGGCTCTGAAAGTCAAAATTTAATTACGACAAATGAAACCACTTAGGTGAAGGGATAAATGCGTTGGTTTTACAAGAAACTCTTAATCCTCTGTTCCTTGGAGGATTATCGGTGGCACTCCTCGAGCTTCTGAGACGTGGTCACTAGCGGATGGAATTTCCATATTTGCTGAGTCAGCGTCCAGTAGGAGCAGAAGAGTCAGCAGCGTGGAGATGTCCACATCTTGGTCTCCGCACCGGTTTGTTCTCGGCAGCGACTATACAAATGCTCATTATGAAGCCCATCTCCACCGAAATGAAAACACTTATGTAATGATTCACCTTAGGGATGGTGTCTCACATGAGCATGTGCGTTTATGTCACACTCATTAACGCGGCTTGTTCTGTATAATTACTGAGCTCGGTAGATATTCTCTTGTTATCTAAGTGCACTGTGATACAACACAGCTCCGGGCGCGTTTGCCACCCTGCTCTCTTGCTCCCATCCGAAAGACATTCTCTTCCGGTGACTAAACATCCATGAACGAACGCACAACGTTCAGAAAACTGTTAAAAATGGTAACATAACTTTAACAAAGAATTCCACACGCCAGGTTGCACTGGATCTGGACGTGGTCGATTTACGACTTCGATCATGATAAATGCAGGATAACGTACATCAGTGTTACATACAGGGAAATACAGCTATACAAAAACTTTTTTCAATAAACGTTAAAAAAATTCTCATTTAATTTACAAACCGACTGGATTTGCATCACAAATGCGACTTTCCTTTGTGAGTTTCATGCTCCCAAGCGGCGCTGCAAGCTACTACTTTCTGAGTTCCCACAATGCTCGTGACTTCTCCTTCAACCAATGAGGAAGTGCCTGGTAGTCACACGTTTCACTGGTGCCGTGAACACGGTAGTGATTGGTAGGTCGGCGACAGGATAGAAACTGAAGCAATATGGATGACAAAGCGGGAACTAGTGAGGAGAATCAGCCACCAAACAGCCTCAAAATGAACATGTTACGAAAAAAAGGACGGAGCATGGAGAGTGTTCCCGGATCATGAAAGTGAGAGCGCTGGTTCCTCAGCAGCTGTTAGCGCAGCTGACGCTTAGCAACACCCGCCGATCCCAGAGTGACATACGGAACGCTAAGCTAATTGCCAAACAAATAATCATTAATTTCACCATGCGAGATGAGCGGCCTTTCTCAGGTGTTGTTTACACGGAGACAGAATCGACCGGCTCTGTCTCCGTTTTGGAGTCAGGTGCAGCGTTTTTCAGCCACCAGAAACTGTTGAAAACACCTGTGGAAGCTTTCATAAATGCAGTGCTCTCTGTCTTGGAGTCCCGCTACAGTATGTCAATATTTCACGGACACAGCACCAAGATTCACCTGTGACGTCTCACATCAAATTACATGTTTTTCACTTGTGTCCTTCAGATATAATATTTGCTGCATTCTGCAAGATTTTTTTTGCCTTCTAGAAGAGGCATATTAAAACCTTTCTGAATTAAAATGATTTAATAGTTGGTGTTTTCACATCTTTGACACAGAAGGTCTCATCATTTTGAGTACAAATTCATTGTCAATCCATGTGTTCGGCATCAAAAACCCCGATCGAAGCATCCCTCCCTCAAGTCTTTATCAGCACCTCAAACGTCATATGCCTGGTGATGCAACTTTGTTTTGTCATGGGTTATGTGTGCAATAAACTACGTATTTCATGAGGGAAAAAAATCGTGGCAGAGAATCGTGATATCACTTCTGAGCTAAAAAAATCGTGACTCATGTTTTCCCCTGAATCGTACAGGCCTAGTGTGGACTACCACTTGTCAACTTCTTCTTATTATTAAATAAATTGAACCTACTCTTCAAATATACAACAGCAGTAGCAGTAGGGATTTTTTGTTTTTCGTTTCAGTGATTGACTGCTGGCCGTATCTGAGACTTTCGCTCTGATGCAACAGAACTGCAGTTCCACACCCCACTTAAAAGAGGAAAATCACGATAAATTCAACCTTCAGCCTTGGTTTCAGTTAATGCACAATCCCAATATCAAATTAGCTTATTGTATATAAAGAGTGTTATTCACTCTTAATTTATACACAAACTGGAGGTAAATTGCAATGTGCACGGACAACTTCTTGCAGAGAAAGTTTGGGGATAAATTGTTTCAGTGATCGCGAGCCAGCGTCATAAAGACAAAACTCTACTCACAGACACAGGCTGCACAAGAAAACGCATTAGTATCCAAATTTCAGCATGTACAACCTACTGAGCTATTGATACTGAGCAGCACCAGCAAAGTTAGCATTGTCTTACCGCGATTAGCATCAACTATGCAGGTCTTTGTACGAGTTTGTGTTATACATTGCCTCTAGTGACGATTTGATTTCGGTCAGAAAAATACTGCCGCATATATTGGACATGTTTGTGATTGGTTGCTCTGTTGAGCATGTTCCTGAACGTATTTGTGGTGCCTTCAAGAGATGTAAACGAAAGTCAGGCTGGCTGCAGCTGCATGAAAGCAAGCATGAAACAAGGTTTGTGGGTAGCCGGGGAATGCACATTGCCTACCAGAACAGACGGTCAGAATGGACGAAAACGACTTTTCCACACACAAGTACCTCAGTGACAGTGGTTCGAACCGTGTACGGTCTGAACTAGTGGGGACTCCTGTCAAATAAAAATAGCCCAACTGCTGTGGCTTTAAGAATTGGCACCAGCGCACATTCATATGTTTCTGTAGTCTCCCCGGCTGTGAGACTTGTCTTCCTTCTGTCATGTCCTCCAGTCTTCGCTGCTGACAGACGTCCTCTCGGATCCTCCCTGATTTTTATTATCCTTTCCTCACTTCCCTCCAGCTCGAAACCTCCTCCCATTGTCGCTATCACTTACACACTTCTCCTCCCAGCCCTTTTTTTTTTTACTTCTATCACACTTGCTAGGCCCTGTTTTCCTACAAACCCCAGATCTTCCTGGCTGAATTCCACCCTGGCCCATCTGGTCTCTCCTCCCTACCTCGCATAACACCCATTCGTCTTTTTTTTTTTCTTTTTTTTTTTCTTTTTTTTTTTCGCTTTCGTCTGCTGCTTTTAGTCTTCAGTCTCTCTTGCTTTCATTTTAAATAAGTCGTAGTCTCCTGGGAGCGAGACAAATGTGTTCTTTTGAGTCCAAGGTCTGATGTATTTATTTATCCGACATGGTTATTATATATATATATATATATATATATATATATATATATATATATATATATATATATATATATATATATATATAAAAGTCAAGTGTAAAAGGTTAGATTTGCAGGTTGGTCTTTATGTTCTACTTTGACTCCCTCCAAGATGAACAAGCCCCACACTAGACGTGTCTGGGAGAGTTGTTTTTAAACAATGATCTGCCAAATGACCTTGTTTTAATCCAAATCGGGTGCAAGGAAAAATCTTTTCTTGAAGTTTCTCTGATTCCCTGATGGTTGTGATGGTTGAGTGTGTAGTGCTGCAGTCTCGAGCTCTGACTCTCATTTTCACTTTTCATTCACAGAAACCTATTTTTGCAAACATTAAATATTAAAAAAAAAGGGAATTACATTGAAAAAAAAAAATCAATCCATTCACCTCCGATCCAGTCCAATCATCCCCCTTGTTTAAAGCACAAGCCGCCAAGGAGGCAGTGTACAGCGACTGCCCCGACAACCTGCAATCGCCTCCTTCCATCCCCATTCAACCTCCACTAATAACTTTCCATCTGTTCAAAATTGATGTGAGATCCGCGTATAGATCTGCCCGACCCCACTTAACCTCGGGGAAATGTACTTATTCTGGTCAAAATGGCAAGAAGCCGATGAGCGTTGCTTTGTGTGCGTTTTTGAAGAAGCCAGGGATTAATTTGAAAATTGCATTGAAAGGTTTGAAAACGTAAAAATAGTACTTATAAATAAATTATTTTATGCCGTGTCTGAATGGATTGGAGCTGCCAACAGTGAAATATCAGGGTTTTGAACAGGACTTTTTTCCCCACGCAGGAGGGTTTGACAACTAGAGGTACAGAGCACAGAGCACATCGATCACGACCCTTCTTAAAAGTACGGTCCTAATGTAAAAGTCCTCCTTGACTGAAGGCGATGGGGTGCCAACATTGTGACTCACACTTGACAAACAGCTGAAAGCTCAGCAGCCTGAACCCCCCACCACAAATCCCAGCATTGCAGTGCAAAATCCGGGAGCAAGAGGCCCTTTTCAATCGTCTGTATTTCAGTACTTCTGAGAAAGACTGATTTGTCAGATGTGTAAACAAAAATTAGAGGGGTGTTGTTGTTGTTTTTTACAAACCTGGCAAAGTAGTTCTTTTCATGCTTCAGTTTTTGCGCGTTTACCTCCTATTCTGTTTTGAGTTTCAGCCAACAATTTTCATTTTAGTGTCACCCTAGTATAAAGCAATGGTGAAGCTTCATGAAGCCTCATTTCCGCGCCCCGTTGGTCGCGCTTGTGCTTTAAAAATAAGGTTGAAATTGTTATTCAAAACCCAGCGATTCTAAAGAAGAGAGTGTCATCCTGTGGAAATGAGGCTTCATGAAGCTTCATCAGCTCACCCTATCCGTGAATGAGATTTTTTTTGTCGTGTCTCTATTTATGGGAGGCTGTCTATAAGCCAGGTGTTATTCCATGCTTATTGGTTCCAGATCAGTGTGATTGCATGTGTATGTGGAAATACGTGTGACTGCAAGTTTTTTTTATTGTATTTTGTATACATCAGCGAGTGTACATTCCTATGTGTGCAGTAGTGTGTTGCACAGACACAAACAGATGGAATAGTTTATGGTGAAGTACTGCATGTGAGCCGCCGAGGGAGAGAGCCTTAGCGTGATCCCACATATGTGACGCTGTTAACCGTGCATGCCAGCATGGATTTGGGGCGCACAAAGCCGCACACCAACCGAGAAATAGGTTGTGCATTCACATCGATGGATGGTGACGAGGGGAGATTTGGATCACAAAAGCGCAGGTTTCCACGGAAATGCCATCCATTCTCGTGGGGATGTTAGCGCGCGTTGTGTGGGTAGTGTGAGCTGCAGCCAGGGAGATGGGAAGCCGAGCTGGCACAGGCTGGCACACAGTGGATGGCTGTGTGACCAGGGGGACGGGCACTCTGTCCTCATGACAACAGCCTGCACAGCACAACATTTATTCACATGGCAACATGGCAACATACCTGAGTACGCACAAACCGTTCCCTTTCAGTATTTGAGATGAATACGAGGCACTTTCTGCTTTCTACAACACAGTAGAATTCCATTGAATTCTACTATACACACTGTTTTCCTACAGTTGTGTGGGACTGCTTATTGCCAAAATGATTTCCCTTGTCTGCCACCCTAAAGCTAACCACCCGACACTAACCTTAACCAGAACCTAAACCACACTCAAACACGATTATTATGATCTAGTTATCATTGAATTTAATCCTTAAATTAAGGCTTAAATATAATTAAAATGATACACTTGTGGGGACCCCCCCACACACACACACGTTTGTTTTTCCCCAGCCTCGCAGCCTGAACTGAACCATCCAAAACAAATGGTGAACCTTAACCAAGACCAAACTTAAACCTATATTTAAGGACCCAGTTATTTTGAAGTCTTCATCCTCAAATTGAGACTTCACCTCATGAGGATGAGCCAAATGTCCCCACAATGTCATACAGTCATCACAAGGATATTGTTTTGTCAAGAACCGGTCCTCACAAAGTCGGATCAACAAAGTAAGCATCATTCACACATTTGTTTTTCTATCCTTGAGGGGACATGGTGAAGTTTCCCATTGACATAAAGCCAGCTTTCCACAGCCTCTTACCTTAAACCGAAAAATCCACAAAAATGGCTTAAGTTAACCAGGACTCTTAACAAAACTTCAACTCTATTTTTAAAGCTTGGCCTCACGAGGCTAGATGTGCTTAAACACACACACCCAGACTCAGTGCTAAGTGATCAGCTTCCTGAGACGAGAGTTGTGGTTGACATTTGCATTGCTGTGTGATGCCGAAGCCTCTGCGCTTCAACTTCTGATGATGAGGTGAGTTTCCAGCATTTGTGAGGATTAGTGGCATGGAATAAACACACTAGTCAGGGAGTCACTGAGCCGAGCTGAGTCACGTTGCTGCTCTTTCCCAAATCTCTCCGCACCTCTCCGTCTCTCAGATCTTTTTCTCTCCACTTTTTAATTTTCTCTGCTGTTTTGAACAGCAGAAATCTACTGCTGTTTTGAGTTGTTGTGTTTTGACTTGCTATCATGCAGAGACGCAGGGAGTGAAAGAGTTGTGGCGCGTTGAACCATTGCAGTGTTTGCACAGACTGCATGATAACTTGTGTGTGTTCGCCCGCTTCGGCTCATTCGCCCAAGGAGCAGATTACATAGCGTCGAGCCACTTATCACCTTGTTTGTTTTTGCTTTTGTGTGTGTTTTCTTTCAGAGTACATTTGCTGATGTCAGATACAAGTTTTTGGATGAGAAATTGTCAAATATATTTCAAAAATATGCAGGTAGGAGAGAGAAAATGATGTTACATCATGTAACTGGAAACCTGGCTAAACCTGGTTGATGCTTAAATTGTCTAGACTCACTGTCAAAAATGGCATACCTCAAGGGTCGATCCTTGGCCTCTGCAGATAAAGTTATGCAGTTTTTCAAGATTGATGCTTAAATTTGAATCAGATATTTCCAACCACAGAAGATTCATTGGATGACATATGACATTAAATGACATTGCTGCCAGAATTTCTTTGGTTTGCGAGTAAAAAAAAAAATAAATTGAAATCAATATTGCTGCTGGCTCAGGCTAATAAGTTCTGATGCGTTGCTAATAAATGAGTCATTCACCAAAACTAGGGATGCACCACTAACCTAATGAATAGACTATGAGTGCTTTTGAGTACATATGAGTACATTAGAGTGCTCTCTGATATCTAATATGCACTTACCCCATTACACTTAGTTACGCTTTTAGATTTTGTTTTTTCATATGTATGTTGTCTTTTATTCCTCAGTATGTTTTCTTCATACACGAGCGACTGTCGCAAATTTCTCTGCAAAACAAAGACAAATTTAACAAAATTGAACCCGGTATCGGACCGATACCGATATTGTTGCATTCCTAATAAAACTGAAAAGAACAGTTTGAAACATTTTTCGAGGGAGGTGAAGCGGAGAATGCAGCAAGAACAGAGACATGAGGAGATTTTTCCCAGTGATGAACATTGTGGAGCGAATGGATTTTTCATTGCAGTGTGATTGGCGTGTGCACGCATCTTGAAAGATTCTGGACTTTCCAGGAAGCAATTCCAAGTCTATCCCAGTTGAAATAAACAAAGGCGATTCACCAGCCAAAATATGAAATGGAGTTGTGTGTCACCAAACATGCACTCTCCAACTTAAATAGGTTTGCTTTTGCTTTGATTTTCCATTGTACACGCTGTTTGACTAAATCATACACAGTCATACTGCCCCGAAGTCCAATCTGCACGGCATTTAGTACGTACATTCTGGGATCTCCCGCTGCGTGGAACTGCATTCATGTTTCTGTCTCTTTTTTTTTTTCACTGAGGAGCCCATAACACAAAATCAATCGCGCCCATGTCATGTGGTTTTAAGTGGCTTTGCTAGCAGTGACTGATGGTATTTTCATAAAGCCGCCTCTCCACACAGGAACAAGGAGTGCTTGCATGATCCAGTCAGACCAAGAGAAGGATGGCTGGATAAAGAGCGGACCGGGGCGAGAATTAACGGGACAAAGACTGAGACGAGGCCGGAGATGGTAGATTTAGAGACGTGAGCTTGATGCAGGGGGAAGGGGAGGACTTGAACAGCACCGCCTGCTGGGGCGAAAGGTCAAAGTCACCAGGGACAGTTGGAATCCTGCCGCGCTGGAAACGTGACATAAACAGCGGAAACTAAAAATAGGCTCTTATTCTCTGAGGGAAAGTGATTAAATATTGAAATGAGCCAAACACTTCCTGCTGCGGATGGTTTCTGAGAAAGTATCACCCCGAGATAGAGGTATGTTTGAATCCAGAAAAGTCCCACCATTTCCTCCTGTGACAGTAAAACATCACTTTCCGTCCGTTTCGCGGTGTACACCTGTCAAATTACAATGCAAAATGTTTGTCTTTCCATCCAACGGCATCCACTTTGACAGGATCGCTATTCATCTTTCCGTGTAACAGCCTGTCGACTTGTCTGTCCCACCTCCTCATCTTTCTTTCCATGTAATAGTTCTCCACCGCTCTATCTGCCGCTATCAGACTTTTCATGCCGCCTCATAAACTGGCTCGAGATTGATCTCTGTGCCAAATCATGACAGGATAGATGAGCCTGGATACACCAGACAAGAGGGACGGATAAAAAAAAAACACTGCTGCTTACATGCTCATGTCTAAGCGTGACCACCAGAACAGTAAAGATAAAGGTGGTCTTCAAGACGATCCAATATCCATCACTTGCTGTTAAATTTTTACTGATGTGTGTTCAGATTTTATAGTTTAAGACTGTCTGTGATGGGTTTGCTATTTCATTATGGGATGGTAGGGTTACCTTTACCTGGACGAGTCTCTCACTAGCAATAAGGGGGAAAGGGAACTAGCTTTTATTTCGTCGGACGGAATTATGAATGTATTTTTTTGCAGTAGGTCTGCCATTTTATGTTCGCATTTCTTTTAAATGTGTTGATGCTCAACCACAAAAGTTTAGATGTGACGTTCACATTATTTTACACCACTCTTAATGTATTGTAACATTTGAACTTGTAAATATAAAACATGACCCAGTGTGTCATTTCATCGAATCAGCACAAACAGCAAAGATTCATTCAGTCAGTTTATTCAAGATGCTTATTATTTCAGATTTTCAGTGGATATTTCAACTGAAATAAATATAACGTAATAAAAAGTATCGCTGTAATGCAAAGAAAGGCTGACTGACTATGTGACTGACTTAATGTGGCTGAAACAAAGACTACATTGAAAAATGGGCGACAAAATTAACACTAAAGGGAACACAATATTTCACCATTCAAGAACTTACTTTTTTTTCTCCTTGAAATGTATCATTTTTTTTATTTTACCAATTTAACCAGTTTATTTCAGTTTATTGACCCATCTATTTTCTTATTTTTTTGCTTATTTGTCTTTTTAACTAGAATTACATCACACTACAAATTATTTCTGTAAATAAATGAATAAATAAATATGAAAAAGACAAATTTGTCAAATCCAAGATGTACATAAATCCCATCAAAAAGTAATTTTAATTTAACTTATTTATTCGCCTCTGTTTCTAAGAAGACATTTAAACGCTGTCAGACGTACAAAACAAGATTGTTGAGAGATGACTTATCTATTTTTTGTGTTGTCTCTATCAGTTTGAAAACACTTGGAAATTATATTGCAGTATTCCGTCTTGCAACAGTATGCACTTTGACAGAAGAAAATAACATTGTAAGTTGTCATTTGCTGGAGTGTTGGAAGTAGGCAGGTGAGGTACTAACTAGTCACGGTTTTCCTGTGTATATTGATGCATTTTTTTCCACTATGCAATGTTTGTCGGTGATGACATCATGCAGCCAAAGAAAACAAAGTTGCCAGTGAACATGAGAGGACTCTGCTAGACTCAAGCTGTGAGCTAAATAATGGGATGTATTGAGTTATTTCTCTGAGAGGAAGCATGCCATCCCGACTGCTGCCGCCTTTACACATGCCAGAGAGGTGATGTCCTCCATCAGAGAGGGACAAATGGACCTCATCCAGGGGGCGCCCTCGGTGGCTGACTCCACTTACACTCGTGTTGACTTGCTGTCACTTACTGCAATAGTACAGCTTATATAACCAGGCGGGCAGTTTGACCGCGACGCACTTCACGCTCCATGTGTGTTGAACATATTGTTTCCCAAATAAAGCTTAATCAGCATATTTGTCATGAGAAATTATTGAAGTTGTTCTGCCTGGAGTTCAACGTAACTCAAACCCACAGTCTCTTCTTATGCTGTATATCTGTGGTGTTTGAGTTAATGACTTGTATTCAACTTAAGCGTGTCTCGAAGCGCTAACCACTTTAGCACCAGCACCCGGCGTGTGAGCACATGTTGGCGAGTCTTGAGGGAGCGATCTGAACCGAGGAGCGGCTCTGGCGCCCCGTCCGTCTGTGTGGTTTGCGCGATTGTTCCCCGGAGACTGCACTGATGGCACATGAGAAGACTCAACCTATAAACACCGGCATCAATAACTGCTCCGCACTTTCTCTCTCTCTCTTCTGCGCTGGCTGACTGTTGTTTATATGGCTGTAAAATTCAATTAGGCTTCAGGCGAGCGGGCCGGCCTGCATTACTGCCTGCCAGGGTGACATTTCATTTGCAATGAATCATGGGCCAGAGGAGGACCGGGCGGGCGGGGAAAACAACACTTCTCCGGTCTGTCCCGTTCTTCTCCTGTTTGGTTTTTTCTGGCCAATACTTTACACCCTACCCGTGTCCCGTGCGAAAAAAAAAAAAAAAAAAAAAAAAAAAACTCAACTCTCCAGCTCCCAGCCTGAATTGAGCAGCTTGGAAAAACCCACAAAGCTCCTTCTTTGTTGATCAGTGCTGTGCTGGTTTGCAGCTAAGAGTCTGAGGATTGTTGAACGTTCTATCAACACCGGTGTCAAGATCAGAGAAGTTTTTTTTTTTTCCATTCTTTTATTTTCTATGAATGTCCAAGATGGCAGCAACATTGTACTTATGCTACCTTTTTAAAAAATGTTTTTTTATATGTATTTGTCTCTCTTATTATGTATTTTATATATATATATATATATATATATATATATATATATATATATATATATATATATACTATTTAGTATATTTATTTTATTTTATTTTTTTACATTTTTTACGTTCTGCATTTTCTTTGCCGAGATCTTTCAGAAAGATTCAACACCTCGTCTGAACTGTGGCCCATCCATCAAACCATGCTTCCATCCAACCTTCCTTCATTCCATAGATCTATCCATCCATCCATCCTTCCTTCCTTCCATCCATAGTTCAATTGATTCCTTCCTTCTTCTTTTCTGCCTTCCTTCCTTCCAGCATCCATCCATCCATCCTTCATTTGTTCCTTCCTTCTCTAGACCCATCCATGTATCCATCCATCCATCATCCTTCCTGCCTTCCTTCCATAGACCATTCATCATTCATCCATACATCCTTCCTTGCATCCATCCAGCCATCCTACCTTCCTTCCTTCCCTAGATCCATCCATCCATCCATCCATCCTCTTGGAGGGCCTGACAGTTTCAGTTTCCAGGCCATCCCTGAGGTGTAGACTCTCCAAAGTTTCCAGGCTTCCTCCCTCCCAGTTGCACGGCTGTAGTACCTCAGCATGCAGGACGTTTTCACCCGTCCGTCCTTTCTAAAAATGACAAGCGAAATTCCACAATGCAAACACACTTGCACATTTTTTTTTTATCTTCTTAGTTCATATCACTTTTCACTGTTTTATTTTTAACGAAACATTTTAATCAGCTCCAGCGCTTCAGGATATGAAAATCAATCAAACTCCAATTGCAAATCGCGCGCAGGCGTATTTGTGTCGAGCTGAGCTTCCTCCTCTTGCGCCACCTCTGCGATGCCGGAAAGCATTTAAAAATAATCAGTTTAAGTTGAGACTGAGACCTGCGAGATGAGAAATTGCTACTTCTGCTTATTAAGTTGCTGTAAACAGAGTAGAATAAATGAGAATCGAGATCGACGCAGTAACGCTGTGAATTTATGCACAAAATGGCTGTGTAATTACGCACCGAAGGGAAGGCACATAAATCCCCGATAAACTGTGCATGATCGAAGGCAAACACATTCCTGCTAAAGTGCCTATTCTCTACTGCTTTCGTATCTTTAGAATTTACATTTTAGACCTTTATCTGTTTTCAACATTTCCAATACATATATATAGGCCAAGATGAGGTCAAGTGGCCCACTCAACAGGTCGCTTCAAATTTGTTTTCTGTTAACTGACTTTTGTGACCTCACACGTCTAACACACGTCCTCTACATTTGCGTTTACTTTGTGCACCAGCAGAACATCACGTCGTCGTGGCCTCCTGTCGTTCCAGAAACAAAGATCTGTCTTTAAATTGTCAGTCAAATGTTTGGATGCAGTACAGTAATCCCTCATCTCTTTGTGTGTTCGAGACGTGGAGTGGTGTCATGTCAGTGACTCATTCAAATCCAATATATTTCAATAGCTTGGCAGTGCTGTTATATACCCAGGAAGTGTTCAACAGTGAGTCCACTATTGAAAAAAAAAGTTTGTGAAAGGCAGAACAGTTTCAGTTTGTTCAACCAATCCTGAGAGTTTTGATGGGACAGACAGAGCGTTACTTGGTTTATGACTTTGTCACAGCCAAACTGCACAGAAGCGCACATTCAGAGCTGGACACGCACCGGGCACCTCTTCACTTCTGGAGAGACGTCACTCACTCGGCAACCCCTCCCACATGCAGCGGCCACACACATAGAGGAACAGTGCACCTGCTGCAGACACTCTACATTCACTCCTACAAAACACTATTTTAAGGCTTGGAACGCATTAGTTCCGTTTCCATTCATTGGAATGGGAAAAATAAACAAATCGCTTCTCGAACGGCCTTCTGGAACAGATTGTGGTCGAGAACCGAGGTACCACTGTAGGTTGGGATTAGTCTGAAAATTTTACAGCATACAGTGCCATCTAGTGAAAGTCAGGACACTGTTTCATGAAACCTCATCAACCCTTCAATATTGTGTCATGAAACCTCATCTACTCATCACTACTTCATCAAATTGCCGTGCCTTCAGTTTGATGCCAGTACACCCTTACTAGCGTTTCAAAGAACCACAAGCACAGTCAACTGACAGTCTCAGGATCAGGTGGAGAGGTGCAGCCCTGATCTGCATGTTGTTGAACTTTTAAGGCCAAAAAGCTGGAATCCAGAGACAAAAATATGAATGGATGTGTGAAGGGCGATTTTGGGTCCGTAGTGTTGACACTTATCTTCAGGGAACAAATAGTTAACTCCACAATGCATTAGAGTTCAGCAGGAATCGGGATGCTGACCTTCAGCTTGATGGTATCTGACATCTGCATGCTCCGGGTGTGATCCGGGTGTGATTCGCCTGTGAACTCTGCTGCGGCCAGAATATACCATTTTACATTCTCAGAAAGATGGTCCATGCAGATTGTGGTTTCGCTTATCCCCATGACACACACACGTAGGCTCAGACGTGCACACACAGTCGCAGACAGGCAGAACTCGTTTCACTCTTGCTTCCATTTTCAGGAAGAGTCCCGGAGGGAAGGTGATCTTTATTTAAATCCAGTCCTCTGCGTTCATTCTTAATCTCCTCCCCTAGTGAAGCAGGAGTCTTCTGCCCCAGTGAGGTGATTTAAACCCGGGGATGGGAGGAGATGGATGGAGGGATGAAAGGTGGGGTGGTAAAAGTGAGTGATGAGAGATGGATAGGATGCCGGGAAATGTTAACGGTGTTTGAAAAGGTTGTAAATGAAGAGGTCACAAACCCGCTCCTGAATACTCCACCTGCTTTTCTGCTGATGCCTCGCGTCAGTAAAGGAGAGAAGCTTGAGTGACACTTGTTAACTGGGAAATATCATTAACAGTAGTCTGCTCCCGACCTCGGAACTTCTGCAGAAGTTTTACTCAAGTTTAAGTTTTACAACGGTTAAAACGTATTTCACTGAAATCCAGTGTACTCAAATAGCATTTTGGAAGTCAATTAATCATGAACTTGTGGTATTCTTCCTCACCTTGGTCACGCAGCGTGTTCACCACCGTGCCCTGACATGTGTCTCGCATCGCCAAACAGCATTACAAGGATAATTCCTTCCACAACCACCAATTGTTTGCATGCTTGACTTGCTTCCATCCAACTTTGCCTCTCCACCCTTCAGCACTTTTCCCCGGCATTTCAACTCTCATTCCTCAAGGTCGTAAAGTTTCCTTCCTGTCAGAGGGCTGGGATCGATCCATCCCGGGACCACCCACCGGCCTCCTGCAACTGCTGGGCCAAACCATCCAGCTCTGCATGGGATGGCGGTTCCCTTCCCCTGACGTGTCTTATTGTGGCTCTCCCACTGACACTTTCACCTTCTGGATTTTTCCTTCATTTATGCTCTGTTCTTTTTGATCGATCGCTTCTCTGGCTTTGCTTGTCGGGGCATCTCTCCTGCCCTTCTGTCCTTCACTTGTGCTGCGCGATTAAACGTGTCTGTGTTATGCCATGGGCTCACCCTGCAACTCACCAGAGGAAGATGCCAATAACAGAAGAGCCACAGGATCTTGGTGGATATGACACGCTGCCTCATGGAACCTTTGTCAAAATCACACTGAGAACAACAAAACCAAAGTCACCAAAGCCAAAATGACTCTGCAATGTTTGTATTTGTGTCTAAATTCAACTCTTAATTTGAAATATTTAGCATCCCAGAAGTATATTTGCCTCATTCTGATCCTGTGTCGTCCGTGCTAATCGATTCCTCACCGTGGTCCCTGTGACGGAACGTGACTGACCATTCCCTGATGCCGGAGGCAACGCTCCCTGAATGATGGAAGTTGACAGGTCTGTTGTTGGGATGTTATTGGACTCAATTAAAAATGTCATTATCCAGACTGCGCTGAAGACTGAGGCCAAGTGCCAAAACACCTGGCCAAGCCAATGTTTGGCTGAAAAATAGGAACAAAATTGTGACAAATAGATGTTGCCCACCTCTGGTCGAGTTGCATGTAAAACAAAATCACAAAACCTAACCATCCAAAACAAATGGCCGACTTTAACCATGTCCTAAACCTAAACGTATATTCAGTTATATTCGAGTGTATTCAACGACCCAGTTCTTTTTAAGTTTTAATCCTCTTATATGAGGCTTAACCACTTGGGGAGCAGCCAAAAGTCCCCACAAATGCCTACGGTCGCCACAAGTAGGAGCGTTTCCAAGAAATTTTCTTGACAAGTACAGCCATACAAGCTCACACACACCTGTCCGACTATCTTTGTCGGGTGGCTAACCTTATCCATGACTCGTAAGCAAACTTAAACCCAATTACAATGACCCACATTTCCTCATCAAATGGAGTCTCAACCTTGTGGGGACTGACGAAAATGTCCCCACATTGCAAAATATATTCACAAGTTGCTGTACTTCCAAGAATTTGACCCCACAAATATAGCTAGACCAGGTGCACACACTTTATTGGGAAACCTGCCTAGTTAAAATAATATGAAGTTATATTTTCCAAGCTTGAAGGGGAAAAAAATATTTTACTCAGGTGGTGATTGAATGGTCCTAGGGGTCTTTCAAATTCATAGAAACCCCATTGAAGCACTATGCATTAAGTTCAACGCAGAGACGCATAAAACGAAACATTTAGACTAAACACCAAAAACTATTGCAAATATGAGTCAGTGGGAACCTGAAGTGAATTTAAATAAAATTCTTTTTTTTTCTGGAGAGATTTGAGGGGTCATGACAAATAGACGAAAAACATAAAAACTAAAGTCTGTTTCACACTGAAGGGTGGAGCTGGACTTTGAATGTGGGACAAACAGTCTCTTTGTAACGAATCAAGAGAAGGGACGTGGAGCGGAACCCAAACGCAAGTGGGGAAAGCCACAGCGAGGCAGGAGCAAATTAGAAATAATATGTAATAATTAAACAAGAAAACACAACGGAAAACTTCACCGAACCGGGAGAAACAGAGCAAACACAGAATGAAAAAACAGAGTAACCAAACTAACAAAGTCCAAACCGAAAGCGTCACCGAACCGGGAGTTAAATGAGCTAGCTAGCATGAGAGACCGAAACAATGAGAACCGGGAGTTAAATGAGCTAGCTAGCACACAAAACAACAAGCCGAACAGAGAGGGAGAGACACGAGAACCAGCTAGCTAGCATGAGAGACCGAAACAATGAGAACCGGGAGTTAAATGAGCTAGCTAGCATGAGAAAACAAGAAGCCGAACAGAGAGGGAGAGACGCGCGACTCGGGAGTTACCACGGGGGAACGAGAGTCCAAGATCCAAGTCCAAAATCCCAAGAAAGGGAAACAACAGGTGAGTCCAAGGAACTGGAAGTGACGATCCTGGGGAACAGAGAGAAGGTGACGATCTGGCACCTGTTGCTAGAGTCCAGGTGCTTAAGTACTCAGTGGATTAGGGGTTAATCGGCTCCAGCCGTGTGCCAAAGGAACAGAGGGAAAAAAAGCAAAACATGGCTCAGGGACACTGAGTCAGGAAGCGGAGTCATGACACTCTTTACTTACCTGTGTTTGTATCTGAGCTTCAGCTCCCCTGCAGTGTGAACATTCATCCTGCACTCATCCTGCACATCCGGCACTTAAGAACCCAAGTAGTAGAACATTGAACTTGTACCCCAACATGCTCTCGCTCCAACGGCTCCTTTTCCATCCCAGCCTTCCGTGTTTGGGCTTTCAGTTGAATCTTCTGAATCTTTGAGTCAAGGACCTCAGATTGGAACTCATCAGTCTCCACTTGAACAACGTGAGATACATTCATATTCCTGTTCATCTAGAAGAGGACCGTAGTGTGGACCACTGAAAACGGTATAAGAAGTTTAGTGCTTGGTTAATAAGTTGAGCTGAACTTGACGGAGTGGTTCTGCACTGTGCAGTGTGTGAGGCTTGTTTGGGGCCAGTGTGTGCTTGACAGGGCCGCCCTGGAAAAAGCCCACCCGACGACATGGCGAGTCAATACACAGTGTGAGAAAAGCAATAACCCCCGATGGCAAACCTCTTATCACGACCTTCCCCTCTTCTTTATCTTCCTTTCTGAAACCCCTGGAACTCCATCCCACCCACCTTGTCTTCCTGCACACCCACCCATGTGTGTCTTTGACCCAGAGGACGCCTCTTGAACACCGCTGCCAAGAGACACCCGGTAAAAAACAAACAAAGTTAAAGAAAAAGGACAAATCGATAATGGAGGGAACAGTGCGTTGACATGGCCCAACTCTCTCTCAGGGGAGATAAAGAGGTCTGAAGGAGACCACCTTGTGAAATTGACTGCTGTCAACTTGTCATGACAAGCTTCGGACAGCTCTGATAAATGATGATGAATGCGGACACGATTTTCAATTAGCTTGACCAGCCTGTATGCCCTTTACATAAGTCACTTTATCTTTACCCACTCGTGTGTGTGTGTGTGTGTGTGCGTGTGTGTGTGTGCAGAGGGGAGTGCACTTCTGTTTTCATCTAACCCCGCAGAACTTCTTGCTTGCCCTGATCCCCAAAGACACATTTGTCACTTTGTCATTTGTCATTCCTGAGTCCCCACGGCTGGCTGGCTTCAGTGTGAGTGTAAGTGTGTGTGCGAGTGTGTGTGTTTGGCCGGACACGACACAGCTGCAGTCCTCATTATTTCACACTTTACGACTGTCCTCTCACATGATCAAATTCTCACTGCCCTCTCTCTTTTATCAGGCCCAGTCCTCAGTCCGACTTTGACTCTTGAACACTTGAACTGAAATTGTGTAGCGTGTCATTATATCTCTCTATTTTACTGTAAAGATAAAAACAGGCGTTCCTCGACTTACTCGTGTAATTTATTCTACTTAAAGCTTGTATCTCGAGTGGTGTATCTGTCGAATCAGTATGAAGTCAATTGTGGTAACATCAACCCTTGCGTTCATCGCTTGGGACCTTTTGATGTGTTCTCTTTTTTTTTTTTTTTTACCCATGTTGGTGTGTAGACGTACCCCGAAAAATAGTCACTTTTTATATGTATTTAAAAATGGATTCATCATATCTCATGTATGTGTGTGTGAGCTTGTGAATCGACGGTACTCTTTACTCGTGATCGGCACATGCAGTTTCAATGTGTTAATAATTCACAAGAAGGATGATACTCTTTTGCTATGATTCAGAATTGACTTAAAATGTCCAAAACCTGAAAATCAAAAAATGAAAGAATCGGCTGGCTGTCTGCCATTTTAGGACGTCACCGCACAAGCCGTTCTGCAACGCAAAATACCTGTCATTTTGGTTTGTACTGAAAAACGGGAACAAAGTCAAAGTGACTCAAACAGCATCGCGTACCGTACCTTACCCATCCTCTGTCAACGGTATCAGCATGTGCTTTGGTTGAAGGCCTAACTTGTCAACATGCAAAGCTAAAGGCTGCCTTCAGCGTCAGTATAGGCCGCAAAAATCCCCTTTTTATTTTCTTCCATATACTGCACTATGCAAGTGAGCATGTGTTGCATAAGCCCATCACTACTCTCCACACATGGTATCTACATTTTCTGATATATTGTTCAAAATTTCTGGAGGAAGAGGCGAGCTCACCAGCGTGTCCTTTGTCCAACTGTTGTCCAACACTGGGATAGGCTTACTGCGACCAGTCGAGGAAAATGAATGACATCCTTCTGCTCTACTTAGTAATGACGGGGTATTTTGTGCTTAAACATCTCTCTTTATTGCTCTTCAACATGTCTCTCTCAAGAACCAAACTCATCACTAATGTATTTAAACCATCACTGCTTATTTGCCTGCATGTTCTAGTTGACATGCCTAATATGTCTTCATGTATCAGCTCATGTATAAGGCATATAGCATGTATTGAACAGGGAATTGTTTAAAAACAACCTCCAGTTGGAATCCTCCACTGCGCCCCCTTTTCTTCTGGCACACAACCCTCCCAACACACACGCAAACATCCCCATCAATCTCCCCATAGAGGATGAATATGCCTGAGGCGCAGGAATGAGGCAAAATGGTACCCAACAGTTACAACGTGGATGATAAAAGCTGGACCAGGCACGCACGCAAACTGCCATGTGGCATGTATGTATATGCTTCACACGCTACGATTTGCATGCAGCCGTGCACAGGGAATGGCTGTGTTGGCGTCGCATACCATAATCCTGCGATTCCAATTATTTTGCTATACACAGCTCATTCATGCTTAAAAAGCCTCGCATGCATCTCATTTGTATATATATTCCCATGTCAGTAAGTACATATTACAGTTGTCACGCAATCTCATCTGCGCTTCCTGAAAGCAATATACTGTGACCATTGCTTCTCTGTCACACATATATATATATATATATATATACGACGATATATATGTATATATACACGAAGCAACGAGAAGCATATATATATATATATATATATATATATATATATATATATATATATATATATATATATATATATATATATATACGACGATATATATGTATATATACACGAAGCAACGAGAAGCATATATATATATATATATATATATATATATATATATATATATGTATATATATATATATATACAGAGAAGCAACGGTCAAGCAATGTTCAATTACTGTGATCTCTTTGTTTAGAGATGATTTCTATTCGGGATAACTTTTTCATTAGGATGCACGGAAGGAGCGGAAGGAGCAATCAGCAGCACAGGTGTGGATACTTGTGGAAACCCAATACGGGGCCTGTTCCCATGTCACTTCTTAAATCCAACTTCAGTTGCACTGATCAATTTACCAAATACAGCTGTGATGTCAAAACTTGGACATAAAATCAATCTCAAATTCCAAAGTGGAGGACAGTTACTAAATACTGAAATTTTATACTGTACTTTGTCGTGCCACGCCTTAGGAGGGAGAATTTGTCAGAAGATAACAAAAATGGAACGTGCCAACAAAGGCATTCGAAGGGGGTCGCGTGGCCATCAGGGAAAAACCAAGTACATTAGCAAGAACTAGACGACAAAGTAAAATGTGCGGTAATAAAAACACCCAACAACAAACATACTACATTCTAGTGAGGGGTAGATGAGGTATCATGAAACAGTGTCCTTATTTTCAGAGGACACTAGATGGCGCTCTTGGTGATAAGAGGTTTCTCTGAATTAGTTCAAATGTAAGCAGTGCCATTTGGTGGCCTTGCAAAACCAGGACACTGTTTCATGAAACCTCATCAACCCTACAATACTGTGTCATGAAACTTAGCCAGGTAAAGAGGTGTACTTGTAGTTAGATGGCTGCTGAGTACAGGTGTGAGATCGCCAGTAGCTTGGACTACACCCACCATTGACATTGAAGAGCAAGTGCATGAATTAGAACAGGTAAGGATACACAACACAATAAGAAGACGGATGTGGCACAGCAATTCTTAAGGCTTTAAGATATGTGTCAAAAGGTTGTGCTGTTTGTTGGATATATCGTGATATAAGGGCCCTCAGTACAGGTGGAATTACTTCTCTATGTTTAAAAATGTCTTTTCTTTCTGAAATGAAACGAAAACAGCCAATGCTATGAACAAAACCTGTCTCCAGCATCTTAACTCACGAATGAGAAACTATTTCATTCATGTCGTCCATCCAGATGAATCACACCGCTCCTAAATCCTTCCGTCTTCGCTGTGGCGAATGAAAGAGCTGATTATATTCATTACTTTATTTGACGCCTGCGACCATCAATGTGCTCTATTCGTCTCCGCGAAACAGTAAAGCCACTGCAACGAGCCTTCGTAACGGCAGCAGTCATTAGTAAAGCCTGTGCTCGTGAGTAATTTTGGTTCACTCCAAGTGTGAGCTCAAGGTTTATAGACCATGTGAAATGTCCCTGATCTGAGCCATTCGGCATGGCTTCTGTCTGTGGGCCTGTCTTGCATTACAGATCAGCGCAGCACTGATAAAGCGTGACGATAACAGCGCCACCAGTCAAGGGCACCCTCGTCCCTCTCCGTCTTCTCAGACATTTCTGCCTCCCTTCTTCCTGCTTGCTTCATCTGTCTTTTCTGCTCTCTTCGCGTTTGTTTTGTCAGGTTTTTTTACCTGTCTATTCTGCTGTAATTGACTGTCTCTGATGCATCTTCTCTTTTCGCCAAGTTCTTTTGCTACATTGAGTCACACTTGTGCAGTAGCCTCTCAGAAAAAAAGTATTTGAGTAGTGAGAAGGACGGTAACTTGGCTATATGTTACAGTACAAGCATATTGGCTATATCGGTGTAGGGATGGGCTGATGAAGCTTCATGAAGCCTCATTTCCAGGTTTATTGAAACATCAGTTTCCAATTTACCTTTACCTTCACCTTCTTCTGCCGCTTATCCGGGGTTGGGTCGCGGAGGCAGCATTCGGCACAGGGAAGCCCAAACTTCCCGGTCCGCGCAAACCTCCTCCAGCTCTTCCCGGGGGATCCCGAGGCATTCCCAGGCCATAATCTCTCCAGCGAGTCCTGGGTCTTCCCAGGGGTCTCCTCCCGGTTGGACATGCCCGGAACACCTCCCCAGGGAGGCGTCCAGCGGGCATCCGGATCAGATGCCCGAGCCACCTCAGCTGGTTCCTCTCCATGTGGAGGAGCAGCGGCTAGAGTTTCGAATTTATTGAGAACCAATAGCCATCCAGCAGGCTTCATGAAGCTTCATCGCTACTACACCAGAGTGACTCAGGAACAAATTACATTGCTGTTTTTTTGGGTCCTACCGAATGTGTTACCATTACTATTCACAAACTTTCTCAGCCCAGCACTTGTCATTCTGGGAACCAGACTGACTGCAAGACGAACAGACTGCCGTCATGACTTTATCGTTTTACTTGGCAAAAAAATCACCTCCGTCCCACCACTATCCTGTTTCTGCTTGATGCTAAGAGTAAGTAAGTAAGTGTAATACGTATGAGGAGGAGTGAAGTTGACAGAAGAAATACAGTAAATAGAACTAAGAATTTATTCATTAAAAACTATATGACAGGGAAGAGTGTAACATTGTATCCTGAAAGTATGTTGGTTCATTATTTTTTTAAACATGCTTAAAAATTCCTATTATAAGTCATAAATACTTGAAATGTTGAATATCTTGAAACATATTATATGAAGGCACTTCCTTCCTACCTTCTTTATGCCTTCCTTTTTTTTTTAAACATATAAAATAGTCAAATGTATTTTGTAGTTTTGACCTCATGAGGGCCACACAAACAAACATCTATTGTGTCAATTGAAGAGGGTGTTGGGATTTGAACGTATCATGTCACAAGAGGTAAAATAGAGGGGTGAACATATCCGTGTTTTCCACCCTCCCAATCTAACCAGCACTCTTGCAGTCCTTCGCTGTTTGACCATTCTGCACACGTCCACATATACTCTTTTATCAATGCAAATCTAATTCCTAATCAATTTTTCCATTAGTGGAGTTTGTTGTGGTAGCACATATTTTCCTGATGTGATATTTCATTGAGCTGCTAAAAGGTTTTCCTATATGCGCTCCGCGAAGGATAAAGGTCAGGAACGGTCACAAATCAATTGGAGGGCTGTGATTGTGTGCGGGGCTGAAAGCACTTCAACCTATTTTGCATGTCAAAACTTATTGACATTTGAATTTGTTCTACTGGTTTGAATGGTTCCAAGCTGAGAGTTTCTGTCATGGCTCAATGATATCAAGACAATATATGCGCCGCTGTTTTTTTTTTTTTTCTTCTGACAGCTCAGTTTGTGCCAGAGACCGGAGGCGTTGCGACTTGTGAGAATGCTATCCGGGCGTTTCTCCTCAGCAGTTTTGGCTTGAAGGAAACCACAGGACAGATGGAGAACCCTTAACTGAGATCCTTTAAATGTCGATTATGTTTGGCCGTCGGTGCAAATTCCAGAGTGGTGGCTTGATGGGCTCGGACTGGGCGCTGTATTCCCACCTCACATCGCAAACTTACTGTACAGGTTTCCCTTCAGTTCTTTCCTCTCCCATCCTTCCATCTCATCCTCTCTGCCTGAGGTGCTTCCTCTGGATCAGCTCAGACTTGTCAACAGTAATCCCTCCATTACAAGTGACGTGCAGAGAGCCTGTGTGTTAAAGTTAATGTCTCTCAGACTGTGGCTGAGATTGAATAATTCATGAAGCATGTTTATTCTTTTTCTGCTGCCCCCACTTCCTCTCATTTAACTATCCCCATGTCTGCCAGCTCCTCCCCCTGCTGAGCTCACATTCCCGTATGAACTTCTCCCCATCTCCTTGTCTGACCCTGCTACAGGGCGGCATCTGACAGCAGGTCTCACGCCATGTCAGCACGCTTTGACACACTTAAACATGATTGCATTACCAATTCACACAATCCGCCTGCTCATTTCAAAGCAGATGTGACATGTATGTATGTGGCTCACTGTGGGAGACAGTGCAGAATAAAAATAAATAAATAAATATATAAAGACCTGCATGTTGTTAAGTACACCAGACAGTTGTGTCAGTGGTGCCCAGTTCCATATTAGGTTCACACACTATGTGGAGAAGTGATCGCGGCGGCCGCTGCCCTCTCACCCGAATGCAACTGTATAAACAAGTTCAGTCTTTATATTTAGAATGCAGCGTTTTAGCCAGCAAAAAACCAAAACAAAACAATGAAATGCCTTGCTACGGTACTGTACTTTCTCTTGAGACATGTCCAGGCTATGTGGGACAGGAAAGACCTAAATACTGAACTCCATCTTTAAACAGAAAATAGTTTTTGTAAGAAAAAAAAAAGATGTCAAAAGGCTAATTTTCAACTCCACCCGGACAGCAGTTGTGTTTTCAATGCGGCGGGTTTGTCTGTTGGTTTGTGAGCACCATAGCTCAAGACTTTGATGACATTTTGGGGATATCTCAGAAAAGGGATAAGAAAAAATGGGGGCATGGGGAATTTGCGTTGTGGCATTTGCATTCTGAAGTACCCTGTGGTAAAGCCATCCATCCACAAAGTCTTTGTAATGCTGTTCTTAGGAAAGGCTAATACATGTTCCTCTCCCTCACAGCCAAAAACAAACTTCTTCGTTTTTCAGTACAGTAGTACAGGTTACTCTGTGGACTTGCGTGCAACCCCATGATCCTTTGCGGGTTCCTTGTGCTTTTGTGGCGTCACAAAGCCAACAGTTTGTGTGGTGGGTGAATGTGACGCTCCTTTTTGCTGACACTGGATAACTTTTAAAACATGGAAGACCATTCAAGGTCAGAGTGGTTTCTTTCTGGAAGTCTGGATAAAATGTTGTTTGGTATCAAGATGTTTAATTTCCCCACTGTGGGACAAGGACATCTAATCTTGTTGACGGTTCTTGACACAGTCCTGAAGAGTTGATGAGGTTTCATGACACTGTCCTGATTTTCAGAGGCCACCAGATGGCACTGTCTGCTGTATGTTAGAACAATGAATCCCATGACTGCCATCAAGTGCCCTCTGAAAATCAGGACACTGTTTCATCAAACCTGCAATACTGTTTCATGATGCCTCATCTATCCATTCCTACTGGTACCTTTGAGCTATTCTACTCAAGGAGCGCTTCCTTGAAAGAGTCTGTATCTGATATGAACAAATTAGGAAATGTTGTTTTTATGTTAAAACTTTTTAAATTAGCGCTGTGTTTTTTGTCCTCGGAGTGGAGTGACATACAGTAACTTTGTGAGATGTTGTATGCTTCAGTTACCTTTTAGGTGCTATTCAAGTACAAGACCACAAAGAGCACTTTCCCTTTTTTTAGTCGCCTTTTTTGTTTGATCTTCACTTTTACAGAAGTTAGATTTAACACCTCCTCCACCTCTGCAGTGTGCGGCGTCCCCTGCTGGGCACTTCATAGGCAGTGTGCTGCTTCCGTTGGCTTGATCAATCATGGCGACATGTTAAGGCTAGACCTCTGAAAATAAATCAGCGCACGTCTGTTTGTGTACCTACACCTGTACTCGCGTGTGAGGTCGATATTCCTATAAATGGATGGGCTATGAAAGACAATTTGCCAGATTGTATATCGACGTGCATCCCTCTGCCTCAGCTGTGCGCGCTCACTCCCAGTCAATAGGCACCATGAGAATGAAGGGGTGTAATAGCACCTCACTTGTGTCTTGAATGTTCGCCATTCTGCTTGATATTTCATCTGTTCTCGATGTTTTCAAACCAATGTCAAGGTCAAGTCAAGCTGGCTGCTCATTCACAACACTCACCGTATTCACATCATTGGATATAGTGCTGAGTTGTAACCTCAAAAGTAAAGCGCTGTGTTTGTGCCAATGTAAGCACAACTGTCCTCCTGTGTCTCTTTGCTCTGAATTATATCTCAAGTGCTCCCCGCCGCTGTGTGTGCCTGGCAATTACACCGGCATTGATCTGAATAGTCCACATCTCAATCCATTATTGATCGACGTGATGGTGTTTGTGTGTGTGCGCTAAAACATCTGCACAACACCAGTCAGAGAGGCAGGATGTTTAAATTACCTGCCTTCATTGTGTATGTGAAGAGACCCCTCCTTGGTGGCTGTCCTGAAAACCTAGGTTGACCCCGTCCATTGCTTGGCCAATCTAATTGGTCGCTGTTGAGCGTCTGAAACCCCCCTCCTTCCACCCCCCTTGCTTTGGAGTCCCAGCTCCAGCTACTGCCTGCCAGCTACAGATCACATCCAGTCAATAAAAGACAGGTATATAAAAGGAGCAGATAGATGGAAGAACAAATGGCTGCTGACGCTTATTGACCACCGCGTGTTATCTCTCGGCATGTTTGGTTCTGCCGCTGTGTTTGCTGTGGCACCGTGACACGGCAAAGGTCGTCCATTATTTGGTTGGGAAGTGACTGCAATATGGAATATCTATAAAGGTAAATATTGTTCTGCTGGAACAAACCACGACTGAGGGGATTTGTCTCTTTATCAAAGACGATTTTACTGTACTGTGAAGTTATTCTTCATTTGTTCATGACTGTGCAATAGCAGAGTGAGATTGTATATATATATATATATATTTTTTTTAAGTTTTTAAGTTTTTACAATAATATAATCTGAACGTTTAAAATAAAATTTAATTAAAATTTAAAATAAATTTTTTCTGCAATGTTTATGTGTGTTTTAGCTGAGGTGGTTAGACATGAAACAGTTCCTGAACTAAAACTACGAACAAAGATCAACTATATAACTAACAAAAAAATATACAAATAAATAAAGTACATAAAAAAATTTAAAAAATAAGAAAAATGCAAAAGAGTGTATTCCCTTTAAACAAACAACAAAGACAATTCAATTTTAAAAATAAGAAGAACAAGCGCTACTCAACAAATGTAAACTACATAAATAAAATATAAAATTATTTCCAGGATGCTGAAAAAAAATCTTTTCAGAGAATAGCTGCTATATATTGTCAATTAAAATTGTTTTGAATGGAATTTCTAGTTAAGATGTATTCTCTTGCTTTAAACATCTGCCTCACAACTGTAAGGTAAGAGCTTAAACTGCTGCAATTCATTATGGAACTAAATGCCTGCTTCATAACGTGACAACTACAGGCGACAAATGTTCAGGAAAGGTTTTGACATCTCTAGAATTTATGCATTTATTTATTTTTTGTTTATTATTCCCCTGGTTATTCTAAAACATATTATTATTCAGTACACTTTAAAAGTCATTGTGTTCGTTCACAGGTAGGTTGGCCAGTAACAGTATATGATATTGGTTTCAAGTGTTAAATTTGTGCAGGAAACAAAGCACCATCAAGGATAATCGAAAAAGTCTCCTAAATCTACTGTGTAAATTTCCGAGAGGCGTTACATTTCCTTCGACGTGTCCAAGGACGGAGACAATTTGGCTTCATTTGAGGCTCTTTGATGCCCTTAATATGCTTGACTCTAGATGTCCCTGTAGATTTAGTGTTCATCATCATGAAGGTCACACAAATAGAGACTTCCAAATGCCTCGGGTATTTCCAGGTAACTGGAAGCTGTGCATACTAAACCTATTTGTGCATTGTGTTGTGACCGAGCTCCAACATGTTCATTCCACTCTGCTCATATTCATTCAGAATTGAGCTGCTGTGAGTTTCTATGATCGGCCTTCAGAAACTATTCTTGTCCGTCCTGCTCTGCTCTCAGTCGCCGATACCGCAATAGTGCTAATCTCCTGAGCAAACACTAATGAAGAATCTTAATATGCACGGTGGGGTGTGCGTGTTGAAGCAGATGCCGTATTCAAACACTGGTGTTGCGGAAGATGGGCTGGAAATACAACAAATTAAATTAGCAGCTCGGGTTGGCGGCACGTTACATAATGAATGCAAACAGGGGATTTTATTCATGTATTTAAATAACTCCAAGATCCTGTCAAGTGATATTGCATTTCAGACGCTGCCTTTTCATATGCGAGAAGTTATTATGTGCATTTTTGTGGGTGTCTGAGAGTCATTTGTGCCACCTGCAATAAAAGCACATTAATGTCATGGTGTGAGTTTGGATCTGCCACCAACGCAGCCGATTTCTGCCAGCTGTTATGTAATATCCCCGAACTTAAGAAGAGCAATTCTCCTCCCTTGATTCTTCGTCAGATGTGGCGGCTGGAAAGGAAAAAAAACACAGTGAAAATATCCGACTAATTCCCTCATAATGTTTGTCATTGCCTTTATTCACTCTTCAAAAAATGTCATGGACTGACTGAGATGTTCCAGAAAAAAACGTTTGCCGATGTTTGTTGAAGTACTGGCTCTGTTGCAATGAAGATGACTGAACTGAAGCATATAAACCGGACCTTGGCTGCTCAGGGGCCACATGTGGCTGTTCAGCTGCTTCCTTCCAGCCCTCTTGAGCTTAGCTACCAAACTTATCGTGTCGGAATTTTTTGGACTACATCCTGACATATTTTGCAATTAGTTTATTAGTCATTATAAGTTCAACTTTTTTTTTTTTCACCTTGTTTCCACTTCTGTTTTGTCTTTGAGTGTTTCTTGTGTCTTGAAAAATTGACAAGAATTGATGTTATGCTTAAAATGCACAAGATGCAGTAGCAATCTTTTAATGGATACTTTTACATGACAATTGTACCAATCATTTCAAGGATGTTTTTTTAATGTCCCACATCTTTCGGCTTCACGGCCCCAAACAACAGTTATATATATATAAAACAACACATATATATATATATATATATATATATATATATATATATATATATATATATATATATATATATATATATATATATATATATGTCGAGATTTTTTTTATTCGAATTTCGAGCGAAAATCCAGAACTCGAACGCCCCCGAAAAAAGCCGGAAAAAACATAACGTGCGCGGACCGATGAGCCGACCAATGACGCACTTTGTTATTGTGTATAACGCAGTCTCAGTATGTAGACGTGTCCTGTTAGCTACATTTACTGACTGTTTTATCTTTCTATTGAGGTGTAAAACCACTGGACCGTGGTAGAGTGTCACAGGGGAGGTGCTCGCTCTCCACACCTCCGAGGCTGGAGCGCACACTCCAGGGTTTGATGTCCTGTTGTGGGCTGGAGCTGGGACAGGGATGAGGCGAGTCTGGGACAGAGCGTTACTTGGTTTATGACTTTGTCACAGCCAAACTGCACAGAAGCGCACATTCAGAGCTGGACACGCACCGGGCACCTCTTCCCTTCTGGAGAGACGTCACTGACTCGGCAACCCCTCCCACATGCAGCGGCCACACACATAGAGGAACAGCGCACCTGCAGCAGACACTCGACATTCACTCCTACAAAAGACTATTTTAAGGCTTGGAACGCATTATTTCTTTTTCCATTCATTGTAATGGGAAAAATCTATTCAGATTTCGAACAATTCGCTTCTCGAACGGACTTCTGGGACAGATTGTGTTCGAGAACCCAGGTACCACTGTGTATGTGTGTGTGTATATATATATATATATATATATATATATATATATATATATATATATATATATATACAGGGGTTGGACAAAAATAATGGAAACACTTTTTTAGCTAATAGTGGCATCATATCTACCATGCTGGGTGCAGAGTAGCTCGTGGAATAGAGAATGGTGGAATGCTCATTCCAAGGAGAACATTTTTTTCCCCTTTGGCATTTTGTCAAGAACTGTGTGCAAATAAGGAGACAATGGGAGATGAACAGCAGGCACTCCCTCCCTCCTCTTCCTTTCTACATAGAGTACAAATGGACTTGACTGGTCATGTCATATCAGCACTGTTTTCCATCTTTCCGGTCGTTTCTACTCGAATAAAAATGTCTAGTTTGCCCACCTGGCACGCTCAAAATGTTGCAAAGGTTCGGTGTCTGAGTACTCCTCAACTGTTCCTCTCTTTCCTTCCTCTTGAAAGAGAAAATCCACAATATTAGGATTCTAAACCATCTTTTACTCCAGGCCAGTTCCCATTAGAGACAGATGAGAGCTTTGATGTCTGTTTAATATTAGGAGAGGAACTATCGGTGTCAGTCTAGGTGGTTTTGGGCGTCTTGTCGCAAAGAGCTGACCTCGGAACAGGCTTGGTCGGGTTTTGAGGGAAAGATCAGCAGCAGTTGAAGATGTTTGAAGGGATGATAAGAGATGCAGGGAAATGAATGTTTGTGGGCGAAGCAGAATAAAATTAAACCCTTTGGCTGCATACTGAATATCAATGCAGTTTTTCACCAGCTTTTAAATATTGCATAAAAAGTCCAGAATGAAATATATATATATATATTCTCTTAGATAGACTGCTCATATACCTCCACATCACAGCACATTAGGGATCATCAATTTCCATTAATTTTGATTTATTTTGACAATATTCTTATTTAACCTGTGATTTTTTTTTTTTTTTTTTGTTTCGTGCATCATTCACCAAACACAAGTGACAGATTACTGTATATTATGACCAACACAAAATCTGGTACGATCACAATAGAAACAGAAAAAAATAAAATAAAAATAAATAAATAAATAAATAATGGATAATTATCATTAACTGAAATACGATCAGTATCAAAGGAGTTCGATCCATTGGAGGACAATGGATCGCTTTGGCAGGGAGTCAGTCGATGGAAAGCAAGGTGGATCTAGTAGATTTTCAAAGTTCAGCACTGCATTCAGACTTTGAATCACATTTTACATTAAAGCGGAGCGAGCCCATATTTGACACCACGGACAGGGAAAGTGATCAAATAACAAGCAAACATGAGAGATGTGGGTTGGACAGTCCACATTATCTGAGTGTTGTTGAACCACTCCTGCTTGTTTGTCACCAATGACTCAAGGAGACGGAGTACTGTCACCACTGAAGCCTTAGTGCGTTGCCAGATTTTCTAACACTGTCTCATTTTTGTCTTTGCATTCCATTACACTGTTCGTTATTCACTATTCGGTCTTGCTTTTAACTCATTTTACCAAAGGGTGAATGTGGTTTTTTTTTTTTCAATATTCAGCCAAATATTCCGCAGGGAATATACGGTTCACCTTTATCTTAAACTTACAAGCTTAGCAATGGACTTGTGGCCCGTCCAGGCCACGCTCTCTCGACGAACAACCCCACTGTGAGAATAATGATTTCGTACTTTCAAGAGCATTTCTTTATCTACCTATTTTATCTTGTTCAGGTGGACACGGCCAGTTTCATCCAGTAAAGCTTTACTTGACAATTATCATTAGGGAATGATGAATGGCCTCTCAGGATTCTGTTCACAGTCCAAAAACCGTTTCACAAAAAAAAAAAACCTCAAGTAAACAAGTGTGGGATTCTTTGTGAGATGTGTGCGAGGTGATGAGAGGAATGGGATTGACTCCGGCAACCTGGATTGATATACCCTGGGGAAGGCATCTTCAGCGTTACATGCAGTCGAGTTGATAATGGAGAAACAGTTGCAAAGAGCAAGTCCGTGTTTAACTCGACTGTTGCTAATCCGGAATCCAAATCACTGGAAAATAGGAAAAACAACTGTACAGCAGAGCAAGAGAAAGAGGGCCACAGAGACACACTGATCTGGAGCGTATGTCTTTTGTGTCGTCTTAATCCCCCTTTTCCGTCCCCGCGAGGGCAATAGCGTGTTTCCTCTTACAAGTTGTAGATTTCACGTCGTCCTCCGACACGTAAGAGTCAGCATTCCAAAATTCTTCCAGGCAGCTGGGGATAAACTTCACCGTCAAGTCTGTTGGCCCTGGGATTTATTTCAGTTCTGTATTAGAGAAAAGTAAATTCAGAATGATTAAACTGACAGAGACAAAATAAAGGCTGTCCGCCGAGCTGCACAATGAAACTGTCCGCGGAGACTCATATTCTCCACCCGCACATCTCTGATACACAATCCTCCTGTCAGCATCTCCTCAACTGGTGTGATTTGTGTCCTCTCGGCTCAGCCACTCTCCCGTTCTCTAAAGCAACCCACTCATCACTATATGTAGCGTCGGATCTGCAGGTGTTCCGCTCCACACAAGGCTCCATTCCCTTCAGTCATGTTTTGGTCATGTTACATTAAGCTCCGGCGGGCTACGTCCGTGTTGTTGTTGACAATGTGCTGCATTTAATTATATCCGCTGCCTAATACATCCGTTTACATGTTTGATGTGAGAGTGTGTGTGGGCCGCCATTGTGTCTTCTCCAACATATCGACTTATGAAGTCACGTGACAACATGACATTCGAGTCTTGCGCACAAACATTCTTTAGCAGAGACAAACTTCAGCACTGATGGAAGCATGACGCCACAATTTATCTGCAATTGCATGGTGTTTTACTGATTGTCATTCCTTCATTTTTTGTTGTATCCAGGTCTGTCTTGTCTCCCCACAAAGCAATGTCCTGGACCACCATGCACCGTAGTTTATGACCTAACGTCCTGCTCATTTGTGTGTATGGCAGGTATCGATACGATACATATCCCAATACAGTAGTGGTGAAACGATACATTGTGATATACTGTGAAACTGTAACTTCAGCAATATATTGTAATAAGAACCATCATCTTAAGGTGGAAATTTGATAATTCAGTTGAATATTATGTGCATATTGTTAGACTTGCAGTACAATTTCATAGTCGAACAGAGGAATGAATTACTCCCTGGGCAAAAGAATATTGGCAAAAAAAAGGAAGCCGATATTTCTCTTGTAAGTCCAAAGTCCACAACAAAAGAAGCCTCATTGTAAGAAGTCTAACTATTTATCCGTATTATTGATCAAGTATCTGAAAGCTCTGCAGAGGTTGTTATCCGTGTGTGAAGCCTGACAGAATTATTTATATATTAAGTGAATCCAAACTACCAAAAATAAAAGGTACCCTCTGACTTGCTGACTCTCGGTGAAAAAGCCTCTGAGCGTATTTGCGGAAAAGCAGCATATTATTAAGTAGATGGAAATGGTAGTGGGTGTTTCTGCTCCCGAGGTCATGGATTGTTGTCAGTGTGTGTGCGTGCATAGATATTCTTTTATTTATTTCTTTTTTTTGGATCCCTGCCATCCTCTTGGAGTCAGAGCAATCTCACTCACCCGTTCTTTCCTCCAGGCGCAGAAATAGTCGGCGGTGTTAATGTTGGTGGAGGTGGGTGGCAGCAAGTCGAGGAAACAATGTTCGAACAAGTTGGGTGGTAAGAGGTGACGTGGGGGTGAAAGGGTGAGCTGGATGGAGAGGAGTGGGCGGAGGAGGTCGACTATCAGCAGAGTGCATGATGAAGAGTTCGAAGGGAGGAGAGGAGGCTTCAGTCCAGATGGAAAAAAAACTATTTTGGCAAGCAAACACCGACTGGCCCGACAGAGAGGCAGCCAGAAATGACCCATCTTGCCCTGCGAGAAAGCAATCAAAGTTTCATCTCCTCTAATAAAACTGCTTTCACTCACTGATCCTTGTTTCCTTCCTGCCGCCTGAGATAGTCATTTTAAATATTCTTCTTCTTTTCATCTCTGTGATCTAACCATCCATCCATCCTGGCCATTTTGGAAGAAAAGCTCGGAGCAGAAATCGTTTACGCACTTTGTTTTAAGTTTGTGTGCCGGCGGTTACGCTGGCTGCTGTTCCGAAAGCAGGATTGAAAGAAGAACACGGCGCAGAGGAGGGCAGGGGGGGCAGACTGGACTTGTGTTTGTGAGTGCCTGCCAGGGACAAGGATTGAAGGTTTTGGGTCACGGCGCCTGGGTCTGGGAACTTACTGCTGAAGAAGCGTATTAAACACAGACAGAATCATATGAATAATTGAAGAAGATTCGAAGGACAAAGTCTTGATGGAGACAATGTAACTTCAGTCAAAGAAATCTGTAAGTTTGTTAGCCAACTGCTTGCGCGTTCAGTCTGTAAACATCCCACGGTGAGCTTTCCATCATGGTGTCTCAGTCCAGACACGTCCACCCAAAGACTGCCAATCCCCTTCTCTGGCACTCAGTAAGTCTTGTCCCTGACCCTCTGCTGTGATATGATAATCCTGGTTGAAGTCTCTTTGGAAAGGTTTTCTTTAGGTTGGTGCTCAGTCACTGGTCTTGAGATAAACTGACAGTGATGCTTGGTGGTTCCATCGTCGGTTATGGCATTCACGCGTTACCTTGCCATGAAATCAGTCCAGGAACAAGTATTCCATATCTACTCTGGACCAGAATTGGTTTGGACATAGCTGGTAAGGGTTGGCTTAAACTGCAGGCCGGACACCTTAAATTTATTGTGAAAAAAAAAAAAAAACAGTCACTGATGGGGCTTTCAACTGAGACAATGATGGTGGGTGAGAACATTTTTTTTACTTCAATCTTTCCTAAGTGGTAGCAGTGTTGGCCTAAGTTCAGGCAGTGCGAGGCTTTATCTGGATTATCCGATATAAGAGGATGCCGGCGGCCAACCTCGCTGATCCAGCATCAGTGGGAGGGAAATTAAATGATTGACTAAAGATTATTGCGGGCAAATATGAAAGACCGTATATGGACGTCACTGAACTCTTAGAAATTACAAGAGGGACCACTGCTACAAATTATTATTAATGGTGGATTATATTCATCTATGACTCTGACTTCTTTGTTACATTAGTTAGATATGATCTGTCTACCAATGGTCAGGAGCAGTGGGTTACGACGGAAAGGACTAGGTCACGAATACATGCGGGTGAAACTAGTTTTCCCTGTAGGGTGTCAGTCGTAGGGGTAGGTTCAAGAGTACGGACATCCTGGAGGGACTCGATGTAGAAGTGCTGCTCCTCTGCATTGAGAGAAGCCGGATGAAGTGGTTTGGGAATTTGGCTCGGATGCTTCCTGTAGGTGTTTCAGGTAGGGATGTACCGATTATGGTTCCAATACCGATACCGATTCCTGGGATTTGGCTATCGAACAATACTGATACAGATCAGAAACCAGTATTTAAATACTAACCTTCTTGTATAACACTGGACATGCTTTGAGTGAAGGCCAGAAATGACTTTAAACAAAGCCAAATGTTGGCAAATGGATGGACGGTTGGATGAAGAAAATATTTAAATTAGGAAAAAATAAAATGTAGCAATGGGCATGATATGGAGTCGGAGGTTTAACTGGTGGACTGAAATTGTTCTGTAGTTGTATAACATTCCAACACACCCAGCTATATCATCCAAATAAAAAGCCCATTCTGTAACCCCCTTTTTTCCCTTCACATTTACTCTACTCCGGAGTTTAGTTTACCAGAAAAAATAATACTTGCTTATACTGGTAAAATGGTCAAGGAATATGAGATTTGCCAACAGTGTGTGTAATAAGGGGCAGAATACCTACTATAGTGTGTCCAGTTTGTGCTCAATAAGTACTGTATGTGGGGCCATCATGCATCCACAGCTTCAGTCTTTCAAAGGTGTGTTGTCTGGAGAGCTGCATTGCCTGGTGTGCTGGCAGTTCGTGGTCAGGACTTCACTTCCTAATTTATTGTTTTGCATTTTAATTTCTATTATTTTCAGACCTTAGCGTGATTCAGTTCTAGCTGTTCACCACTCCGTACAGCAACACAGATTTTAGTAAATTTAGTTTTCAATTGTGCTTGGGACTAGCTGGAACAAAAGCCAAAAGGGCATAAGTCAAGTTCTGTGGTCGAAAGACATGAGAGTGGATCTTTCCAAAAACATAAAGAATCAGTTGCAGCAATGCTGAAAGTTTGTCTCTGATGGTGCAGAAAATTGCTCGCACTGGGGGAAGCTTTGAATGAGCTGCTGCTCCGCACTGGAACCTGACGGATTGGATCCTAAAATTATTCTGGCATGCTCTCCTATTTTAATAATGTCTGATTATCGCTTTCAAACAAAAATAAATGATGCGTGATGTCACAGACTGTCACCACCAGGCTCAGTGAAGAAGCTGTAGATTAATCTGCCGTGAAGTCCGGGATCCAAGCTCCACTTATAAAATGGTCCATAAAGCACAACATTTTGTGAATTTATTGTGTTGAAAACATTAAGAATAATATCATTTTATGAATTCCCTCATAAGGCTCGTGGATGGGAAGCAATTTCTACTGAAAAAAAAAGAACAAAAGAAGGACACCAGAAGATTTGTACTGAGGTTTGTGTCATCAGTGTCACAGTTCCTGCTTCTACTGCACCCAATTTAGGCCTCTTCATTCTCCTTTTTAAATCTCCGTCCTTTTAATATCTGAACACTAAATGACTAGAGTGAGAGTTAGATGAGCTGGAGATGAGGATACTCTAGTTGTCATTGCGAGTCACTATAAAGGACAAGACCAAGGCTACATGGAACGGAGAGACATTGTTGGACCAATGGAGTTTTCGATGGAAGAAGAGTCAGTAGGGTTGCAGTAAAGGTTAGGTTGGATAAAGCTGACTTTTGGTGGCAACTCTGGGTGGGAGAAAACTACAAGACAAACGCTTGGCTTTCAAAATCCCTCAACATTCCTCATTGTTCAAGTGATTCGAAAAGGTTATTTTCAGCAATGAACCCAACAGTTTTCTTTTCTCATCAACTACCACTTGAGGTTTCCTCCGGAACAGTGAAGCGTACAGAAAGTAGCACCCCAGGTTCCGTGTTGTCAAATCGATTATGCCGACAGGTTTGACTATTACGCGCACTCTCGCTCGAGACATACAGTAATCGCTGTGGCTTCACAGTCAAACCCCCACAGCAAGGCACATTTACAGAATGATATAAATATATATAGCGATATTTTCGTTGAATCTACCTACATCCAAAGTACACTTTTGATTGCCTTCCAGCGATAGCGAGCTGCCAGAGAACGCAGAGGGGGAGGAACACAGGAGGAGAGGCTCAGCAACAGGATAGCGGCGAGAAAAGAATAAAAATGCAAAAAGGGATGGATTGTACACAGCTCCAGGGGAAAATAAATCAATACTCTCGCACACACCACACTCCCACACAAGCACTAAATAATATGTTTTCTCTCACCTTTGTCATCCCTCAACACTTGGTTGGCAAAAAGTTTATTTTACTTTGTGTTCAAAGATTAGAAGAGATGTGTTTTGTCTTTGTCCAAGACTTAGTTTAAGCTTCACTGTGCTCAAGTGTTTCAGTGAGAGAATGTCTGTCAAGCTCGAGGAGCCAGGGGTCAAATATCTCCCGCCAAGTCTTCTCATATTGCCAACAAGAGCTAGAAATCGTTGGTTGAAAATTGAATTTGCTTCTAAAGAACCCCAATAACTGGCAAGCCAGGAAAAACATTGTGATCATGACGATAACAGTGTTTGAAGACTGTTTTGGGAGAGAATAAATGATGAATCCAAAATAAACCCTGAAATAAAATTAAAAAAAAAAAGAAAACGGTTCACATATATGGATGCAAATGTATTTTGGGCTTTTTAGGAGAGTCGGCAATTCAAGGATGCTAAATTTAGCCTGTGAAAGTTAAAGTCCACAAGACAAATATAACATTCAGATAGATTTCTCTTTTTTTTCAGCAAAGGAACTTGTGTTTATAAATGTGGAACTTAACTTTTTAAAGGCAGTTGAGTTTCATTGCCAAAGAGCAACATAATGTTATGTTCGGGGACACTTCTTCAAACACATGCCTGGCCTGAATGTGGTGAAGACGGACTGACATTTGCTTTTGTGTTATTTCTAACCCCTTATCAGGCTGTCTACCTTAGTAACAGTGCCGTCAGGAAGTCGCCAAGACTGAGACATATGGACGTTTAAGGGGCTTTTTTTAAAATAGAAACTGACACGCAGCAACGTCTAGAACTAAAGGAGCTCCAACCCAAGGCTTACCTCACCCCAACCTTTATCTTTCTTTTACGCAACGCCCTCCCCACGGCAGAATATGCAGCAAAATGAAAGCCTACTGCATCTACATGCAACACTGAAGGCTGCCTTCGGCGTCAGCATAGGACACAAAAGTCAACCTTTCGACCATCTATACATTACGCCATTGGAGGCAGTCGAAGCACATGTTCATCCTTCTTTAGGCCTATATCCTCAGCGGGTAGTGCGTCACTTGAAAGAAGGATAGAAGTTGGGGTCAGGTTAAGCATGCGATGGCGCTCCTTTCGCACTGTATGTGGTGACGTGTGACTTGCTACACAAAGTGACTTGCCAGTTACACAGGAAAAGAACACCCTCTCCATTGAAACACCGATGCACCTATGCAAAGCGGAAGGTCACAAAAGTCCACTTGCAAACGTCAATATCGTGGAAATGAGTTACAACATCCTTTTGTATTAAAAATATTTAAATTGTTTTCAGGAAAGTACTTGTTTTTTTAAGAAATCCTTTCACATATTCGTGATATATTGGGATATGAAATGTCCATTTCATTCAAGGATTTATCCCAAGTTTTTGTTTGATTCTGGTTTGAAAATAAAGCCTGGCTTCCCTGGTGGATGTGTTTCTCAACTCTTCCATGATACTTGGAGGAGCGTCTTTCTACCCCAAAAAAATGTATAGCTGTTTATTTGAAACTAGAAGATAAAGTCTTCACAAAAAAGTGGAACTTGCAATATAAATGTCACATAAAGTCACGATGATTAAAATGGTTTTAACGGTCTTTGAGGAGGATTAAAGTCATCTCTATCATGAGTGAAACCAGGGAGAGAGTCAGTGTCTCAACTTTTATTTCCTAATCCACTTCTTTTATTGAGCGGAGCCACTCCCTTCGTTCCTTCTCGGCTCCATCCCTTAATTGCTTGACTTCTTCCCCCCCGACGTCTGGTGACGCCATGACGCATGTCTTAATTAAACGGCTGCTTAGAAGGAGGGTGGCAAGGAGTGAACAGAGGGGGCGCCGGAGGGGGGGCGGGGAGTGCTAGATGGAGATTAATGAAAGAAAAGTCTGTTAATTACACAACAAGGTCAGGACCGGTTTTGCCCTCGCGGCTTAATTGCGTCCCGTGATCGTGATGCAGGACCTGATTTTTAATTTTCGACCGGCGGGGAAGATTGCCACCCGGCGCGGTTATATGTGCATCCATAAACCTGACAAGGTTCTTTGATATCGGCGTGCATCTGGGTTACGTTGTCAGTTTGATGCATGTGTTTTTAATCACATGTAGACTAGCATGTCTGCGTGACTTTGGCGAGACTCGGAGAACACTGTGGACAGACTGTCCGGAATGTGTGCCAACTTTTACATTGGTTTATTTTTATTTATTTCACCGTGAAAAACATAAATATCGGTTGAGTTTCTTCATGGAGGTCAGCACTTTCTAAGTGCCTTTCAAGCTCATGAGTTTGACCAAATGAAACTTGTTTGATTCAGCACATTGCTAAACTTAAAAGTCCATGGGTGTTTTTAAGATAAAATAAAACTCTTCAGGACAAATGGTAGTAAAGCAAAGCATGTCTTCCACTGTAACTGAAGTAGATGTGACCTCCTGTCTGTACTTGAGCTGAGCCTGTTGTATCAGTGCTCTACTAGATGGAATTAACTGCTCTTTTGCCATAGTTACACTTATGAAGACACCTGACTGGAGGAAAAAAAAAAAAAAAAGATGTTTCAAGACTCCTAGAGGTTAAGAACGGAGGCTTGAGTGCTCGTGAATATGAAGCACACTTTACAGCCACCCTCACTCCTGTCTTCTGTATAAATGACACTTTTCTCAAGTGGCACTCTGGGAATACGCATCCCCTTAAATCTTCATGCAAACTATTTACATCACTGTTCTCCTGTTGTCATATGTGATTTTAAAACTTTGAGATAAAGAGTTTGACGACTCGCCACGGTGACGGCACATGGACGCCACTGCAGCTGTTTGTTTGCCCCAGAATGTCCAGCACTTTATCCAGCAGCGAGGGCCGTTTCTCCCCCAGCATGTCACGGTTATGTTATGTTAGTTATTGTTGCAGTGGTGTAGTTGCGTGTGTTGGACTGCAGTTGTTGTGATGGGACGCTTGGATTCAGGTTGAGCTTGTTTGTCCCCGCTGCTCTAGCTGAAAATCTAGATGGGCATTTATCAAGTATAAATGCAGGTTCATGGTGGAACTTGTTGTGTGCCACTTTGGTTTTACAATGAAGCCAGATTTTGCTGCATGTATTCATAGTTGCATGTGCTCTTGACTCACCAAAGCTCTTCGCTGTCAGCTGTCTCTCTCATACTCGAGCGTCTGTTCCCCTCCCTGTTTTCAGGGGTATGATCCAATATACACACGGCGAAGTGCTGGGGCAAAAAAAAAAAAAAAAAAGTGAGCGGACTTCCTTGCCATTCATCCGTCCATCCACTTGTCCGTCCGTCCATCCACCATCCATTCGTCCATCCATCCACCCACCCATCCATGCATTCATCCATCTATACGCAGGATGTGAGGAAATCCAGTGGGAGAGGAAACATAATTCAATTGGACTCAAAAAAAAAAGAAACATCTCATCATCTAGCAGACACCTAATGTCCTCCATCATGACTTCATCCATCTGACTGTCCTCCTCCCTCAGTACTATGAGGAGCAGAGCCTTTAAACTTTATATTCCCTCTGACTACCACAGTCAGAGATTATTATTATTATTATTATTATTATTATTATTATTATTATTATTATTATTATTATTATTATTATTATTATTATTATTATTTTATGATTGATATTCACAAGAAGCAATTGCTTTTATTTCAATTGTTTTTGTATTTTTTTTTTGTCTTGGAGTTTGTGCCACTAAATTGAGGTATTGGAATGAGATTCAACGTTCAGTCTTTCTTTCTTTCTATTTTTTTTTACATGCACATGAAAACGTTTGTGCCAGGTGTATATATCTGGCATCTTCCCTGCCGGTCAGTAAAACACAATTCCTCTTTCAAACTGCAGAAAGCTTGAGGTGTGGGAAGCAATATTGATTCGTGATGCTGCTGAAAGTTATGAGCATGCTCACTTACACACAGACACACTTGCAGCTTCTCTCCATTTGGGATGGCAGTTTGTAATGGCATACCGCAATGCTTTCATTTTTTTGACAGATAAAAATGTAGAAATCTGGTTGCCTTGGCAGCAAGAGTCTATACTTACTATACTGGAACCTCCATAGCGCTGTTGATTTGGGTGGTTTGCTGTCTTAAAAACAACTGGCACATGTTTGCTTCCACTTGTTTTCTTTGACAGTCAAGAACGGGCTTTGAAAGTAGGGCAGTAATCTTGACTGAACATCCTGTAGTGTGATGCAGTCTAAAGCAGCACTCCAGATACCTGTGCAAAGACTCTCTGAAAGGCTCCCTCTGTCAGGATCATGGCCCCGTATGTGACCTGCCTCAGGTCAACTGGCCGAGCTTCATATCTTGGCGCAAACTCTTGACCAAAAAGCGAAGGTGCTACTTCTCAATATATCATGAAATCCGTTGAGTCCCAGGACGTGTGAGATCCACCCTCCATTCAAAGGAACACAGTTCCTGGATTGCAATATTCTTAAGAATTTAACCATCCATCCATCCTCATCGGCTTATAATAAATAATAATTAACCATGTAGAAATAAATTAACCATGATGAATACGTTTAAAAAAGAATAAATAAAAAGGTCATTATAATCAGACGATTCATTTCCATGACAAAATCCAAAGGTCAAGCCACAAAAATCAGAGTACTTTAAGAGCAGGCTTTGCAATAACCCGCTGTCAGTCGGACACTGTCACTCAGTGTACCGCGCCGGAGCAAAATCTCTTTCCTGACTTGAAGTGAATGTCTCCTGTCTGTTTCTGTGCGTCGTCCACAGTGTGATACCTACGTGCTCGAGTGAGTCCATCTGTCTGTTCACTCAGGTTCAGATGTGTTTGTCTGCAGCCTGTCTGTCCTTGTCTGCAATCTCTGCTGATACAAACAAAACCAGTGACTTACTGCTGTGATGTAACACAACAGCGTTTTCTGTTCCTGTGACATAACAGCTTTAGTAATGCTAAATGCGCACGGCGAGGACAGCCGCTGAATACACTTTCGGAAGTAATTGTTTGTAAGGGTTTATGCCACAGCTGCTGATTTCCTCTTTTATCTGCTGACATTTACTCAAAGATAAATAAAGTTCCGACACCCTACACTGCGCTGACGTCTGTACTTTGGTGCCATTATTAACAAGTCGGTGTCCGCTTTGTGAAGCAGGATACCAACTGTTAGTGCAGTGGTTGTGTAAGGGTGAGTCAACCTCAGTCAGTGCACTATCGGGTTGAATTCCCTTCACTATACATAGCTTTTGTATATTTTCCACTCATTTACGGTCTGGGCACCTGGTTAAAGCTTCCAGCTAGGTCATGTAATTTTACCTGTTTATATATATATATTTTTTTTTTAATATATAGTTTGTGTACCGAATTAATTTAATTCCAAATGACATGAATAGTTCAATATGAGGCAGGGTCAGGTAGAGTGGGGATTTCCATGCGGAAATTTACCTGGGTGAAACCAACCAGAGCCTTCTGATGGCATTGAAAAGTCCAAACAGACGTGGACACTGTAAGTTCTCAATTACAATATTAGGGTCACATCGACCTGTTCTCCTGGATCAGATGTCTATGGTTGTCTTTCTCTTCTTCTCATCAACATGTGTGAGTCCTGTCTTTATATTATAAATATATGGGTTAGAAAAATGGAGACCTAGAATACATTCATGTCTGTATGGAGCCTACACAGATTCACATGAGGTTCTATTTTGAGCCCATTTTTGGACGGAGCCTTTCGCTCAAAAATTCCGAGTTCATTTTGTTCGTATTTCTGCACGTTTCCACAAAGATTACGGATAAGGACCAAACGGAGCAGTACCACTGGAAACCATGGGGGCGGTGTGCTGTTACTACCTGATAGCTATGAGGCAAGAAGAACACATAAGAACGACAGAAATTGTCCTTCCTCCAGTCGCCATATATTTAACAGCCTCACCGACCACCGCCTCCGACATCACTGCGTCTTTCTTGTGTGCAAGAGGTACATTATCAATACTTCTTCCACAGTCACTATGTTGGTTTTGGAGTTTGTCTTTGACATAAAGTTTGGACTCTGGGCTGCTCCCCCTGGTGGAAATGTGGTCAATGACGGAAGGGTACTATTCCGGAGCGTAAATGGGCCTTGAGAGTAGCCTCACCTCTTTCTGCTGTCATGAACTTGCTCTGAAAAGTTGTCCACAGTCTTCCTGCCAGTCTTGGGAGCAGCTCTATTTGGACCCCAATGTTTGGACTACATCCCCGCACCTTTCCCCGCTTATTATCATGATCAGCTTCTAGCTGGACAGACAGAGAATTTTGGTGCACAAGATGTGGCCACCAATTGACAATCCCTTAAGAGCACACGGTGGGGAAGCCATGCGTTTGTCAATAAGAAGATATAACATGAATTCATTCATTGCCAGAATCGACAAACGCTGCTTGGTGGTTTTTTGACCTCCATTGTATTCCGTGTGAAACACAGGGCACCTCAGTGTGATATAAGATAATCCGGTGCCAGACTCTTAAATGCCTCCATCCGTCATCCGTCTCCAGTTTGACCCCCCCAACAGCTTGATATATGTACGTTTGCAAGTTAAGGATCTTCGCAACCGCTTCCTGCTAATGAGAATTCATTGTGTGGCTGTTTACGCTGCCCACCAGCTGATAGAATTAGCATCAAACCCGGCATCACCGACCACACAAAGGCCACCTACATGAATTAAGGCTGTCTGAATTATTGATTTCCACCTACTGGAATCATCATTTCTCCCTTGTAACTCATCTCCAATGCCATCACCTCTCCTCCTTCCTTCCTTCCTTCCTGCCAGAGCTATTCGGCACATTTATTTTTTTTTTTTTCACGGACGCCTTGGCATTTCACAGCACCGTTTACGACATCAGACGCATCATTCTGCGTCTCTTTTATTCTTGTCTTGCGTGAGTGTGTGTTTGTGCTCATTCAGTGGTGAAAATGAGCGATCCTCTTTTAGAGTGATTAATATTAATTAGTCTCAGCTATCACATTATCATCCAGGCGAGTCATGCCGCACATCTATTGTAGTATGTGTGGTATGATTTATTAATGCCATAGTGTGAGGCTGGAAAGAAAAGAAAGTTTGACGAAAGGAAAGAAGGACAAATATTTTCGTAAAAACAGAGCATCTGTCACATGTGAGGTCATTAAACTTCCATTTGACCATATTTCAATGTGTTTTACTTGTGTCACTTTGCACATTTTGTTTTAAAAACCAAACTAATGGAATGATTAAAAAGAAAAAATCGTTTACATAGGTGCGCAGGCTGACAGCAGGAGATTCCCACAATATTGCATTAGACCGCGCAGGTAGCAGCACTAAAAGTCTATTAATTTGTTTCCCGTAATGATAATATAGCTGCAAGAGCAGTGAACAGAAGAATAAATAGCTGAAAGAGACGCTCCACTGCGAGCATGTGCCGAAGTTCAAGAGCAGATTTATAGCTCTACTTCAGCTGCAAATGTTCTCCTGCTTATGCATGAGGTTATCCTGAATCAGTTCGACAGCTGCCCACAAACAACGTTGACAGTTTCTTCTCTTCATCTTGGCTTTATATCATCTCTGACTTTTTTTCCTTTAAAGTAAAAGTTTTACCTCATGTTACTCAAATATACATTGATAGTATTTTGCCTAGTACAGCACAATGTGAACTATTTGTAATCTATATAGTTTTACTCGAATGTTTTCCTTACTCAGGTTTAACAACCAGAAATAGTTTGATCATATTTGTTCAATTCTTCTTTTTCTGTTCAGTGTTTCGGTGCTCTTAAATCCTGACTGTGTTGATGAAAGCTAATAGTCTTTCCTGATACCGTAAGTTCCACGTTCACGGAGAGCCATATTTTATGTTGCAATAGTTTTCTTTATCAGACTATTGTTGTTTACCTTTTGTTATGTTTACGTTCTTTACCCACGTTGGCAAAAATCTGTGCTTTGTCCTGAGATATCTGATTTCCCCCCTTGTTCTCTTCTACACAAAGAAGTTGCTCTGGTTGCACTGAGCAGAAACTTGCAGATTAGTCTCAACAACTGTGTGATTTCCTAACATAAAAATCATGATCCGATGTTGTTGACAAACCACCCACACCTGTAATTCATCTTTATAAAGTACTTGTCAGTGTCTTGTTAATCCTGTCTACATCTAACCCACGAATGGTCACCAAAAGTTCACTGTAAACAGCATCATAAATATGGATTATTTACTGTAAATAAGCAAGTAATTTCTTTAACATTCTAAAGAGTGTAATGGTTGATATACTGAAAAAATAGATGGATCTAAATTCTTTCTTTTTGAGTTGATCCTGAAAACACAGTTCAGTACACAGGGGTTCTGCCCCAACGTTTCGTCATAATCCGATTTTATCGTGAGTCAGATTATGGCTCTCAACCGAAAGGTGAGATGTCTTCTTTGCCTCGGTGCTGCACAGATGACGTATTCCTACATTTCAGGCCCCCCCCCCCGTCACGTCTATTTCTCTGTCCCGTTTAGTAAAACCTTTGATGCGTGAGATTCATGCGTGATTTGTTTAATCCCCTCATAGCAATATGACTATACCTTATCCCTACCTTTTTCCTCTGAGTTCAGCTCAAACTACTGCAACTGAGTTCCATGAGTCAAGACACCGCTGATGCTCATTAATCTGACAATTACATTTAATAAAAGCCATAAGGATTTCTAATTAAATACACTTCTACATAGCCGTTATCACATCTACATGTCGACTGATGCTCATTTCCTTTATCTTTGAACCCCGTTCCTGAATCACACTCACTGAGAAACCCCACTGTCGTTTCTTTTGTGCTCTCTAATCTGTATTCATTAGATGTCACTGCTTATCAGTTTTCTGACTCTATATCTGTCAAGCTGAAGGAGTCCATCCGCCCTCCCTGTTTATTGTCCTTTCTTTGCACAGTGCTCCCCTCCACATCTCTCTCTGTCTCACACGCCATCTGTCTGTCCGTCTCTGTCTCGCTTTCTTCAAACTATCTCACGCAGCAGTGTGCCTCCTTCTGCGCCCCCCCCGTCTTCCTCCCAATGTCTTTGCTTGTCATTGCACATCTATATTATTGCACCTTGTAGAAATGCGTCTCTATTTTGAGATGGGTGTGTGCATGTTCCATTTAATCGTGATTCCCAGTCGACACGTTGGACACATTGATCAGTTGGGTTGCCAGCTATCTTGGCACATTTCTTTCCCGCTGTCTCCATTTCTCCCACTTCCCCCTCGGAGTAAACGCTTTACGTGTCTCTTGATGAGAAGGGAAATTATGGAGGTCGATTTTTTGAAAGCTATTTATGAGTAAAATATACAAAACAGTTCAGGTGGGGATACACAAGTCGTGTTTTCATCGAATTTACAGTCAAACTTTTTTAAGCGCCGTCATCCTGCAAGCCAGGTGAGATGGTTCGGCTCAAAAGAATATTAAAATGAGTCAAAGTCAAAGTCTCACAAGCCCTTAAGCCAGAGACTAAATAATACAAAACCAAATACAAACCCATGAAATAATTGTCTTCGTACAAAAAGAGGACAATGTCCAACATCTGAAATCCATTAAAGATGCAGTCCGGCAAGGCATAACTGCCACCGGCTGCTCTACAACACGGTGGCTTGGACCCAACATTCTCACTGGTCAACTGAATGAGGTGCAGCCCAACTGTGGCGCAACGTCAAGAACACCAGTGACCAAAATGGCAGGAATATGCTTCGGAAAGCTGTGTGTTTAGCATGATAACCCAGCAAGGATTGGAATTTTAAGGATGTTCAGGATCAAAACAGGAAGTAGCATGGAGCTAGGAGTATGCAAGGTGACACTGGCGTTTAGTACCTTTAGAGGGCCGATCCCAGCTCAGTCCCATATTTTCAGTACTCTCTCTCTGGTCTGTTGGAGGTGCTATGCAGGGAACACAGCATGTTAAGAGTTAGCAGTCCCCGGTTACAAGCGTCTCTGTTGTTCTGTGCATACAATTCACCGTCAAACACTGTTGATACATGTGCAGTGTGATCCTGTTATCCTATTCCTGTGACTTGCGCCAAGTTGCTCTGAGCTTGCTGCAAAAGTCCAAGACAAAATCCACCTATCCGGTTGGACTCAATTGTAGAGCCAAAGCTAGGTTTGCTTTTGGTCACATTTTGGATTTTTGAACGAAAAAGACTTTGACCCAAGACTGAGGCCGTAGTGTGAACACACCACAGGGAAACTACCTTATGTCATACAAATATTAAAAAGTTGGTGAGTCCCTTCACCAATGTTCATAGCAACTATCCAGCAGGAAGTGGTCCCCATAACAAGAATGTCAAGTTGAATTCAGAAACTATTTAATGGACTGTTAAGTCCACTAGAAGTACTGTAGCTCACAGAACATAAAAGTTTGGTGACATCCTTTTATATCTTTTGTTTTTGACAGCCCAAAGGATTATCCCGCATGATGGATGAAATAAAAGTTTGTTTGATTTGATCTCACATGGTCTTGATACACCCTTTTGGCTTCAGTTGAGGAATCTCATCCTGAAAATGGAACTGGAATCTCATCATGTAAAGTGCTGGGAAGTTGGACCAGCGCATGGTTTGGCTTGCTCTGGATCAGTAATAGTCAATCTAGCCTACTTCTCTTTGTCATTGAGTGCGATCCTTTTTTAAGCCATGGGGACAAGAAGATCCTGATCCACTTCGGCCTCAATCTGCCTCCCCTGTACGACTGCCACACTGCTGCTGCTCTTTTCCAAGCCTGGAGAAGCTGCTCATGGCTGTGTGACGGCGGGACTCTTCATCTCCATCTGGGCCTTGTGTGAGTGGGAAAGTGAAAGAGACCCCTACTTGTGTTCCATTTGGGTGTTGCTCTCGTGCCCCATGCTAAACTGAACGTGATTAAGCTTTTTCTCGATCCAAATCTCTTTTCCCTCTTGGTAAAATCCATTATGCAAAACAGGCTCTGATTCCTCCATTCCTGTCGGACTGAAATCACAACAACAAGTTCCAAAAAAGAAGTGTTCTTTTAAGGCGAATGGTTGCTGAGAAAATGCCTTGTGTTTGCTGCAGTGTTTCAGAGAGATTGATAACTGATCATGGAACGATACAAAGGTAGTAAGACTTACAGTGTCGCTACTAAATGTTGCACTCAGGTTCTGAATATGTGACTGTAATAAAATGCATAGCCTGTTTGCTCATTTTGACAAGTATGCAAAGCGGGTTATCAAGACAGGGTGTGGTGGCTTCTGAAAGCCAAAATAGTGTCTGTTGACACTTTTGCTGTGATGGATTTACATCTTTCTGGAAAACAGCTAGCTCATTTGTCTCGCCCTTTTAGCCAAGTGACTTAATATGTATATATATTATGAATGCAGTCCGTGGTGCACTCGCGAAATGGCACTATGGAGTGACAGTTGGCGCCTGGATGCAAGCCAATATATATAACCTATATATATATATATATATATATATATATATATATATATATATATATATATATATATATATATATATATATATATATATATAAAACATAACCAGTTACATTAAGCATCAGCATGTTTATTTTTATGGATGTTACATGAGATGACGGATGAATCAAAATGCAAAGTAGATATGAAATAAGAGTTCTGCTGTTTGGTGAAGAAACTGAAAAGATCAGGGCCTCCAGCAGGAGCAGGTGATTTTGCACCCATTATCACCCGCTACTAAGACTGGAGAAGTGGAAAATGGAAGCTCAGAGTGACGGAGTGTGCGAAGTAACCAGTTTGGTTCCGTGTCTGTCGTGTTTGTCACGCGTTCTTTGATAAGCCTCAGCAGGGAACATCGTCACCTTCTGCAAGCATTTGGAGTCACACCGACTTATCACCTTCAATCACTCCGTCACCTTTCTCACTTTCTCCTGCTCCAGAAAGTTCAGAGCAAAATTTGTGAAATGGAAATGGCGGGTAGGTTCCGCACACTGTTTTCATTCGCTGTGCTGGTACAATCCACTGGCAGCCTTTGATGCCATTTTTTTCCGAGGCGGCTGATCACAAAGAATGTGGGAATTGTGTTTGTCAGATGGATTTAGCCAAAGTCTCCACTCCTATTCCTCCCTAATCCTATGTTTTATCTCGTCTCAAGTTCCCCTGTGAATTCAATTGCAGTGTATTTTTTTCTCCCGAGTTCATTCTTAATTTTCTCTTTCATGAAGTGAAAGGGGGATTAAGTATTTTGGGGGGCTTATAATGACGCTGTGCTTCCTGGAATTGTAGGATTTCTGCAGTGGAATTATTTAAGGGCTTCATATTATGTCTTCTGGAGAGGTGTAATAGGATAGATTTTTAGATAACTGCCCTTGGGCCCTGCAGTGCTATGTCCATGTTTAAAAGAACTTAAGAAATTTGGGGAAACACAAACCAAATTGTTTCTGTGTTTTTCACAGCGTGTCCTCCTGGATCTTACAAAATGTCCTCCAGGCAACAAGAGTGCTTCCCCTGTCCAGCGAACAGCGTGGCAGAGGAGGAAGGATCGGTGGTGTGTACGTGCAAAGAGGACCACTTCAGGACCCCGCTGGACACGCCGTCCACACCCTGCACGCGTAAGCAAATACCCTCTCTTGACCTCCACCCCGGTGGTGCATTAGCTCTGTCTGGATTAAGAGAACCAGTTACTCCCTTAATAGATGACGTGTGTCTTCTTACATGCTTCCATTTCAGGTCATATCATTTGACACCGATTTCACCCACTTCTCGTCTCCATCTGACCTGCAGTCACCACCTCACCTTTGGCCTAAGCATCCATTCTCTTTGTCCATTGTCTGTATTGCCTCACCTCATTTTTCTAACTCCCATCTTCCCTCCTTTAACCTTCACCTCTCCTTCACCCGCCGGTCAAAACGCATTTGGACATCACAGAGGCAACCAAGATTCAGTTCTTGAGTATATTTTTGTTATGCATTCAGCAAAAATAATGTCTTGAACTGGGCTTCATTTTTCTGTCCTGACTAGTGATGGTTGACGAGGTTTCATGAAACAGTGTCCTGATTTTCTGAGGCCACTAGATGGCAGTGCCTGCTGTAAAATGTTTGGACCTGAACAACTAATTCAATGAAACCTCACATTATTTGTAAACCAAGAGCGCCACCTAGTGGCCTGGAAAATTAGGACACTGTTTCATCAAACTTGCAATACTGTTTCATGATACCTCATGTACCAATCACTGGTGTTTTATCTAAGTGGGAACACGTGTGATGTCCAAATCCCCCGAGACACACACTGAACCAGTTCTTTAAGTTCTTCCCTTTTATACCCATCCCCTATCCTCATGACGCCTCTTTGCACTTCTACAGCAACACTTCTCAAATAGTGGGCCGCAACCCCCAATGGGATCTTGAGGAGGTGCGCATGTGGGTTATTTTATTTTTTAGACGCACATGTTCTGCACATTTATTGGTGGTTGTGATAGTGAAAACTTTCAGTTCAGCACACAGCCACCACCACCACCAGTTCATATAAGTTTGCAGCTGTGTGTTACTGTAACTGCTGCAGAAACAAAACTATAGTCACATGAAGGTGTGCAAACAAAGTGGTACAAATGTATAATGTCCTCTCCCTATCCGTCCCTATCCCTATCCTCAGCTCCACTGCGTCATTCCTCAAAATGACTTGCGTCGTTCAATGTTTTACAGCTACCTCCGCGCTGCTGATTTACAAAACCACATGTCAAGGTGTTTAATGTGCACAAAAAACACAGTTTCAGACAGATCGCCACAAGAAAAATGTTTTGACATTTGACTCTAATATTTGACGTTGAGTGTAAATTGGCCGATGATGCCAAAGGAATCAGAAATTTTGCACTGGTTCTAAACGGATCCCGATACCTAGTCCATCCAAATTGCTGTATTCTCAGTTGGGCTGAATGAGGTATCTCAATAAAGTGAAGTCTGTGCGTCAATGCTAGTTGGTACTCTGTTTAAGAGTTAGGCTCAATCAAAATAGAATTTAAAGCCAAATTATCATGGGAAAGTGCCACCTAGTGGGCTTCATGAAGCTTCACCAGCGCACTGGTTCATCTCTCCTGCCTCCTCTGCCAGACCTTGGAGTGTACATACATACATCATCAACTAACCACTGCTTAGTCCTGTTCAGGGTTGCGGGGAGTGCTGCAGCCTATCCAGCAATCACTGGGTGCGAGGCGGGAATACACCATGGACAGGTCGCCGGTCCATCGCAGGGCACACTCACACACCATTCACACACGCAGGGGCATTTTTGGAGTGTCAAATTAACCGAGTGAGTATGTCTTTGGAGGAAACCGGAGAACACGGAGAAAACCCACGCACACATGGGGAGAACATGTAAACTCCAGGCAGAAAGGTGGTTTGACCCAAACATTGTACCCGCAACCTTTTCGCTGCAGGGTGCGAAAGAGTGTGTACACGAATCCATGACATTTTCCCGTCCACCCCTCTTGAAAACAAAACTCCTCCTAAGCACAGTGGCAGCCGCTGAGAGAGTTGCTGGATGGATGTATTGATTTCTGCATTAAAAATGGCATATTGATCAAGGTTTCTTATTAGACGGAGGATAAATGGGCTGCAGATGCTGGGAGCACTCTGGGAACTACAACCCAAAGGTCACAGACTCACATCCATGCTTTGTCCGAGTGTTAGCGTAGCTGCGTGGGCCCGTGCGTGCGGCAGTGTGTGGTCATACCCACGTATTTGTTGGCTGCAGTGGTGAGCTCTAATTACAATATCGACTGCCGAGCTCTCTGATCCCTGCGTGATAACATTTATAGCAGCCTAATGACCACATTAATTACACTATTGATTCGGTAATTATGATCATCCCTGATTCGGCTAATCCGACGACATGGTGGGAAATGGAGAACCCGAGAGAATGAGGGGTTTTGAGCTTTAATTATGAACCAAAAAAAAAGGAAAAGTAGGACCCTATTATCTCTGCTGTCCACGAGGAATGGGAGTGCACTTTTAGTCCTTTTCCGCGAGTGAAAGCATTCAGGGTCAGAGGAGCTCTCGGAACACTCATGAAATATATATGTATTTTGAAAGGCTTCCTGGCGACAGTCATGGTTGTGTGATGTACATGCAGAGGAGAATTTCACGATCCATCGGGTCGGGACTGTTTTATTTGGGAACATCTGCTGACAGAACTTCGATGGAAATTCTTTAAAGTGATGCATTGTGTTTCTAAACGCACATCACTGTGAATGGGCTTTTAAACGCAGCTTATGATTTCCCACAGAAATAACACAGTTGCGAAAGAGGATTTGGGTTTCAAACGCAGATGATTAGAAAGGACGGGTTATTAGAGCAGATGCATAATGGACCGAACATTCTTACATGGTCGCCATTAAAGCGTCATAATGGGATAAGGATGAATCCATTTAACAGCAGCGGAGGTTTCTATTAGTTTTGCCCAATTCAAGGCTTCTGTCTGGCATTTCAGAAGTGAGTCTAGCTTTTTGTGCTTTTTTTTTAGTTAATTTTTATGGCTAAATATTTTGCAACACAACTAGAGCTACAAGGATACTTTGTTGCTCTCATAGTGATGGAACGATGAAGCATCATGAGGCCTCATTTTCAGGGCTTCAGTAGATGACGTGCTTTTCATTTAAGTATGATGTGAGATTTAATTCAGCTGTTCGAAGCAAACATTTCAAGAGTGCAGAGGCTGGTCTAGTGCGCTCTACAAATGAGGCTTCGTGAAGCTTCATCAGCCGATATCTAGCTGCTAGTACAATCACATTAATACTCCTTCAGTACAACAGTGCCACCTCCAGGGAGAAGAGCAGACTGCAGCGCATCGTACGTTCTGCTGAGAAGGTGATGGGTTGCAGCCTGCCACCTCTTCAGGACCTGTAGGTCTCCAGGACCCAGAGACGTGCAGGTCGGATCAGAGTCGACCCTTCTCTTCTGGACATGGACTATTTGTCCCTCTTCCCTCTGACAGGAGGCTACGGTCCATCCAGACCAGAACCTCCTGTCACAGGAACAGCTTCTTCCCCTCGGCCGTCAGACTGTTGAATTCATGATCAGCCTTTGTTATTTTATTTTATTTTATTTTATTAGTTTTATTATTTATTTTTGACAGCACTGTATTCCAAAGCACTTTCCTAGTTGGTGGGATCCCCACTGACCATGGCAATAAATTTGATTCTCACTCTCATCCTCATCCTCATCCTCATCCTCATCCTCATTCTTCCACTGCAACTTTTGCCCGTGTTTGTCTCCGGCTGCCACCACAATAACGACAGTCACACTTTTAGTCCGAGCAGATTTTTGAATCTGTACTCCAGTTACGCAATGCTGCACCTGAGACTGTGCAACTTCAGCTGAGTCTGACGTAGCAAATGCTGCAACAGCAATCTTCGCACCGCCTGCTTAATCAAAACACACCATCGTCAATAATTCAGTACCTTCAGTGAGTTCTACTTAAAAAATGATGCTGCTTTTCTGTTAAAGAGACTGACGAAAAAGTTAAAGTAAGACGTGTGTGTGTGTTCATTACATTTGCAATTCTCCTCAACTTCAGACATGCGCTGCCCTTGTCTTGTGCGCTCTCTGGTCTTACGTAATCCCGCTCCAAGTCCGTGTCAGAGAGCGCCACAGCTGCTGTGTTTGACCACATGCTCTGGCCAGAACACTTTCACTTATTCATTACTCAGTGCACACACACACTCACGTCCTGGGATTCATTTAAAATTCATGGGCTCTAATGGACCAAAACTCTGCTGCACCCATATGGGAGCAGGGACGGCAAGGGTCAGCCAAGACACTCACGCTAGCTTCAAACTAAAGAAATCTTTTGGTTTTGTTGTGATTTCTATGTTTGTTCGTTTGGCAGGGTTAGGGTTAGTTTTGAGTCAGCTGTACGGCACAAAAATAAATAGCTTTGCTCCAGTAAAGCAGCGGCTCTGTTGTGCTACTAGAGTCTCGGGCCGACTATTTGTGACCTCGGACCACATACTTTTTTGGCAAAGTGAAATTACACATCCACCTATGATTTGTTTTTTTTTCTGTTACAGACAAAAACAATGTTATTATAGTTATTCTTTACTGTAAGTTGATTTATATTACCTTCTTTTTTTTTCTTTTCTTTAATGTTAACAAGGATACAGTGTTATACAGAGGTGTACTTATGATTATTTTATAGACAAATGATACTATTTACAGACGTGGAGGAGAGTTGGGTGGCACAACAAAAAAATAAGAAAAAACTAGCTGTGGTGAGGTTGATGGGAGATACTGAAAGCCAAAGAAGCACTGTTTCCTCTGGATCAGCTACCTTTCATTCAACCCCTCTCTACCTACATTTTCAACATACACTCCATCGCTCCCTTTAGAAAGCATACTTATTAATCAGATCATAAGAGGAGATTGAATGAGAGAACTGAATCTTAATATGAACCTTGGACAAATGACTTGGTCCTTATCCACTCCATCAATGGCTGAAATGGCTAAAAAGCTACCTTTAAATAGTGTCACTAATGAGCAAGAGAGATAAAAAAAAAAAAAAAAAAACTACGTCACCGATGAATCATATGATATGATCATATTCTTCAGAGCCTTCTTATGATTCTATATAAGAAAAGGTACAATGCATCTATGGAATTATAAAAAAAATAAAAATAATAATAATAATGATAATGTGTTTAGTCTCCAGCCACATTTTGCAGCAAGATGCTGCTCAGCAGTCTGGATTTTTCCGCTTTCACTCATATGGAACAAAAACATCCTTTTGATCCACTTCTTTAAGCCTCTCAATCATTTTAATACAGACTCGCAGATGCAAACTAAGGTCTGGGCCGACGTTTTGTTAATACGAGAAAAAATCCCCCTTGAAATCTGCCACAAAAGTTTCCATGATGATATGACTGCCTTTTATTGTTAGCCTGCTGTGTTAATGTCAATCTGTTTAAATTGTGTGTTATCGGTTTTCTCAGTTATTCTCTCTTTTTTTTTTTGTAATAGTTCGTTGCGAATTTACTCATAGTCTATGATCCCTCATGGGGCTCACATGGGAGTCACAAGGTGTGTCCTCACTAGTATGTTTGCAATAGATGGATGGACGGACAGATGGATAGATAGATAGATAGATGGGCAGATGGACAGACAGACAGACAGACAGGCAGACAGACAGACAGACAGACAGATAGATGGATAGACAGGCACACAGACAGAGACCGAAGACAGACAGACAGACAGACAGACAGACAGACAGACAGACAGACAGATAGATAGATAGATAGATAGATAGATAGATAGATAGATAGATAGATAGACAGAAGACAGACAGACAGACAGACAGACAGAGACAGACAGATAAGTAGATAAATAGACAGACAGACAGACAGACAGACAGACAGACAGATAGATACATAGATAGATAGATAAATGAATAGATTTTTTGAAAAGCCTTGAAGAAATGAAGTTTTGAAAAGTCATATCAACAAACAATTTAGGTATCTGACCTCTATTTATGTAATGCATAGAGTTAATTCTTGACTCTTCTCTGTCTACAGGGCCTCCCTCGCCTCCCAGAAACCTGATCTACACCTTGACCCAATCCACATTAACGCTGGAGTGGGCAGCACCCTTTGATACCGGCGGCAGAGTGGATTTGACCTACACCGTGGGATGCCGGCGGTGTGTCGGGGGGCAGTGCGAGCCGTGTGGTTCGAGCGTCGGCTTCGTACCCCAGCAGGTTGGCCTTACCGAGAGGACGGTCACCGTGGTCAATCTTCTGCCCAACACCAACTACACGTTCACGGTGGAGGCTTTGAACGGCGTGTCGGAGCTACTTCCCAACAAGAGGTTCTTCACGCAGGTCAACTTGTCTACTAGCGTTCCTGGTGAGTACCGAGTCAACCATACACACTAGTTATCACTGTCTAGTTCGCCTCATTGTTATCGGTAATGTTCTGATACAGGCTGCTGATGTGACCCTGGTTACCCTGCCAGAAGGGCGGCAGATAAATGTCTCCTGTTTCGAAGTGAAACTTTAACCACGGACTTCTTTTCCGTTTGGGACAGTGCACCCAGCACTGTCAAAGAACTCGCCACCCGAGTTCCCATATTTCCATCAGCCGTCTTTTTAAACAGGCCATTAGCCGAAGGCATTAAAAAAGCACTTTGCCAAGTAGCTTCGTCAACTACCTTTCTTGACTCACTTATCCGAAGCAGCTCATGTGTGAAAAGACCAAACAAACATTTAAGCAGCGTTCAAGGCCACTTTCTGACTTGAATCCAGGCACACTCTCTTATATACATTTACTCATCCAGTCCTGCTGGGCTCATGTTTTTCAAAGCATGTTTGGATGTGAACTGGTGTAATGAAGCGAGTAGAGTATGAAAGAGAAGTAAATGAGTGGAAACACAGAGAAAGTGAGGTATAATTGGAAAGAAGCTTCGGAAATGTTGCTTGGTAATGGAGAGAACGGACGAGTGCTGAGATGGCAAATGAATCCTATCATGTGGCGGGGCAAATGAAATTGTTAACTGCTTTATATTGATGTTGCACTTTTGATTGAGAGAGACATTTGTGTGTTAGAGATGATGGGTTTAGTCAGATTAGATTCCTGTTTCCTTCCTGGCCTAGATTCTCTGCTGCTGACCAACTGGTGTGTTACGTAACATCTGACCCGCGTAGAGGATAATGGTCAGCTGCTTGTTAAATAAATGCCATGTCAACAGAAGCAGTGGTTAATTCCCCTCTCCGCTGATCCAGAACAGAACTTCTCTCCAAGAGAAAATTCACTCTGCTCATTTCATGGCCTTTTAAATATTTGTTATACCATTCTGTCGCTGCCAACAGGCTTTGACATGCGCAAGGCAAATTATCCTCCCTGACAGTGTAATGGAAACTGTCTGATCGTAGTGTCCACTGAGCTAACAGCTGAATGATCTGATGGACTCACAGTCGGTTGAGTCCAAGTCGGGTTTCAGTGAAACCTGTTGCTTCTGCTGTGTGAAACTGACTTAACACTCAACGTATACAAACGTACCAGATGAGGTTTCATGAAGCAGTGTCCTGATTTTCAAATGCCACTAGATGAGATAAAATGTTTGGACTTGAACAAATAATTCAATGAAACCTCACATCATTTCTAAACCAAGAACGGTCTCTTGCGGCCTCTGAAAATTACAACAGTTTCATGAACCCTGCTATACTGTTTCATGATACCTCACCCACCCATCACTGCCATATATCAGTGGTAAGTGGCCATCATCTACTTCCTGAAACCATTTACGACACTTTTCTTCCATTATACGTCACATGCATCAGTCGCCATGTCGCCGGGCTCTGATTGGTTGATGGACAGCTATTTGACTCTAAAGTTCAGATTCTTAAACATAAGCACTTGACGCAACAAATATCAGAAATGTGGTGCTTGAAATACGCAGAAGTCGCGGCCCTGTCGACATAAACGCGTAGCATCCTCCACTCCCGTGTTGTTGTTTGACATTTTGTCACGCATACACAAACTACATTGACTTAACAAGTAAATCAGTTGCGATTGTCGCTTGAATACGTTCTGTATGAGTATACGATGAGAGGTTGTGTGACCAAATGAGCAACGTTTCAAACTAGTGTTTATTCATGTCACTTGACTTATTCCATCATTCAGTCATTTGAGAGTACGTACCATGTTAAATTGTTGTCTTTGTTCAAGCTTAAACTTGTTTTACAGCAAAAAGTATCACTTTTTTTTTGCTACAGCTCAGTCATTGCACATTTTTAATAATAATTCTCCAACAAAATGTAAATAAATTCGGACTACCTGTATAAAACTGTAGTCAAGAGGGTCAGTGATTAAACATTGTTATGAATGTCTTAGGTACTTTAATAAAAGTACTTGAGTACTATATTATATTATTATTATTATTATTATTATTATTATTGCTATTATTATTATTATCACTATTATTATTATTATTAGTAGTAGTCGTATATTGCAATAACCATCTCTCTGGTGCAATAAACTATTTAATCTAGTTTATTTTTTATTATTTTTATTATTATTATTATTTATTTTATTTATTATTTTTATTTTTATTTTTTTCTGTGTGATGCTATTCCCGACTGCATGCCCTTTCTTGCCTCTCTGCTGCTGGAAATGTAAATTTCCTGGAGGGAGTCTTCCCAAAGGGATCAGTAAAGTCTAGTCTAAGTCTAAGTCTAATAAAAGATACCTAAACATGGGCTACAAGTTCAAGTACCATCAGTTCTGCTATCTGTCCCAGTCTCTTTTTTTTTGTCCTTACAAATGCCTCTCTGAACAAGTCTGTTCATCTTGTCAGCTATTGCCTGGATGTCAGTTTTTGTGGTTATCATGGGGTATTAGGATGTGAGCCGTCCTGCTAACTGTGTCATCTCGTGGGGGTTGGTCAGGGGGTTAGAGAGCGTGGTGTGTGTGTGTGGTTGTTACTAGACTTTTCGTCTCAGGAAGGATTTAAGCTGACATTTGCTGGCAAGAGTTTAATACTGTGAACACACTGATAGTTCTATTTTTTAAGATGACATTTGAAAACAGACCAGCATCTTGTACTTTTTTTTTTTTTTATCGTCCATCTGAGCACATGGCAGTTGCCAGGGTATCAGCATGTTGGACGTGACCAGCAGTGTGATTTAACAGTTGACTCAACATCACTAAAGCCTCATTGTGTGCTGTCCTCAGAGATCATGTTTTCCTTCACGTGAACTGAATGGATCTCTGCTTCATCTTAAATTGCAGCAGCTGGTTTCAGATATTTATTCACTCAACGTCTCCTAATAGTCAAACACGTCATCAGTAATCTGCGTCAATTGAATCTTTTCAGCCCTGCTATCTCACGGCACAGCAGATGGATATCTGTCCAGGTTTGACTACATGCTTTATCTATATTTCACTAATAACTCTGGCAGTCTTTAGTTTGACTCAGCATTGCTGAAGTTTAAGAATTGAAGAAGCTTGTACAGTGAATTTCTGATCAGTGATTAATACGACAGGTTCGTGAGTTGCGCAGCATTAACCCTTGTCTGTTTAGTTCGGGGCTTTTCAAGATTCCGACTTGTCAGTCGCCTCTGTGCAATGAGGAGACATGAAGTGTATCGAGAAGGCACATAGCAGAAGCCTTGGGTCGCTACCGACAGCATTTATGTCACATTGCATTTGCGTTGAGTCTCTAGTCCGCGCACTGCCGTCCATCAAACCGGAGTACATGCTCCACTCGAGCTACACTGAGCCGAATTGACCCTCGGCAGTAAAAAGTGTCTTCTATAAATCTGTGGTTTGTCTCTACTGTTCCTGTCTTGCTTCTACAGAACTACATTCCTCATGTCTCCAGCTCCTGTTTCACCAACTCCCTTGACTCCCACTCAAAATCACTTTTTCTTTCTTTGTTTACCTTTCGACATTTGCCATCAAGTCAGTTTCCTCCTTCTAAGATTGTGCTATTCAAGTATACAAAAAATTTCTTTTATTATAATCATTTCTCCCTGACTAAAATTGACTTAACTGCATTTGCGTTTTCGTTGACAAAAACAAAACAAGAATTATTACAAGTCGACAGTTGAGTAAAATGTGACTAAAAATAAAAATAAAAATAGTCCAAAAGACTGAAATGGTTGCCAAAAACAACACTTGCATAGAGTGCCAACAGAAAACACTTTAGCTTAGTGTCATGTTAATATATATATACTTTTTTTTTCTTGTTTCAAACTGACCTTTAAAATCAGGCCAGCACATTTGTAATTGCTGACACGATGATATATTGTCGTTTCAGAGTGGATGGCAAACATGTAGCCATAAAACTAATGCACCGCCACAGAACATGTGCCTCTGCATGTGCTGTGAAATACAACTTCAAAACCATCAAAACTCAGTGACCTTTATAAATTCTGCAGAAGGGATTTGGAACAAAGCTAACACACCCACACACCTGCCTTCCCTTTCACCCACCCACCTCATCTTCTCTTTTATTACTTTCTACTTTTTTAACCGTCTCTTTACCTCTTCATCTCTATTTTGCTCTCGATTTCCTCGCTCATTTCCCCCCCAACTTATCTTTCTCAGCTCTACCTATTCACTATTATTAGAGCCCCATTTCTTTTTGTCCTCCCTTGCACGACCCCCCTTGACGGGCGCTGAAGCCTGCTCATACACTTCTCTACTTCGCAGAATTCTCGATTTCTCTTCCACTGTCTTATCAAATTTGTTTTGTTTGAAAAGCTTGTCATGAGTGGGTGGCAGTTTTCTGGCAGCTACAAAGCCTAAATATTGAAATGGAGAGTCTGAATTTTTTGGAAGCCGTTGAAACGGATGCTCAGATTTTCTCCCTGGACAACAACTGTAATAGCATTTGGTGTCTTGTGACATTAAACCCAAATTGAGTTTCTGAAAAGGCGTGCAAAAAAAAATGGAACGTTTGCACAGGAATGATTTTCCTCTAAATTGTTGCGTTTTATCAGGATTCTCCAGGCCACCGCAGGAAAAGGGACGTTTTGCTTTGCGTGTCAGGGATGGATAGAATAGGTAATGGGAGAGGGGGTTGGAAGGGAAGGTTGCGTGAGTTGATGGGGCATGAGTTGGGTAAATGGGGGATCAATTTAGCTTGAGGCCCCTCATCCAGCTGTGGATTAAGAATTCCATATCCGTGTTTATGCCTCAGCATGCTTGCTCCAGGCCATGTACGAGAGGGTTTTCATGTGGATACTATCCTTGCATGCGATAGAACCATGAGCATCAGTTCATGCTTGATTTAGGTACGTGCACTGCAGGATGCAATAATTACACGTTGCTTTGTTCAGTGTGTGTTTGTGTGAGACCTTCATGGGTCAAATACCTTCCCATCCGTACTTTCAAAGCCCCTTCTTCCAAAGCCGAAACAGGAAAAGAGCGAGATGCAGGGGTGGCTGTCGAGACGGGGTGGAGGTGCAGGTCAGGGTGGAAGGATTGGCATTTCAATATCCTGAGAGGATTATTCGCCAGGCTTTAGATGGCTGGTCCCCATGGAGTTGAATGGGCCAAAGAGGTAGATGAATAAAAGAAGAGGAAATGGAGGAGTGGAAAGAAGTAAGCAATGTTGCAATGTGATTAAAATGTGTTCAGAGGTGCAGGAGAAAAGAGGTCAGATTTAAAGGTTGACTTAAAAGTATATGTTATGCAACTGATAGCGGAATGTTTTCCATTAAAAGTTATGCTTTAACTATACTTATGTAGCACTTTTCAACACTAAATGGATCGCAGAATGAAAGTTACAACCATGGTGTGGCACATGGTAGAAACCAGGGGGACTCTGAGGTGCTCCTGACACGGTGGTGAAAGACATTAACTCAGCCAGAGACAATAGAAAGAGTAAAAAGGGAAATGAGGATTATTGTAGTCGTGTAGCTGTGGTTAAATTCTTGTTGATTCTTAGCCGTTGTGTTGGATTGTAGGTCAAGATTGTGGTCATTTCGCTGGGTACTTTTCCAGAAAAATCATTGGTTTGGTCAATATGTTTAGCTGACATGTTTGTCTTGTTTCATGAGGAGTCACTGGTGCAGTGGCATGGTTGGTGACAATAAAGCCTTTGTTACAAATGCTGTGTAGCATAATATGTTGAGAAAATTGGTATCACGAGACGAAGGGACGAGGGAGCTAAAAGCCACGTAAAGAGAACGTGGATCAGGACCCAAGCACAAGTGGTGATAGGCACAGGAGGCAGGAGCAAGTAAAAAATTGATATTTAATAATTAAACTAAAATAGAACAGAAAGCATCACCGAACCGGGAAGAAACAGAGCGAACGCAGAATGTAAAAAACAGAGTAACGAAACTAACAGAAGTGCACAAACATGAGTAAAAAGTCAAAACAGAAAGCGTCACCGAACCGGGAGAAAACAAACTTAAATCACAGGGAACTAGATTTACAAAAGCACAAAGGACAGATATCACAAAAGAACCCAGGGAGCACAAGGAAGCACGAAGAAACAAAACACTAACTCAAGGCAGCAGGGTTAAACTCAGAGTAACAAAAGAACTAGCAAGCGCACAGAATAAGAGACCGAAAACAAAGAGAGCCACGAGTTAAATGAACTAGCTAGCAAACAGAACAAAAAGCCAAAACACAGGGAGAGACACGAGAACCAGGAGTTAAATGAACTAGCTAGCAAACAGAACAAAAAGCCGAACACAGGGAGAGACACGAGAACCAGGAGTTACCACAGGGGAACAAAAGGCGTCCAAAAATCACAGGAATCAGAGGACACGTCACAGGGAACTAGGGAAACCATGGGAGAAAATATAACGGTCTGGCACACGTTGCTGGAGCCCAGGTGTTCTTGTAGACAAGTCATCAGAGGTTAATCGGCTCCAGCCGTGTGCCAAAGGAACAGAGGGGAAAAAAGCAAAACCAGGACTCGGAGCCTGGAAGCGGAGCCATGACAATTGGTGTCGACAAATGAAGTGCGTCTGCAACATGTGTCTTTACCAGCAATCGTGTAGAAAAACTTCCAATTTCTGTTAGGCTTATGGTGAGGAGTGCATTCATTAAATTCTAAACTCTGAAGAGGCTTAGCTATTGGATAATGTTGGTGTTCTGCACTGAAGCAAGAGAGACATGTACTCGCCACCCAGCAGGGGGCAGCACCACTTTCTAAATAAGGAGGAGATAAGTAGCTACTCACGCTCCATTTGTCTGACACTTGTAACCATCTTCCTCTGCATAGTTTCAGATGTTACGAGAGCTTGCTTGTCTTGTTGTTCCCGTTTGCAAAAGCTAGAAGTAGCACTTGCTGTACTATCAGTGTTTGGGGCTGGTTCATTTTAGCCAGTAGTGCGAGGCCTGCTCAGCACCAGCGATGCGCGGCCTTTCTGACAAGGTAAAAGTTCAACATCAAGACGAAGGGCAATGTCCTGTCAATGGTAGACATCTCAGGCTATCCACCTCACATCCTACCTAGCCTGTTAGCCACCGGAGGTAGCCGCGTGGCATGTTGACATGTTCAGCTTTCAATTGAAGAGCCTTTCTCCTCCTGCTGAATTTACTGACGCCAAAAACAGCATGTCATCTAAACAAAATATGGTGGTTGGAGTCAGACATGGGAGCTCCTTAAGGTTTCTTCAACTTGGTACATATGGCGCCTCATATGATCATGAGCTTCACTCGGGGTGCGAACTTAAAGCGCACAGCCAGAAAAGTTATAATGTATCTCACGTAGCATCACGCTTCCTCATCCTATCCCCAACCACTGTTTTTGAACATCTCGCAGGAGGCGAGGCTTTTGATTCCGTTGAAGCTCCTGTCAACACACAACGCAGCTATCTGACCTCTGCATCACAAGTGGATGCAAAAATCCACTTGATGGTAACAGATATTTGATACGGTTGAACGATGGCTCTGACCGATGAGATGTCATGTTTCGCAGAGATGTTAAACAAAGTAGCGTCTCACAAGCAAAGAACTTTCTATCTCTGCAGAGGCCGTTCTAGACTCACGTCACCTGCCAAGATGAAAGAAAGTTGAAAAACATATGGCAAAATAGACAAAGTTAAAGCACTCAAAAGGAGACAACATATGCACTGAATTAAAGGAGAACCAAGAAGCCATGCTGTTTCCTTCGAGGAGAAATCTAACTGCTACTAAAGAGGTTCGACACAAAGAAAGATTGAAAGCAACTAGAAAAAAATGGTTTCTTGGTCTAATAGACTGAAGCTGGAGAAACGAAATAATTAAGAGTGTGTAAGAAGAAATCCTGGATCGTACCATTTTTTTTTTCTCTTTGAAACTCCGGCGTCTCAACCTCAAAGAGGACAGCTCATTCTGTCATTTTTCAATTGCTTCTTTGTTACTTTTCCAGTCTCCACTTTCCCCGCGCTCATCACTGCCTGCGGGCCGCTGCTCCGCGGCATTTGGAGCCTTCTTTTTTCGCCTTCTTAATTAGAAGCGATGGGAAGGTGAGGCTTCAGCAGGCACCAAATGAATAGAGTCATCAAGCTACTTTTCAGGACTATAGCCCATCCACTTAAGACGCTTTGTCACTGTGTGATGGGAATTTTAATTGCCCACCCCTTGGCTTATAATTGGACTATATAAAGATACACTTGAAGTCTTTGATGTGAGTGTGTGCTCGCCAGATATTTGTTTAATTTGTTGGCGTTTGTGTGAAGAGGGACGGCGCAAAAATGTGTCCGCTGAAAAAAAAAACTTAAAGAAAACCCGCTGGCTGTTGGCTTTTCAGTTTGGGGACTGAGCAGAGGGGATTTTGTAGAGTACAGTTCATACTTGATGTGTAAAGTGGACGTTTCCGCCTTAATAAATCGATGATGTGCTACAGTTCCTGTTTATGTGTTTGGAGTGGTAAGTTGTTGTTTTTTTTTATCCTGCAGGCTCAGGTTGTCTGGTCTAACAGACATGTCATGATCAGAGCTTCCCTCTGCCTTCAGGCCGCTGCACACAGGGTTATAAATGCTCAGAATCTGTCAGTGAACAGCTGCTAAAGCAGTTTAAGTAAGGTTGCCCCAGTTCGCTTTTCTTGTTCTGGACACCAAACTGTACAGTGTTTTACACAGCCATGCAGAAAATAAAGTGTCACTCATTTGAAATTAGTTTTAAATTGTGGGGGTTTGTGAGGGATTAAAATGTTTGTAGAAAGCTGTCATCCGTGAGTGAAATGGGCTCAGGTGTTCCGGTGCTCTGAGAAGACTATGTCACCCCACATTTGTTACTTTCCATTCGTCCTCTTTGACTTTGCATTTTCCTGCCTTGGCAAGTCATCCTGCTTCACTTAAGCTTAGCTTGACGGTCCTACCTAGATGACGGAATTGATGAAACAGTGTCCTAATTTCCAGAGGCCACTAGATGGCGATCTTGATTTAGAAATGATGTTGCTCAAGACCAAACATTTTGCAGAAGACATTGCCATCTGGTGGCCTCTAACAATCACGACACTGTTTCATGAAACCTCATCTACGCGTCACTCTTGATGCGATGCTTGGTCCACTTTTGTAATAAAGCCATCTTCCCAGCAGCTCTGTGATGTTTCCTGACCCTCATTTAATCAAGCCAACATTAATGGGGCCTAACATGGGGCATATTCTGTGTTTACGAGTACGAGTACGATATATATATATATATATATATATATATATATATATATATATATATATATATATACACAGTGGTGCCTCAGTTTTCGAACAAATCGGAATTCGAACAAATTTATTTTTTTTGCTTCGGATTTCGAAAGAAAATCCGGAACTCGAACGCCCCCCAAAAAAGGCGGAAAAAGATGCGTGGACCGATCAGCCGACCCACGACACGCTTTGTTATTGTGTATAACGCAGCCTCTGTATGCAGACGTGTCCCGTTAGCTACATTTACTGACTGTTTTTTCTTCATATTGAGGCGTAAAACCTATTCTATCTCCACACTGGACCGTGGTTGAGTGTCACAGGGGAGGTGCTCGCTCTCCACACCTCCGCACTCCAGGGTTTGATGTCCTGTTGTGGGCTGGAGCTGGGACAGGGATGAGGCGAGTCTGGGACAGAGCGTGACTTGGTTTATGACTTTGTCACAGCCAAACTGCACAGAAGCGCACATTCAGAGCTGGACACGCACCGGGCACCTCTTCACTTCTGGAGAGACGTCACTCGCTCGGCAACCCCTCCCACATGCAGCGGCCACACACATAGAGGAACAGCGCACCTGCAGCAGACACTCTACAAAAGCATATTTTAAGATTAATCGATTAAAAATCGATTCAGATTTCGAACAATTCGCTTCTCGAACGGCCGCCTGGAACGGATTGTGGTCGAGAACCGAGGTACCACTGTATTTATATTTATATTTATATTTATATTTATATTTATATTTATATTTATATTTATATTTATATTTATATATGATCTCTGCCGTATACTGATGAAAATTAGAAGGAATCGATAGTTTTGTAGCAGATTAGAAAGGTATGACCTTGTCTGTTAGTAAGTGCCACGCAACACAATAGCAAGTCACTTGTGAACTCACAGGCTCCGGTAATGACATGTTTTCATCAAGTAAATTTGCAATTTCAGCATTGTTACATCATTTCGATGGTTATGTGCGCTTGACTACACAGCCACTGACCTCGTGAAAAGTCCGACCATCCAATTGAGTCAAGTGCTACGGACTATTTTGATTTGCTGGCCGTCAGCACATGTTGGTACGTATCATATTATGTATAATATTCTTGGATGGACAACCACCTCGATCACTCCATAAATCAAACCTGTCTTTGCAGCGTCTACACGGGCGCTAACCTTGTTAAACTTCATATCATGTTAACACCTGCAGCAGCTGGAAGAGGGTGGGAAGAGAAATGATTAATGGAGTTCCCCCCCACGTCTTCAGGTTTGAGGGACGTCTGGTCAACAGATTGTGAGGCTGCGATGTTCTATACGGGCGACTGAAATCCCAAGTACATGATTGAACTGCAGTACCCCTCTCAAGCTGCTGGGAGTGGAGTAGAAATAGAGTATAGAATCACTGTCTCTCTCTTCTGAAATTACTTTTTCTGGCTTGAGACTTCTAGGTGAGTAGTTGGAGGCAATCATACTTGAAGAAGGCAGAACTTCAGTCCAAATATTGCCGGACAGCTGAGGACTTTTTTTGCTTGTATGTTCTTGGTTCAGGATATAATTACTCAGGATTCAACTGTTGGAAAGTAACTGACTTTTGTTCCGAACATTTGATAATTTGATATAAAAATACGTTGTAAAACTGACTGAATTCATTTATATCACGGTACTAGTTCAATTTCCATAAAACCGGATGCATATCTGCTTTTAATCAAAAGAGTAATGGAATAAAATGAAAGTATATTAATTAAATTTGCCACTAATGTAATCTGCTGCTGCATTTTCTGAGTGAATGAATTCATTTAGCTCGTTTTCTGCGAGGTGGCTGCAACCAAAACACCTTTCATTCCTGTGTAATTTTCAACATAATGTATAAAGGCGCCTGGATGAGTGACAGGTTTTGTTTGGTCTGCTGCTGTATTTTTGTCTTGTCTTCTTATGGATTTGCGGAACTCAACTTGGACAGTGATACAGTAGCATCCAGAGTCGCTGCTCGCTGCTTGTGACAAAGTACACACTCTGCATCACACTTAGCATGACATGCTAACATGCATTAGTATGCTAACTGTCCTCGCTGGTGATGTGGCCTCGCTGGTGTTTCCCAGGTTCGGGACTGGGAGGAATAGAGAGGGGAGTCACGCCAAGGACCATCTGTCATGGGGGTCCCTACATAACCAGACCAGCACTCTGGTGGTCTGGGATAGGTGGAAGAGGGTAGCATGATGCTAATCACGGAGCCATGGCTAGCAGCGCACGCGGCCGTCGTATAGGTTCCAGCTCTCGTTCAAAGGCTTCTCTCTGGCTTTGGCAGCATTCCGACTTGATAATTGTAGTCTTTGTTGTTTGAATAGAAGTGAAAATACATTGTTCTTCGGGAAGAACCGCTGACCCACACGAACAGAGTGAAGATCATAGGCAGAGCAGCGCTCACTGATGTTAAATTTAGAGGCAGAGACAGTCATGACAGGAGTGATGTCCTAAATTCCCCAAAGAAAACTGAAACACCAAGTGAACAACTCATTTTCTGTGAAGGATGTTAATCGTTTAACCGCTTAGCGAAGGCGTTTGCTGAGGGTGCTCGGCCTAGTGGGAATTAAACCTTTCATTTCTGATAGGTTCCGCTGTATTCGACAATCTGAACCCAGTGATCTACAATGGTCTCTGTTCTTGCACGCTCTGGGAAGTTGCAAACTCACTTGTAGTTGGTGTTCGAAGTGGTACATGAAACCCCCTCTCAATATGATGGATGTCATCCCAGCAGAGTCACAAACGGGCCTGCTGGGAGCTGGGGATCGCTGGAGAACACAGGGTGCCAGATCAGGGAATTGCAGCGATAGGTAGGAACAAAAAAAAAAAAAAAAAAAGACAACCAGGGAGTATTTCCAGAGGAGTCTCTGATGGAAGAAGAGGGGGAAGTCAGGGAGTGCAGCTCTGGCAGCCACGTGGCTCCTGGGACTGCTGCTTCTCTGCCGGTCGCCTGATAATGAAACAAAAAAAAGAGCCATTCACACCTCGTATGAGCTTCTGATTCAAGTTGAGGTCCATTCATGGAGTTTTCTGCCGATGTTTCAACTGCATAACTACTGTAAGTTTCCTGCCTGTGGCTGGATGACCATTTCAGAGGAGCACTTTGTCCGACCAGAAATGTGGTTTGTACTATAGTTTTGTTTGTAAAAAGTGAAATAAAACTGTAAGACTGCGGAGCCCCGGAAGTGCACATGCATGTGTTTATTTTTTTGGATATTACATGTGTGACTTTAGTTTTTTTTTATCCTGAGATAACAATTATCTCGAGATAATTTTTGTTTCGTGATCATTTTTGAGATAATGTTTACCTCAAGATACAATCGTAAATGTCAGCGCATACGTAACTGCAGCTCTGGAAAAGTATTTTGTATGCACCCTCCTGTAACCACTATGTCTCCTATGGCTTTGTAACTGTTTGTCAACGTTGTCATTCACTGTCTGCAAGTCAGTGCGCTTTTAACACCCTGATCAAGTGCCTTCTACTAATAATACCATATGTAAAATAATAAAATAATACCATATGTGGCTAAGCTATACGTATTACGCATCCCTGGAAGTGAAATGCATGACTTTATTTATTTTTTTCCCGAGATAAAAATGATGTCGAGATACGAATTATCACGAGATAAAAAATATCTCGAGACAACTGTTATCTCGGGATAAAAAATAATAAAGTCATGCATGTCACAACCAAAAAAATAAACACATGCATGTCACTTCCAGAGCTCCGTATAAGACTGTTCCATGAACAAGTGAAATCAGACAGGCTGCCCAAAAGTAGACTATTTTCCACTGTCCAAATGAGTCATTGCTACAATAGTGCGGGGTGAATCTCTAGAAACAAGCCAATCTGAAAAGTAAAAATAAAAAGAAACACAGTCATCAATATACATGCAGACAAGAATGTCCAGACAAGTTCGGGGGTGCACCTTGTTGTGGCAAGTCAACCAGAGAAATCTGGAAATTACCATCAGCTCTGGAACCACCATGGAAACAGGAAGTGGTGACTCAAAATAATAACAAAATAGGTGGACATCTCATGTTGAATCAGCACCTTGCAAAACTATCACATTGAAAACCCACGTTGTCGTCGAAATGTTGGTTACAGGGGTGCAGCTTATGATTATTTTGATAGTCAACTAGTCAGCACGCAACGGATATGCGTTGTCGAACATGGCAACATGATGGTGCTGTTGTAAACACAACATAAATTAATGTAACAAAAATGTTCAGTGTTGTAAACAGTCGAATATTTTTAAATGTTGTTTTGAAACTTGGAACTTTCAGTTGATCAAAATCTGGTGTGAAGGTGTCCTCTGATGTGAAATGGTCCCACACTTTTAACATTTTGGGTCGCCACAGTCACTTGGCGTCAGCCAGATCCCATTTTGCTACAGACTGTTCTCAGAGAACGATATATGTTTTATTCTCGTCTTCAACCGTAGCAGTAGTTTGAATATATTTTCTGCACTTACTTTCCTACTCTAACTGCATTAGTGCTGACAATGAGCCAGTGAGGCTTCATGAAGCCTTATTTTCAGAGCTCACTAGATGGCGCTCTTTCCTCTGCAATCTTTGGATTTAAACAGCGATTGTTGTGAAACCTCAATTCATTTCCTAAAAAGCAGTGCACCACTTACCTCTGAATATGAGGCTTCATGAAGCGTCACCAGTAATTATCGCTTCAGCCAAATTTGCAGTAAAACTATAAGTCAACACGTCCTTTTCTAACCCTTATGCAGCATGTTTTAAATTAGATCGGATGGCCTTTATAAGTGGATACCATCTGTGATGATATTATGACCTGCCAGAGCTACTTCGTGATAGCATTAGCTCCCATACTTCCAACGTTTAGCCGGATATCCTTTTACCAAAATGATTTCATGGTCATCATGATTATATTATTATTTTAAATAGAACTAAGACTCCTCGGATCTGAAGTGAATCTGCCAAAGCAAGGCGGTGAACAAAGCTTGTAGGTGTTGAGTGGCATTTGACAGTGGCTAGCTGGCATTATTCAGCTGCCGGGGGCAGTTGATGTGGGTCGCACAAGTGTAGGTTCACAGGAAATGACTCACTTCCTGTTCAGCATCGGTTGATTTTCATTTACACTCTTAGTGAACATGTATGCAACTGGTGAGCTCATATTGTCGAGTGTTTGGATGCAATTATATTCAGGTATACAGTCGGCCTTTGAAAGCACATATGCACATGTGATGGCAGAGGGAGAGATGGCTCTTTCATCTGTCTTTCAATCCGCCGCGGAAAGGCATTGTGTCTTTTATATCCAGCGACATGGGAAAATTTATGGACAGGTTAACACGAGTCGGTTGGTCAACAAAGTCAGTATTTTCATCCGAGGCAAAGTGACGTGAGCACCTTTTTAGAGCGCCATCTTGGTGTTCAGATACAGTAGCTTTCGTTGGTGCAAAGAAGGATGTTCACTCTAGCGTCACAAAGCGAACCTTCGCTGGCATCATGCCGTGAACATAAATCCACCTCCCTTATAAAATTGACTTATATTAAGAGCACCGGACGGAAAGTACCGCCAATACTTCAGCCAACTAGCTGTCGAAATGAGTTAGCTCTTCCCAGGCATTAACTCCTCTTCATAAAGCAAACTGTATTTTCCCTCATCTCTCTGAGTGACACCTGAATCACCTACTTCATTAAACCTGGCATATTTGGCACCTTTGCATGTGTGGGAGCTGGTTACATGTCTGCCTTTTGTTTCAGGAACACAAAGGCACCGTTAAAATGGTTGTCGCGTATTGTGTGTGATGTTAAAAATGACTACACCAATTAAATCTTTTTTTCAGTGGAACTGAGACGATGAGATGTGTCAAGCTCAACACTGTTCATCTAACCCACAGACAGTGGCTCATTCATTTCTAAAGAGCTCAGTCAATCCTGATTCAGACCCTCTGTGAGACTGTTGCAGTACATCATATTTGTAAGCTGCTGTTCTAAAAATATATTTTAGTCACCACCAACACCAACAATAATTTGTCTCGGTGTTGGTGGGACTCCCTCGAGTCGATCAACCCATCTTCACTCGCATGGTGTAATTTTGATGTTGGGAAAGTGGAGGTTTGCATTATTCATTGACAACAAAGGCAGCCCTCTGTGTTGCATGTTGACGCATTGGCATTTTACTGGATTAAAAAAAATACATTTCCCTTCCTGTGTTGTGGATCAAACGCCACGCGTCCTTTGTGACGTATCAAAAGTCACCGTTTGAAGGGATTGAAATTGAAAATGACAGGGCGTTACTCAAAGCATGAATGTAGCGCCATCCCAAGGCTTACCGAACCCCAACCTTTTCTTTCCGTGTTTCTCTGCCCAAGTGGTGAAGGCTGCCTTTGTCGTCAGTATAGGACACAAAAATCCACTTTCCTAATGTCATTGTGTCAGACCATGGGAGTGAGAATGTGTTGTGTCAATAGAAGCCAGCACCTTTCTTGGACACCTCCCTGGTGAGGTCCAACTGGAGGCCAGACCCGGGACATGTTATCGAGACTATACATCTTGGGTTGCACTGGAAACACAGAAGAGCTGTAAAAGGTTGCTCTTGAGAATGAAGTCTGGGTCTATTTGCTGCAGCTGCTGCCCCTGCGATCCAACCTCAGATTAGTCGTGGACAATGAACGGTTGCTGATTTCCAAATCCTTCTGTCTGATCAGCTAATGTAGTGTGGGGAGGGTGTCGTTCCCAGATTAAACTGTTGATCTACTGTTGTATAAGACTGGAAGAGATTACATATGAACGTCATACCTGCTACATTCGATCTGGCAGTATTCATTTCAGCTCAAAGATCCTGACCTCCTTATGTGAGTTACAAAACCTTTGATGAAACAGTGGGTGCATAGTCGGATTAAGATGTTAAGACCATCTCTAGTTTTGATATTTCTGTCACCTTCAGTCGATGTTTCGGAACAAACCCTGACCAATGCAATTCCAAACAGCTTGTCAACTTTTGTTTTTTGTAACTCACCACATGACAGTGGACACTGTAGACATAGGAGTTGAGACTGAGACTGGACCACTGCTCAGGATGCTGTGTAGTTCACACCAGTGTACAAGGTTTGGAGTACAATTGTGGTGTTGGAAGGGATTAACATTCTTAACTGTACAATCCACTGAATTCTCTTTTCACTGTCCTCAACAGCGCCATCTCTTATCAGCGAGCTCCGCGCAGAGAAGATCGAACAGAAGAGCGTAACGTTGGTGTGGAGGAAGCCTGAGTACCCCAACAGAAGCCGGACGGAATACGAGGTCAAATACTACGAAAAGGTAGTTATGTAAACTCTGTGCTTTTTAGGGAAGTTATTCAAGCGGCATATTTTAAATGTTAATTAAGATTAACCTTTCTTTTAATCACTACTCTAGTTTCTCAGTGTGCCTGCCGCTCTCTACCTCTCAAAAAATAAAAGTTTATTCTGAGGTGAGCCTGAGAAAAGTGAATCGCAGTATCGGAGATTCTTACTGATAGTGCTGGCTCTGTGATGACTGAGCAAAAGAAAAGGTTGGAGACGGTGTGAAAGACAGATTAGCCGAGGATGAAATGCTGGACCAATGACAAGAAGGGCACTGTGGGAGTGAGTTCACTGTTGGAGGGATGAAGTGGAGTGGTATTTGATGATAGAAAGATCAAGGGCTCTGAAAGTGAATTCAATTGTCACACGATTTCAATAAGTGGGGGGTTTGTGTTTGACCACGGGCATTTATGAGGCATTGATGTGTGACTGTTCTGTCATATGTTGTGGATACTGCTGGAGCTCTTTATTAAGAGCAATCCGATTACTGTACAACCAAAGGTTGGTGTCATAAGTTCACTTGGTAAAAGCAGGGTTTGAGAGTGGTGTTGCTGTGCTCTATACCAGTGTATTGTTAGAGTAAAGGAACTATGTTGGAGCAAGCAGATGGAAGAAGGGGAAGACAAGTTGCTCAAGATAGGTTACAGTAGAGAACTTGTTTTGGAAAGTGCTGGTGAGAAATGTCCCACAAGACAATGGCAAAGAAGTTATGAGTTTTGCTCAAGCATTTGTCGAGAACACTGGTTATTTACCTTGTTGTTGCTGAAGCCGCAGACATTATTAGATTGTTGGCCGGCTGGTCTTTTTTTTTTTTAAAGGCCCCTTATGCTCACTGTATTAGAACCCAGCGTGACAATGTAATCTCATTATATCAGTCCCTCCTGGATGTTGCGATCGCAACTATTAACATGATTCAAACCAAGTGCCGCAAGTCCTGTGATACACTGCAATATATTCACTCCCTCCTTGTTGAGATCAGAGGTCATGTGCGCTCACATTTGCCCACAAATATTCCCACAAAGACGAAAATGTCTACATCATTCGAATGTATCCATTTATTTAAATGTACAATAGATGGAGCTAAAAAGCATAACTCTCGAGTGTAGGGTGCTGTCACCCAAACACTTTACGGGGCAGACCTAAACAAACACGGCTGATCATGAGATACAACTCTCTCGATGATATTTCTGACACTCTACCCTGACCCAACCCTGCGGAACTGTGGGACATATCAGCAGTTACTGTTTTTATTTGCCGTATTAGTGAGCAAACACACACAAACATTCCCCATCTTTACCTCTCAGACAGACTAAATGTCGGTCAGGCAGTCATAGCAAAAACATCGAACACACACCATACGCTCTCACCCTGTAAACTGCTCATGGAACATAAAATTAATGCACTTATTTTATCATCATTTTTTATGTATTTTTTAGCATGTATATTTATTCATGTGTTTGTTAGTTTTTTGTGTGTGTTCTTTGCACTTTACATACTTACCTGAAATACCTTTGAATGAGGTGGCTGCAACATGTCAACAGGTCTTATGTTACAGTACACTGTGTGCCTGCCGAACCATTACACTTAACTATTGCAAAATGAGATTCAAATGAGACCTAAAATAGATTTAACTAGAATGGTTCTACTAAGAAAAGGGTCGATTGCCACTGTAGGTATTCTGTGATAAGAGCTAGGATGACTAGTTGGTGGATGCTATTCAAGGATGTTGGAGGTTACACCTAACAGGTCACACCATTTTATCAACAGGGTGCTTTCAAGATGTGTCCCTCAGTCCAAGGCAGCAAAGAGCTGAAATAACTAAAATGTGATGGAAAAAAAACATTTTTCAACGGCATTTCAGTTATGGAGAGGAGCATTTGTGACTTACAAACCTGAGGGAGAGGTCCTCCCTGGGGCACGTTTGAGGTTCTCAACCTCTTCACTTGGAAACCAATAAACCGCTCAACAAAGTACAACAGCGTGTGCGTGCTCAGAGCGGTGTTTTCTGCCCCAAACTTTCCCATTCTACTCTATCATACCACTGTTATTAGTGATAGGCCTCCGTACTTTAAGGAAACTCTTCTGCATTTGCTTTACCTCTCAGCACGCGAATCAGATTTATCCCCAAAGCTGCTATACAAGCTCAACCTCATTTGCCGTGAACGTATTGACATGCAGAGGAATGACACGCAAAGATCCAATAAGGATTATTTGTTGAGTCGACGGCGAGGTCTGTAAACAGGCCGACGAAAACAAACATATCAGATAACAAGTGTAGGAATTATGATAATGCCCGACATCTACTCAATTCAGGGGCGTGAGCTGTAGGGAAAGTGATCTTAGTGTCAATATCCAAAAGATTTTATGCCATGGAAGATTTCCTTGTCTTCCTCAGGGGTATATTTTAGATGTGCTCATGACATATGTCTTTTTGTTGAATGAATTATAATAAGCCTCTATCATGCATTTATTTGACATAAGAAGGCGTCTTCTTCGAAAGCGAGGCCTGATTTAGTTACAAATGTGTGTTGGGCTCCCTCTTTGCCCTACAAATGGATTCCTTCTACTTATCTTTCTGCACACACGCTCTTCTTTCTGCCTCCACAGGAACAAAAGGATCAAAGCTATTCTACTGTGAAGACGGCTTCTACAAGGATCAGTGTCAGCAACCTCAAACCTGGCACCGCATACGTCTTCCTCATCCGCCCGTTCACCACGCCGGCCCCTTCTTCCTCCCTGTCCTCTTCCTCCCTCACCTCTTCCTCATCTGCATCCTCCTCCTTGACATCGTCCTCGTCCGCTTCTTCCTCGTCTGTTTCCTCTTCTTCTCCTCCGCCCATCGACTACGGCGCCTTCAGCGCGCCCTTAGAGATCCAGACGCTTGGCGAGCGTAAGTCGCAGTTTCACAGAGCTTTCCAACTTTTCACTCTCTTGTCAACACTGACAACCATTTGGGGATGAGCTGTTTATGTTGGCGCACGGAGGCTCTAATCGATGTTGTGTGAATAATAACCAACAATATCTGTAATTTGAAATTAATCATGAGGTGAATATGTTCCACCCTCCGCCTGATGTGATCTCATTGACCGCGACAGACCTGCTTCTCGAGCCGGTCACTAGAATTATCATCACTCCCTGGTGAAATCATTTTTCTCCAACAGAAAGAGCAGTCATTGATTTTATTTGGCAACCATCTGTCCATCCTGGAGAGATTTGTGGAACATTGATAGTCATGAAGCGCGGCGCTGCTTCTCATTATTTATACATATCGAGTCATGTGAGAGCTGCCCTGGACAACCTCCATCTTCTCAGAGGCCACGAAGCACTATTTGCTATGAGAAGGAAAAGAACTTTAAGAATGTTGTATATTCATTTTTGTTTTCACAAAACTGCCAGAGGGTTAGTTCACAAGTCAAGTAAGAGTTGACCTCCGCCCTGATACGAGGTGAAGCCCTGTGAAACATTGACAGAAAATGTTTTCAATTCTGATCTGCACTCATCCCTCCATGGAGACAAATCTCCATCACAACCATGTAAATGAAGGGAAAAGTAAGAAAACTAAACTTTCAAAAGCAATTGATCATGCGAGGGAAGGAATGATGAAGCTGGAATTTTCACCAACACAGCAAACGTGGCTTCTGAAGGTACAAATCCTGCAATTGTTTCTTTATCTTTATACCTAAGATGTTGGAATAAGGATGACAGCAATATAAAACCACCTGTCGGAGGATGGAGCAAACATCCTTTTGTGAATGATATTTCAACCTTTTGAGTCCAGTTTAATTTAAGCTTGGTTGTGATGCGAAGAGCAAAACCACGGGTGAGTGTATGGCACAGCTGGTTTAAATCTGACTAGCAACAGGGCCTCTTATTCTCCTCATCTGTTTCACCAGTTGGAGGTCATAAGAAGACTTTGTCTTTTAGCATTTACCATCAGGGGATGGCATGGCAAGGCACAGTCCAAGAAGGAACCAAGTTTGAAGTGCCAGTGACGTGCTGGTTTACTCTACTGACACTATTTTCAGATAATGTTTGTGAAGTTCTTAGTTTCTGTTGTTGTGTCCCTCCATCTTTGGTACAAGGTTGCCGTCATCAAAGTGATGTCTGTGCAGTTGTAGCCAACCTTTGAAGCTAAGATTCTGAACTGAATCTGTAGTTTAAGACTAGAATCAAAGGCTCAAAGTCTTACCCATGGAATCAGTGGGGGAGGACAAAGGGACCCAGTCGTCTTTACCGAGTTCAATTACGGAATAGTGAAGTATAGAAAGGGGAGCTTTCCATAATGTATGGTCAGTAACTGTAGAGTTTACATTTGAGTTTATGATTCTCAGGCTTGGGGAATGGGAGTGACGAAAGGAGGACAAGATCAACCCATCCTCACTCCCGTGACATAATTTATTGACGTTAGGAAAGTGGACTTTTGCGTCCTATACTGACAACAAAGGCAGCCTCCTACATTGCATGGTGACGCATAAGTATAGACTAAAACGCACAGGCCATTTGACAGGCTTTAAATAGCAATTAATGCGTTATTACACATAGAACAAATGGAGCGCCACCCCATGGCTTGCCTAACCCCAACCTCCACCGAAAAACGTAGAATGAAGTCAGTATAGGACATTAAAGGCAACATTCCCAACATCGATATACTACGCTGTGGGAGTAGGGAGGTGTTGGACAAAATAAGAAATGGATTATTCCAAGAGACAAACAAAATATCTCACAGGATATGAATATTATCTGAGACAGTGAGGAAAATGCGCCGAATTCCCTCTTCACACTTTTTTTTAAGGATGAGCATAATGCAAGGCAGCCAGCTCAAAATAAACACGACTCCGCCAAACACCAAGTCAGAATCTAGTCAGAAACAGGCTGACAGCATTTGCAAAATAGAGTGAGGAAACCCTGGAGTGAGTCAAATCCCTGATGGTATGAGAACAAGCTTCCATTTCAGGTGTGCAGTGTTTGACAGACCTAACAAAGAGAGCACAGAACCCAACCGCTCTTAATCACCCGACCCGTCCGTGAGAGCCGTGAATGTGGAGTCGGTCAATTGTTGCCCTGCCAAGAGTCATCTGCTAAGTGTTTCCTTTTTTTTCTGTCAATGCAGTGGCCCTGGCCTCCAGCGAGCAGAGTCCGGTGGTGATCATCATCGTCGTGTCTGTCACCGCTCTCATCACGCTGCTCTCACTGGGTATTGGACTGTTCATCTGGAGGAGGTAGATATTCAAGTCCATCCATTCTCTGCGCTTGCATCTCCACCATGTAGTGCAAACATGTGTAACACTGGAATCGTAGACCCAATCACAGTTCTCATTTGTCACACAAACCCTGCTGCTATAATCCAGATTAGAGTAATCCAATGATAAAGGGAGTCCCTCGTATAAAAGGAATTTGCCGTGTCGGAAATCAGAGGCTCACTAGTCACGCTTAGCTGCGCTTAAAACGCTACACAAAGAGGTCAGCAGTCACGCCTTTGTTGTTGAGGGAGAAGCATTAATGAGGACAAGGGATTTATCTAATCTTCGTATTTGCTAATCTTTCACCGTTTATTGTGATTGACAGTTGATAGATGCATCGGGTCTGTTATGGATGTCAGCACATTCTGGCAGTTGTGTTCTTCATCCTACTTCACCACATAACTTTTGAACTTGAAACAGGGTTTATAGCAATAAAAACGGAGAGAATAAAAGTTGTTCATCTGAACAGATGAATTATTATTTTATTTGAATTAAATATTTTTCTGTTTGTTAGAAATGTTCAGGCTATGTTGTTGATATTGGGACACATTTCGGTGGGTTCAGGATCCAGGAATATTTTGAAGGCTGGTGAATGTGACCTCATGAAACAACACTTTCTCTGGTCCACTTTCTTCCCTGGTTCTTGCCCTGAAGTTCCACCGTACTCATTTGAGTTTGACTATTAATATCTGGAATTTGATTGCTGAAATACATTTAGGATACATTCATGGAAGAATTTTAATGCAATTCACCTATCGGCTGTGCCCACTTGCTCAGTCAAGATGAAACGTTTTCCTTAAGGCCCTTTGATCAACTCCCCGCAAACAAAGTTGTGTTGTATTGATTTTTATCATTTTCATGGAATCCTGGCTTCAAGAAATCATATATTTTTTATCGTATCCATTTTATTTTTTGCTATCAAATGTTCTTGCTGACACACAAAAGAGCTTTATTTTGCCACCACAGCTGCAGATTATACTCATCCAGTTGCTCTCATCCACCCCTGTTTTCACACTTCACTTATACATCAGAATTTATTTTCCATCTCCAAAAAAACAAATATCACAGAGTCAGACGCATCACTCATGCACTTTACTGTTGGTGTGAGAGGATTATTCATAAAACACGTGACAGTGGATTTTAGCTTTTCCATTGCCTTGTGAAGCATCTTTGGTAGTTCATTTTGGTTGCTTGTTGTTGTCTTAGCGTCTTTCGGCAAGACACCTTTCCTACCTCACCTCTGGTGAAAGATCACTGCGGTGGTCCCCCATGACGTCCGTCACACTACCTCCGCCAGTGTGGCTGGTGTGAATGAACAATGGTTTCTGTGAAGCGCTTTGGACGTTATAGAGCAACCGAGAGAAGGTGTCTCTCGGTTGCTGAGCTTGTGTGTTTGAGCTTGCAGGAGTTATGAGACACTGAGACATGGATTCATTCTTTGTTACAATAGATACGACACTGCATCTGCTCAGAATTACCTCCCAACACACCGACTTTCACTTGAGTTCTGAGCTTCTTTATCTTGACTTTTATGTGATTTGTAGTCACTTGACGTCGCCCGTTGAATGACATGTAGCAGACAAAAAGGGATAGTGTTTGCTGTTGATGCCCTCTCAAACCACTTTTCTCACTGACTCCTGTCTAATTTTGCATTCTGCCGACACTCATCACACATACAGGCCCTTCTCACCCCTTCTCTGGATCCAGCCTCCGTGCCAAATGCGAGGCAGAAGCGTGGGAAGCACATAAGCGACACTTTGACACACATTCACGCATCCTGTGAAAAAGCTGTCCAGAGTGATTCTGTGATATATTCTTGCAGATCTGCATCGGTTATTCACGCTCAGAACCGTGCGAGTATATCAGTGCGGCATGGTCGATGGCACTGAATAAAGCTTTACGAAGAATGCAACCTGACACAGACACACCTCCATTAGTTGTATATGCACATAAATAGAGATGCAATAATGGAGGCGGCCATGTGTAGAAGTGATCTCCAGTCATTCGTGACAGCGCCATACATGCTGTCTCCATATCGACAGCCACATGCCGGACCGGCCCCATGCATTATTGCTCTTTACTTTCTTTAATGGAAAGGTAGCCTTCTCGCATACCTTAATTTCATTTTAACTACTGCCTTCCCTTCTTTTACTTCCGTCGCTGCAGTAATTGAAAGTGGACGTCATTGTTCATCGCTGCTGGACCATTAACTTGCACTCTTGTGCTTTGCATAGAGACAAAAGAATTCTGGCTTGATGCCTCAATTATCCTGTGTTCGTGTTTGCAAAGACAGCCGGCTCCTTGTTACGGCTGGAGGGTCTCGGAGACTGATCTTCCTGAGAAGGCACACACATGCAAATGAGTGCGACTGCACACACGGAGGCATGGGGGAGCATGTGCGGCATTTGCCAATATGCATTAGGATACAAGCGCTTCAAGAGAATTTATGGGCTTATAATGATTTAGTTTATGTGTTTAATGAGTTGTATACTGTACATCGTGAAGATGCTGCGACAGGAGCAGTCTCCCCTTAGGGTTTCTCTGTATTATGTGGAGATATTTCACTTTTGAGTAGTGTCAATACATGTAGAACCTACTGTACACCGTGAAGACACTGGGACAAGAGCAATGTACCCTTAGGTTTTCTCAGCATTATGTGGAGATAGTTCACTTTGGAGTAGTGTCAGTACATGTACAACCTTCTAGTGATGGAAAGAATTTGACCCCATTTGAAACAAATTACGGCTTTGTTCACACAAAGGAGGCAGCATTCGGAGCAAGGAAGCCCAAACTTCCCGGTCCTCCTCCAGCTCTTCCCGGGGGATCCCGAGGCGTTCCCAGGCCAGACCGGAGACATCATCTCTCCAGCGAGTCCTGGGTCTTCCCCGGGGTCTCCTCCCGGTAGGACATGCCCGGAACACCTCCCCAGGGAGGCGTCCAGGGGGCATCCGGATCAGATGCCCGAGCCACCTCAACTGGTTCCTCTCGATGTGGAGGAGCAGCGGCTCCAAAACTCAGTCGTCCGGAAATGCTCCTCATCTGAAATGCTTTGCCATTTAAGACACTCCCCAGTGCAAAATGTGTTAAATGTCCATGTCTACGAATGACAGCGACGTGTTTCAGATCCAGGAAAATAAACATAAGCTGGAGTAGGAACAGTGTGCCTGCTATTGGAAAGGTTTTTGGAAATAATGGAAACATTTTAAGGTGTTTTCATTATTTTGTCCAACCCCTGTAATTTGTCCACCCGTTTTTTTTTTCCTCGATTACGTGATTGTTTCACTAAACATATCAGAACTCACAGCACAGTGTAAGCATAAATGTGAACACCTTGTGTAGCTCGGCGGAGCACGCCACCTAGTCGATAACAGTAAACACAGTCAACTTTTCTCTCTGGTGTTCCAGCCTTACAGTTTTATCAGGATATCCATTATTGCCCAGTCAGTGCCAAGTATTACTTACCCTTCACTGACCAAACCATCAAGTTGTTGGGTGTGTGTGTGTGTGTGTGTGAGAGCGTGTCTGGCATGAGAGAAGATATAGAGAGCCAAGCCAAATCACGGAGCAAAACGGTATCATTTCATGGGTCACTTCACAACTTAGGATTTGAAGGAAATAGACAAAAAATAAGGAAATGATGCTCAGAATCGGGGGAAGGAAGGAACTCGTCGAGAAGGTTACATTATAAAGCTGACCTGAACATGGACTTAAAGCAACTGACCATCAGATTTCCCATTTTATCATCATCAGAGTCCTTTTATTTATCATATATTTTTTCCAGTCTGGACTAAGCTGTCGTGTGGGACCTTTTCCGCCTGCTCCTGCTGTTCATTGTTCCCAGCCTGGAGTGGACAGTACCAGTCTAAAAAATGGCCCAAATGGGTAAAGATCAGAAGTGACAATTGAAGCCAATGTTCATTGATGCATGAGAGTGTCACTCCCTACTCTATAGCATTCGGCCTCTGCCTCTGGTTACCATGGCGCCAGTCTCCCTCATCCACTTTCAATAGGTATCGACCGATGCGGGGGACAGTATCAGCATGAGTGAAAGCTTTCCAGAACAGCCATGGTCACTGCCATGATATATAGATACTGAGGTTGCCATTGGAAGTGACTAGAAAGGACACTGAAGTTTGGGGACCAAGTTATGGAGCACAGATGATTTGGACATGTGGGGGAGGAGAGACTGTGTCGGAGAAGAAGAAGAGAGAGACAACCACTGGATGGATGAGGAGATGAAGCAGACTAGAGGGTGATCATGACAGGTTCAGGTGGAGGACTTGATTCACTTGGAATTCCTGTCTTTAGTTTTATATGAAGGGCATGAATAGATGGTCATAATTATACAGTATATCGAAGGCATCAACATAGTTAAAGTAGAGTCCAAAGGTGTTATTGCTTTAGGGTGATGAGATGGTGAACAGCCAAGTGTACCCCGCTTCCTCCCACCTCTTGCTTAAAGTCATTGGATCAGCTCACAACCCAGCAACTCCATTTACCGAATGAGCTTAAGAAAACAATTCAATCGATTACATGAAACTCTGATGGTCCAAAAATCTTTCACTCCAGTTGGGAAAAAGCTGCCAACAGCACTTACAATTAAAGATCAAAATCATGACTCTTATGGCAGAGCCACTAAAGTGAGCATGAAGAATAGCCATAGCCCTGTCCTCCTCCATTCTGTATTTGCTGTGTGGGACTAAAGATGCAGTGTGAAGGGGTTGGCACTGAATTGTCCCCTCCACCCATGCATCCTCCCAAACTTTCAAATAGTTTCAAGAAATAATGTAATTTTCATTGCCTCACGTGCTGACCTATTTCTTCTGCTTCACTTTGTCTGACAGCAAGGACTCTGACTTTCCCTGCGCTCCCCCACTCGCTTTATTATTTATACTGGTTCAGCAACAAGATTATAGGCCAGTGTAGAATTGTGAATCTCATCTAAGTGAATAGCAAATGCTACACATATTGTGTTAAGAGAAGCAGAAAGCGTTGGTAGCTACAGTATGTTGACTGGTTTTACCTGCCCATTGTTGCGACCCATATAAAGAAGAGGCAGTACAATGAGGAAGAAATGCGTTGGTCCACTGTGGTATCCCAGACGTCTCTCTCCTGAGAAACCCTCTCTGTCTGGCTTCCTCCTAGTTAGACCTGACCAGAGTTTTTCTCTGGGGATTCCTCCTCCTGGTGGTGTCCCAAAAAGGTGCACTTCAAATAAAGGAGGAGTGGTTCTACTTTGAATCATCCCCAAGTGACAGAGCCTCTGACCCTATCTCTGGTGCAGGTAGTGATGAAGTATCATGAAACAGTATTGTAGGCTTGGTAAAGAGGCCACGAGATGGCGATCTTGGTTTAGAAATGAGTACGTTGTCATAGAATTAGTCCAAACATATTGCAGCAGACAGTGCCATCTGGTGGCCTCTGAAAATCAGGTCACTGTTTCATGAAACCTCATCTACCCATCAGTAGATCCAGCCACTCTTTGGTGAACATACATTAGAGACGTATCACAAGTTACGTTAGTAAATAGGCAGCTTGTTATCTTTCTTCTCTGTGGCAGAGTCAGAATGTTGATCTCATGCTCCATCCAACTCTAAACTCTAAAATGGCATCAAAATTCCACTATTGTCAAGTGGACTTTTGTGGCAGAAACCAGCTGTCTCAGTAAAATCCTGTTTCCCTACTGTTGCATATCCATCACATCAAAAAAGTCAATGGTTTTGGCTTAGCTACGAGGTGCTGCTCCTTAATGTTTTCATTCTTAATATCATGTTTCATAACACTTGGTATATGTATAACGCCTCATGTCATAAGTGCGAAAGGTAAGTGCTGCTCCCATGGTGCATAAGATACTACCAAGTAACATCACAAGTGAAGTGTTGATGAGAGCTTGCAAGCGTCAAACCCCAACATCTGTTTTTAAAACCGCTGTGCAGTGACTTCACCAACTTCATTGCACACAGAAGTCACAATGACAATAGTCGATATGTGACGCCTTTGGAGTGAGAGGGTGTATCATCTATACAATGTGTCCACTATCATACATTCCAACCAGACTGGTGACCCAATGATATCTGCGCTACTGCTGAGCTCTGAAAAATGGACATGTTGGTTAGTAAAACTGTCCAAAAGTGCAAGCATCTGTCAGAGTTGTTTCCCTATGATATATCGAGGGTGCCCCGTCCCTTGACCATTGGAAGCTGAGATGGGCTTCAGTTCATTGTTATCAATAACCCCCACCTCATGCAGGTTGGATATTTATAGGTGCCAAATATCACCTTCCTCACCACCTCTTTCACGCCTCACTCTTATCTATGAATTCTTGTCTCTTCCCCGCTGTCTGGTATCAGCTGCCCCCAGGATCCGTGCTGCATGTGTCTGCTGGTGTGTTTTGACAGACAGGGTCGTGACCTTGTCTTAAACTCTGCAGCTCCACAAGCTGAAGGATTGTGCGCGCTTCCTCATTCTATCCACCGCAACATGACTGACACACACAATAAGTGAAGACAAAAAGACAAGAATATTTGTTGTTTAAGCAGTCCGAAGGGTTTAAGATGTTCGAACAAGATTTGGTGCTTGGATGTCAAACGTGAACATCTGTATACTTTTGCATAGATGAATCACTTGAGTTTCTTGTACCAGAAGAAAACCGTTATAATTGTGTGTCCACTTGTGGTGGGTCGAGGAGGTATCATGAAACAGTATTGCAGGGTTGAGAAAACAGTGTCTGAACTTTCAGAGGCCACCAGATGGCGCTCTTGGTTCAGAAATGATGGGTGAGGTTTCATTGAATTTGTCGTTGAAGTCGAAACATTTTACAGCAGACAGCGCCATCTGGTGGACTCTGAAAATCAGGACGCTTTCATGAAACCCTTCAATACTGTGTCATGAAACCTCAACTACCCATCACGAGGGTACACTTCCATTTTAGAGATCACATATCGAAATGTTTAGCGGTATATACGGGATGAAGGGACTAGTATTCCCAGCACTATGGTAGGACCTTCCACATAATTGAATAAAAAAAATATCATACCTCAGATGCCAAGTTTCCATCTGGAAGAGAAAAGTTATGCGCAGATAGAAATCAATTTTTCAGGTTTGTTGAGGATAAAACAAGGAATACATTACGCTATGTTCAGATTCATTGCAAGGGTGCAGCAGAAAGTGCATGCATGGTCCAGTGATTTCCTGGGAAGCAAACCAGGATTTGACTCTCTGATAAGTCCAGACATCTTTGTGTAGTTGTGTCCTGAGCCTTAACCTCTGATCATTGTGTGAATGGGTGAGAAGTGTGAAGCACAGTGGGTGTTGTGTAACCCTGGAAAGCACTGTATAACTGAGAGCCATTTACCAAGTTCAAGCAGTAACGTCTCAAAACAGCAGACATTTCCAACATTTATTACTCGATCATTCACATACAGCTATAAGGTAAATATGCTTTCGTGTATCATACATGTTTGTCAACCTTGCTTCCACTGTTCCATTGTTTTTGGCTTCCATTTAAAGATGTTGTTTGGTTCTTCTGTCTGACTGTCGTCTCGCTGTTTCCTTCCAGACATTGTGGCTACAGCAAAGCCTCACAAGAAGGAGAAGAGGAACTCTACTTCCAGTGTAAGTGACAGCTTTGATTTGCCATGCTTTTGAAGCAAACACACACATTAGACTCATGCCAGTGCATTTTAGTTTTAAGAACAACGGCATTAATACTTCACGGTTACAGTACACTAAACCGTCTCTGAGTAGGCTGCTGCCCCTTTAGGAGACGCCGTGTGTGCTTGAGTGTGATCAGGAGTGACGGAAATAAAGGAAAAAGAGTCAGATGTTGGTGCTGACTGCAACCACGGCATTTGTATTTTAGGTGCTTCTCTTCCTTCTTCTTCTTCTTGCCTTACCTTATTAAAGGGTGGCTGTTTTAGGGACTTTAAAAAAACAAACAAATAAGCTTTGGTATTAGATCTCGAGACGTTCACCATGGAATGAACGAAGTGAACCCTCACAGTCAAGTTGTCAAGGCCTCCGTCAGTAGCGAGACTCTGGAGGAGAAACACATGACTGTTGTAGAAATAAAGGAAAGTAAACAAAGCCCCGCTGAGGGAATATTTTGGCTTCAAACCTACTGAGCGAGGTGAGCCCAACAACTTGCACCAGCCAGTTTGTCGAATTTGTTCTCATGTGGTGACAACAAATAAGGCAACACATGAAACATGTCTGTCCACCGAGATGCAAGGTTTGTTTACAAAACCAATGAAGGCAATTTTTTGGAGAGTAATTTAATTACTTTTTGTATTTTTAAATATAGTTGTGTTTTGCTAACTTGGTAAAAATACAGATATCGATACAACATCATTAAATTTGTGGTAACTTTTGTCTGAAAATAAGATTGTGTATCGGATATAATCAACCAGGAAAGTTAGTTATCACGAATAGACTAAATGATGTGGAAACATCATTGAAGCTCTCAAAACATCTCAAAACATTAACTCACAACATTAACTCAGGTGGAAGAGTGTGAAGAAAATGTTCTTCTAAAGTCAGTGGTGAGCAGCAGAGATGCTATTGTGTCCCAGTATTGAAACAGATGTGGGTATTGAATTGTGCCCAGGCTGCTTTTTTCTTTCCTGAGATAAACTGTTCATTGAAAACAAATTTGTTCGCTTGTGTCACCAATACTTAAAAGTTGCACTATACATCCAAAAAGACCAGGCCTGCAATAAAAGCGTGTACCTTTTGTGGGTATATTAAAGTGACCCTTTTGTCCAAAGTGACTTCTAACTGTTTAAAAAAAAGGGTTGGGGATGTTTTTATTTAAAAAAATTCTTCATTCAATTATGTATTGTGTCGGTTTTCTTTACAACTCTTCATGAACTTGAGGTGAGCTATAATACTTTATTTTGTTCAGGGAGTTATCCTTTCTTTTGAATTGACCACTAGGAAAATGAAATGAAATTATAATAATAATAAAAATAAAAAAGCAGTTTTAATCCTTTTTATTTGAACTGTTTAACTAATATATACATCGTAATAATGTGTACTGGCTTAAAGTCCTGAATTCAGAGTGAAAAACAATTGACATATCAAGGGATTTGTTTTAAGTTACTCCGATTTAAGGTTAGTTTCACTTAATGTGGACTTGTGATTAAAAATGAGTATAGTTGCCAACATTATTTAAGCGCAACTCAACAAAAAAAACACAATTTTTTACATTCCAACCACTTTATTAATTTTTATACATTTTCCTAAAGTGTTTTCCGCAAACTTTCAGATCTCGATGTGTAATGCCTTACAAACGTATCGCAAGAAATCGCTGACAGTGATGTAATGACTACATCTCATCTATGCCAAGTCAAGTTGTGGTGTGTGACCATGGTTTTGTTACTCCAGTAAACGTGTTTGGATGGGAGTTTGTGTGTGCTCATTTGCCTTATTTAATCTCCCAGCATGCCGAGCCCTCTGGAGGGGTTTGGAGCACTATGTCTGATGAATAATGAGCCGAAGCCATTCGGCTGGGAGTTAAATCTGGCCAAACAAAGATGTGCCAGCAGCTGACAAGCACGCAACACACACATTCCAGATTTGTAACTCAATGCACAGTTGTGTGTAGAACAAAAACTGTAAATTCTGCTTCGAGTAAACATTGTTTTTTTATGTTTCGTTTCTTTTCCATCAACTGTCCTGCCAGACTCTTGAATCAATTCCTTCTGATATACTGAGTTTTAAACTACAAGCATACAAAACGGGGATTTGAGAGAAAGTTTGATGCTTTGTTTGTATGTAGAGCAGAGACTCTGTTGGACAAAGCATGTTGGAGATGAGAAAGACAATGGGGATGTGATGATGACTGGAGGATGAGCAAGACAGGTGGATGGAGTCGCTATGGTAAATGGGTCCAAGGAGACGATGAAGAACGTGAACATGCTTTACGCCGTCCTGGAATGATGGCGAAAATGATCCAAGAAATTGTGTTTTTGTGAGAGCTCAGCATCACTATCAATATGCGCCTGAATGGGACTTGAAAATTCTTTGGCTGACAGAAACGCGTGGCTCTCCAATCTTCAGTGGCGAGCCAGAGTGATGCCGAAGTATGACTGTTGCGAGCAATAAAGCCTGAACAAGCGAGTGAAATGATGAGCGACTGTTGGCGTGGACTCTTGCATAAGAGCCCCTGCTTTTCTCTGGCCTCTGTCCATCAGTGGAATTGAGCTCAGCTGCAGTCTGATTTGGGTCTGCAGAACAACGTGAAGCAGCCACATCCTGTCCAGTCCCTTGTGGCCTTCTTTTTTTTATAGACTGTAATTCCAGACTATAGAGTGCACCGGAATATTAGCTGCGCACAGTAAATTTAATAGGGAAAATAGTTAATACATAAGCCACACCGGTCTATAAGGCGCAGGTGCAGTGGTGCTGTCTGCGCTGTAGAAAGGTCAGTGGTGCACCAGGCTTAAAAATGCATGAGGATCACTTCTAAACTAGTTTTGAAAATGGGCTCCAGCATCAAGACACACTCAAGGAACAAACTGGACAATGTTCTGAGTTTGAATCATGAATTCGTCATATTTTATTTAAATTAAAGCACTGTTTTTGCCCACGTGTCCGAAGTTCCGACACCACAGCTGGTCTCAGCTGCTGCTTCTCATCTCCGGTCTTCCAGGCGATCGGCTCAATTGGCAGTGCTGCAGACTTGAGGGCGAAAACAGTGCATTTTGAGCACTTTAAGGTCAATATAACGCCTGTGATTTCATCTTTCTGATTGACGAGGCTCAATATTTTGGCAGCATAAAGAATCAAGAAATAATTTTTTTCTCACACCTGCTTCAACAGTTGACGTCCACCACAGTCTGTCTGGCTGAGTGTCCCTCCCCGTCTCATCGCAGATGTGTGTTGACTCAAAGTATCTGTTATAAAGTCAACTTATTGGGCGAGAACCCTGCTCTTGCTAACCATCGTGCACGTTTACACCCCTTATCTATTCAGTGCACGTGAAAAAGGCAAAGCTCTCACTTAAAATTGCAGAAATGACTTTGACATCCCTTTGCTTGTCCTTCCCTGTGAAGTTCAAGATTCTTTGAACACATTTCTAAGGGAGTAGATTTCTCCCAAAAAAAAAAAAAAGGTCTGAGAACGCTGAGCTGGAAACCCTTCAACTTTGTATGGACGGTCAGCTCTACATTCCCAGCTGCTTTTTTTGGTCGACTCCTACTTAACCACGACTTTTGGGAGAAACGCAATTTCCTTATATTCTATTTGTCACGTCATTTTTTTGTGTCAGGATCTGTCCAAATTGGTAGATTGAACCCAAGACATGGCTCAAACTTTAGTCCGGAGTTTCAGAATGGACACCTGGATTCCAGGAACTCATCCAGGAAAGGACACCAGATAGCAGTCTCACCTGGGAGGGTAGAGTCTAGTAGAGTTCTAGACCGGTCTCGCTCTCAAGACCACATTTTCAAAGTCATGGACTCGCCTCTATACTCGGTCTCAGCCACGCTAGACATGGGATTGTTCTTTTGAAGGACTTAAGGTTCCTCCAATGAACCTTATTTACATCAGAGAGAAGTCTAAAAAAAGACAGATCAGACTGTGAGTGTGAGCTTACTTCCCCAGTAGTTGACCAATAATTACCTTTGCCAATGATAGAGGTTATGCATTTGGGGTCTCCATCCTTCCATTTGTGAACAGAATAACAAAAAATACACAATCTTGGTGTGACCCCTTCTTGGTCTTGACTCTGGCTTGGTGTTCTTGAGTACAACTCAAGATGAGACCCAAGATTCAGGCAGGGATTGGAGAGTTTGTTTTTTGAGATCCACCATTGTCACCATGGAATTTCCAAGGTTACCATTTTGATGTAAACATCCTGAGAGTTGTTGGTGAGGATCAGAGCAGACTTAAATGATATGGAGCAGTCTGATGTAGCTGCTGCTGATAGGTGGAACGCTAACACATAAGGAGCTACGAGAGTTGCATTAAAACTCAAAGAGAACTGAGTAATCTCCATGGAAGTATTTTGGTTTACTCAAGAAATACGAGGTAGCTTTTTTCATCTGATCCCACGGACATGAAGGCAACAATTGCCCTGAAACATGCAATTACGTTTACCTCATGACACGGAATGCAGTGTCAAGAAAGACTTTTAAATCCAGCCTGGCTCTTTTAAGAGATAAGATGTTGTGGCTCAGTGTCCCAGGATGGAAAGAGCGCGGTGACAGAGCCCTACGAAACAAAGCCTTTCAGTTTATTGCCTTTTATCTGGAGTGAATGTGTCTGCTGCTCACTCCGTGGTCAGCACGGATGTGGCACTTGTTCAACCAAGTGTGAGTTTGCATTAGTTTCAGCTCAATCGCTCATGGCAGTGACACAGTTAACCCGGAAACTAATCATCCAAGGAGCTGCTGAGGCGACAATCCGTGTGTGTGTGTGTGTGTGTGTGAGCGTTTAAAGCCATTCCCAGCTCGTGTGTTTTATGGGCCACATGGTCATCCCCCTCTTTGCGTGCCTATGTCCTGAGGATGGATTCAAAGCTCCGGGGTCGACCCAGTTTGACGGAAAACAGCCACTCACTTCTGGCCTTGAATGAAAGGCTTTAATTTGACAAGCGGCCTTTGTGTGCATTTGTGTGTCAATTGTATTTGTGAGCACCGCACACCACCGATTGTGTGGAACTTGGCTTGTGTGTCGGTGTATTGGATCAATAAGCTGTTATGAGGAGCCAGATCTCTTAAGGCGAGCTACAGTTTTCAATCCTATTCCACAGCCTGACTGGCTTTTGGGAATTGTTTGCCAGGATCTTCGCTGGATGCTTTCGCCAAACATCCATGAGCAAGGGTCAGAGGTCAATTATGACTAATTGTTATCGGCAACCTAATGACAGCTTTGACGTGTGAGTAATGTGTTGTTAATGAGGTTTATTAAAGACACTCGATAGTCAATCAAGTATGGGTTTTAAAAAAGGCCAGTCCAGCCACAAGACAACTCTCGATTTTTCCTTACATTTCTAGTTTGAGCTCAAGGAAAAGATGCTGGCATTTTCTCAAGTGTGGGTTTTCTGCAGTTTCTATTGAGGTTTACGTGAGAGTTATTTCATTCGGGAGAGACTCTGATTCGTGCTACCTCCGACGACAAAAGCTGTTTAACACACTACCTAGCTGGTGGGCGAGTCGGTTTATGGTTCCTAAGGTTAGGACATCTTAACCCTTTGGCACCGTATCTGATCGAAGTTGACAAACTTACGCTGTCATGGTCACGTTACCTGTGACGTTATTTGGTCGGATATAGCACATGATGTGAAAGCGAGCTTGACTGACTGTCTCGAAAATGTTGCACTGTCAGTCAAGGTCATGATGTGTACGAAGGATGGGTAGATGAGGTTTCATGAAACAGTGTCCTGATTTTCAGAGGTCTGCTGTAAAATGTTTGGACTTGAACAAGTATGTCACATCGTTTATAAACCAACAGCGCCATCTAGTGGCCTCTGAAAATCGGAACACTGTTTCATCATCCGTGCGATACTGTTTCATGATACCTCATTTGCCCGTCACCAAGTGATGTCACATCCGAGTGCTGAGCTACAACCCAGTGTGCTGCCCCCAGTCTTGACCCCCTTTTTATCATGTGCTGGACAGTCTGGTCTGTCGCAGTGTACAGCGTCAGAAAATGCCACACAAGATGATCGGATCAACGTTTTTCACTTTCTGCTAAAACTCCAATACTGATAGAATAAAAAAAAAAAAATATGAAAGCTAAAACTAAATCATAACTTGCTCAATATCTGTTAATAAAAAGCAGCATAAAAAACAAAAAAAAAACAGGTGAGTGAATTCAAATAGAGCAGCACAGTAACTTTTTCGCACTTCAGCAATTGCTGACGTTTTTTTTGTCCCAGATTCTCTCTGATGACTTTATTGTGTTCTGCTCCCTCTTTTCCATTTGTGTGAGTGAGATAACGTTCCGAATTCAGCACAATGACAAAGAAATCTGAGGGTTATGAAAGCTGACTGAAGCCTTCTGGTAGAAAGATTTGAGGTCCCAGAGCTTTTCCACTTGATGTTCTTTCTCTTGGATGAGGTCAGAAGCCTTTGACTTGAAGAATGTGTTTTGTTTTTAATAAAGAAGAGAATGCATATCTTTAAACATGCAGGGAATCAATGTCAAGTTTGCTTGTTTTTTGTTTGTTATTCCAGTCAAGATACCCACGCGGCGGACTTACATCGACCCTGAGACCTGTGAAGACCTGCTGCAGGCTGTACATGCCTTCGCCAAAGAGCTGGATAACTCAAGCATTAAGATAGAGAGGATCGTGCATTCAGGTAAGCTATTCATCACAAATGCGATTTGTTTTATTTAATGTCTTTTTCGGGAGTTAAGCATCTACATGGCCTGTCTTGGCAAGAATTACTAAGAGAGAAGTAGCACTGGATGTTTGTCTTTATTTTGCAGAGACAAACTTTCCAACTATTGAACTTTGAAATACGCAGTGATGACTTTTTGAAAGCGAGCCTCCTCTTCAAACTGTCTTGGATGGGTTTTGAAAAATTGCTTCAGCCAGTATTGTTTGCAATGTCTGCCTGATGTTCTGCTATTTCACATACACTCAAGCTCATCTTTGATCTTCTCTGATGCCTTTGTGTTTGGAGTTTTGCTCTAAGCAGCACTCACTGGTGGCATCTTGCTTCCGTCTTTCAATTTTCATCCGAGCACGCTGCAGCTGTCTCCATGCTGGAATGATCAACAAGCGCATGATCAAAAAAGTCGACGTATTTTAGAGTCTGAGAACGTGATCGTGTTTTGGAATGGGGCGGGTCAGCTCAGTTGGTCTAAAATAACAGCAGATACATTATTATTTTTCATATAAATGTGGTGAGATTCCTGGCAATTGAGTGCTGTCACTGACACTCTCAGTAAAAGCATGTTTTTTGAAATGGTAAAATGTGTTGATCTAAGTTTGTGTCACAATTGTCATGAGAGAGAGAGAGGAAAAAATGCTTCTTATTTTTTAAATACAAAAACAATTGCTCAAGTTAGGAGACAAAGTGAGGGAGGTCACGTGGTTTGGACACACATGGAGAGGACAGACACTGTGGTCAAAATGAGAAACCAGTGAAGGTTCATGCTATGGTGGATGAGGATGTGAAGCTCTGAACGTAACGTAACGTAACGTAACGTAACGTAACGTAACGTAACGTAGCGTAGCGTAGCGTAGCATAACGGAACGGAACGGAACGGAACGGAACCTAACGGAACCTAACGTAACCTAACGTAATATTTTAATTTCTGACAATGATGAGTTTTAATGTTTTCATATATCAATGCTCCTAATGTTGAGTTCTCTTCCGACAGGTGACTTTGGAGAGGTGTGTCGTGGATGCCTCAAGCTTCCAAGCAAGCGAGAGCTGCCTGTGGCTATAAAAACGCTAAGAGCGGGATGTTCCGAAAAACAACGTCGCTCCTTCCTCAGCGAAGCCGGCATCTTGGGGCAGTTTGACCATGCGAATATCATCCGACTGGAGGGAGTTATCACTCTGGGTAAGACTTGGAGCTTTTCCTGAGAAACCATAGATATTAGTGTGTGACACCAGTGGGATTATCAAACCATCACGTTCTCACTGCCGTGGTGTAGCATATTTACGATCATAAGGTGGACTTTTGCATGTTGATGAACAAAGCTTTCGAATGAACCAAATGTTTCCCCTTCTGTTGAGGCCATGGTCACCTCCAACACGTTGAAAAGGAAAATGGTTTGGATTAGGGGGAAGCCATGGGGTAGCTCTCCTGAAGGTTCAGCTCATGAAGCGCAAGCCGATGGTCACATAAAGTTCCAATAAATACCAAGTATCACACGCTGGGTCAGAATAAGACCTGACAATCATCACCTCTACAGGTCCTCGTCTTAACCTTGACCACTCTTCATGAGCATTGTGCTGTTGGAGTGGCTACATTTCATTCGATGCAGGAGGCAACTTTTGTGTCAATATTCGACCAAAAGTTTCCCTTGACGATTATAAGTGATGTTTTTAGACTGAGATAGGCTGAATTTACCGATTAAAAATCGGTACGTTTGGGTCATGGATGACTTGGTAATTGAATGGGAGGAGTTTGCTGTCAACTGTCTGCTATTTAGGAGCCAGAAGGGGAGTTGCAGGATGGGGTTGATGTGATGCTGGAAGAGGGCTACTGGTCATGATCCGGGCTGTGGAGTTGTGAGGAGGCAGGTCAAATAGGAGGGAGCTAAAACAATAATAAAAACAGGAGTTTGAGACGGTTCAAGGATCTGAGTTGGACATAGCTTGACCAGACTGGGATTACAGGGTCCTTTCACCCAGACTATTGACCTGAAGTCTGCTACCCAGCACTGCGTGTGCACGGCAATATAACATCCCATTGAACCCCTGGTATTAAAAGGCCATGTTGGGCATGTACTACTGAATTAATTTACCTTCAAAGCAGCATAGGAGTCGTAATTTAATGCAAGTGTTTGACACTGCCGTCGGGGACACATGGGATCACACAGCGAGACGGAAATAGAATTAATGTTTTACATGGATTTACATCTAAAAAGAATAGAATAAGCCCTAGTGGAGTCGCTGCTTGTGCTAAAAATGACTTCATGGTAAAGGAACAATGGATGGTGAAAGAGTGTAGCGCAGGGACACTGACAACTTCATGGTAATAAGAGAGTGGGGAGAGAGGAGAGATGATGGGGTCTAAAGCAGCGAACAGTATGATGGGATTGAAGCCTGATTCCAGCAGCTGCGACACATCAAGACCTGTTTTTTTTGCTGGCAGACAGAGATTAAGAAACAGGGGACTGAAAGCATCGATATTGAGATGAATAAGACGGTGTTTGTGCATGGGCACGGTGCCCGGACAAGCAACGCTCAGCAGGTTGAAGGCAGATGTGCGAGGCTCAGTAATGGGTGCTGCAGATTCAGCGGGGCACAAAGATCCGGCCCACGATGTCCCAGAACACACCTGCCTGCAGGTGAACATCACAGTGTAGCGGTTTTACAGCCTTCACTCTTTGATAAAATGTGAATGAAATGAGTTGCTATTCAGAAATGCAGATTAAATATAGATAAAATCTACCAAAGCAATGGTCGATCAGCTGAATTACATGAGTCCCATGATGTGCCTACATGGTTTTCATGTTCATCACAAGTGCTGAATTTATTTAGAGATTATACAAGCTCCCGCAATCTCGCTCCGTCCACACCTTGCTTCCCTTTGTTTCGTTTTCCCTCCAACTCCAGCGGCGTTATTTTCCTTCTCTGTGCACCTCATAGCAGCTGGATTTCCGCCATCTGTGCCTCGGCGTGCGCGCGTGCGTGTGCGCCTCCAGCTTGTTGGTCCGTGTGTGTTGCTCCGCACAGATTGCGGGAGTGTGCTGGTGAGAGTGTTTAAGGGTCGTTAAACTTGCTGAGACAGCCAGGGCGGCACGGCGGTTCTCCCGGCTTCACCACAGTTCACTGGATGAAGAATGGCTTTGCACAAAAGCCTGCCAGGCTGCCAAGTGGCCTAGACTCACTTTATCCCTTCCTCTGTCTCTATTACCTGGAAACTTGTTCAGTGCTTCCGCTTAATAGCTTTCGCTAGGCAAGGATGTGACCAAAACCAGCGCTCGACACAACACGTGTTGGGACAGACAGCTACACACTCACCCATGTCATATTCCTGTCGTGTCTGTCAGTGGAAAGCATTGACTGGACATCAAATCTCCAACCAAATATATATACATAGGATAATGCTTTTTGATGAACTAGTCAGATAATCTGGGCACTCTCATTTCCTCCCTAAATCCAAAAACAGACAGGTTAATTGTTCACTTGTACATACTGTAAGTGGCTGTGGTTGTCGACAGTATATACGTAAGTGGTTTCCCCAACCCATCACCTTGACAAGCTACTTTAGCCCACCACGACCGAGTTCAGATTCTTTAGTCAAACAAAAATAATAATAGTCCAAAGGATGAACGCAACATCAGATCCAATTTCCGACTAAAGAAAATCATAACAAGGAGAAACTGGGAAAATAATGATAATAATAAAATACCCAAATAAAAATGCAAAAATACATCTTAATTCATAAAATAAAAATAAAAATGTGAAAAGATTATTTTTTTGCTGAAAGATCTGAGAAAAAAACATTTTCAGTTTACACAAAGCAGACTTCAATCAAAATAAAAAAAAAAATTCTTGTAATTCATTGCTAATAATCATAATGTAATAAAATTGGGGAATATTCCAGATCAAAAACTAGTTTTATATATATAACTATGCAAAGAAATGTGTAGTTTTATATATATAACTCTATGTGTTTGTATGTCTAAAATATATATATATATATATATATAAAACTAGTTTTATATATATAACTATGCAAAGAAATGTGTAGTTTTATATATATAACTCTATGTGTTTGTATGTCTAAATATATATATATATATATATATATATATATATATATATATATATATATATATATATATATATATATATATATATATATATATATATATATATATATATATATATATATATATATATAATATTATTATATTATTATATTATTATATTATTTTTTATTTTTTTCCTTTGCCTTTTGAAACATTGACCCACATTTAGGTCCACAAAGAATGAAATGTAGGTGTTGTTAGCACTTCCATGCTGGTCCAAGCTTTGCAAATTCATCTGAGGTACAAGTACCTGCAGGGTTTTACATGAAGTACATCTGTGAGTTCACAAAGGCAGCACTTCTGTGGAGGAGATCTTTACTCTACCGCATCAATGAGAGCAGGTAATGACCCAGCAGGATTAACATCCATCCTCTTTGCAGGCAACACGATGATGATCATCGTGGAGAGCATGGCCAACGGAGCCTTGGATTCCTTCCTTCGAGTGAGTTTTCTTTTTTCTCCATCGGCCCGTTCTTGAACCGCGAATGCTTTGCTATAATTTGTTTATGATCTACTTGAAGCAACGTAAATGATTACGGCCCAGTCCTCGGGCGTCAAACTGCGTCGTGCTAACAAGGAAAGTGTAGATAATTAAGTGCAAAATGTGGCATTTTTGCTCAGTTACTCTGTAAACTGTTATTATGCCCCTCTGCTCCCTGATCCGCTGCAGACCATGCTTTATAATGATGTGAATTAATGGCCTGTTTGTTTTTATTCGCTCAATAAAGGGATTTAGCTCAGTAAGCGCAACATCGGGTGGCAGTAACAATTTTTTAACTTCCTTTTATCTCTTACACTTTTCCTCATTCTCCTCATTTCTCCCCCTCAGAAACACGAAGGCCAGATGACGGTGATGCAGCTGATGGACATGCTGACAGGTGTGGCGTCGGGGATGAAGTACCTCACTGAAATGGGCTTTGTCCACAAACGCCTCGCTGCACACAAGGTAAGGCAGCAGGTGGGAGGCGATGACAAATACGAGCTGCTTTTTTCAGCCCTGGTTCGCCATTTGTCCTTGTCTGGAAGTACACACGGCGGTAATAAACCTGTAGGATTCATGTTTGTGGGATTCATGAGGCTGAAAACGGTGAGGGTCATGGTCAGCCACTTTCAGTGCTCCAGGTGTATACCTCGAGATATATGTAGTATATAGTAAAAATGCATCATTACATTTATTATAAACAATTCAAAATGAAGCCCATTTCATTTAATAAATCATAATTTCATGCAATGATTGAGTGACATTAAAGTACTGAACAAAAGTAACTGCCAACAAAGGGGCTAAAATAATAGATAAGTCCTGAATGTATTTCTATTAAATTTGCAAAGACTTGTTGCTGACAGGACGAGGAAGAGACAATTCATATTAATTCATTCAGTGGCGTTCAGAAATACTGTCAAGGGTCCAGGTCCAGCTCTGGAACGCTATTATTATTATTATTATTATTATTATTATTGTTATTGTTATTATTATTATTATCATCATCATCGTCATTATTATTATTATTATTATTATTATTATTGTGAGTTAGACTGTTTCTGATTTCAGGTTCTTGTCAATGCCAACCTGGGATGTAAGGTGTCCGGCTTCCGTCCGCTTCAAGAGGACAAAATCGAGGCCATCTACACAACGCTGGTGAGAAGAGTGTTCCAGTTATTCCACCCATTCTCCCTGATCCAAACATGTAAAATATATCCTCATTCCAGTCGAGCCGTTTCCTCTTGAACGTCTCATAGTGCTACTTAGATTATGACCTACATTTGAGCAGAGGATTTTTGGACAGTGAGGTCAAATGAACAAAGACAGCCAGGCGGGATTTACACTTGAAGCCCCGCAGTTCTCAGAACTAATTTGTTCATGTCTGCTGCAATGATTTACTGCAAATCAATGCGTTACATAACTGCCATGCTCCGAAATGAACCGCTAGCTTTCTGTAGCTGCATAGTCTTAGCTTGGCAAGTTCACTTGAACTTGAGTCTATTCATGTGACTAAGCCTGGTTCTTCAATTGAGCTAATGTCTTTGATCCTAAATGTGCCAAAAAGAAAAGTGTAGTCGTGTTACTGCTGTGTGAGGGATGAACGAAGTGGGGTCATGGAAGTATGTGTGACAGTGGTGAGGATGAAAGGAAGATGGTGATCACCAGAAGAGTTGAGGGACTGATGATGTTTGCTGGAGAACTGGGGCTATGAGCTGGAGAGAAGAGGAATAAAGGATGTTATGTGTGTGTTGTGATAAACAACCTGGTTTAAAACTCATGAGATCAAAGGATATATATCAGAGGAACATCTTATGAGGAGAAGTTTGGAGACAAAATTGGGGGTCCAGATGGTTTGGACATTGGAAGAGGAGGGACCGTGTTGGACCAAGAATGATGGAGATCGAAGAATGAGGGTCATTTATGAATGAGGACATGACAAGTTAAGCTTGATGAGGTTTCATGAAACAGTGTTTTTCGGGGCCACCAGATGGCACTGTCTGCTGTAAAATTTCATGTAACCAAAAGCGCCATCCAATGGCCTCTGAAGATGAGTACACTCTTTCATCACCCTACTGCTTCTTGATACTTCATCTACCCATCACAAAGGTGGATCAAGAGAGGGTGCAGTGGAAGCGATTCCCCTTGTGGGAAAAGCATTTCACAGAAGAACGAATGACTTAATCCTGGGAAAACACATTGAAAGATTCCTTGAACTCTCTGTGACCTTTCTGTCATTTCCTATTCCCAGCATGGAGGCAAGAGCGTGGTGCTGTGGACCGCTCCTGAGGCCATCCAGTACCACCGTTTTTCCTCAGCATCGGACGTGTGGAGCTTTGGAATTGTCATGTGGGAGGTCATGTCTTATGGAGAGCGACCGTACTGGGACATGGGAAACCAGGACGTAAGTAGAATGAGCAGTGGGAGAATGAATATGTATAATCCCCGAACAATTATTTCCAGTTTAACAAAACTCCTCTTGGCTTTTTTAGCCCTATGTTCAACTCCCTTTGAGGAAATATCTTATTGGAAAGGCTCCTTGGAAGCAGTGGCATTTCAACACCTTCTAAAGTCTGAGTCAGCTCCATAACCAATCCAGTTAGAGTGTAAAGGACCCCTATATGTGGCTCCCTGTTTGGCCCCATGAAGGGGCAGGCAATCCCTCCAGGAGGAGGCGAGTGTTTGCTATTTTGAGCACATAATGGGACGGTGTTAACGGAACCCTGCTGTGCATCAAGTTTACTCTGGAATCCTTTTTGGAGTCCAGCTGCGAAACAACGTGTTCATTTCTTGGATATTAGCGAGTAGCACAGTGAAGTGAAGACACAAACCAGGGTTCTCTGAAATAATTGACTCTTCTTTTCTGTGTTCCTGAAGTATTGTTTGGTTATTTTTCAGTATCTTTTTAGCATTGTTTTAAAGCTCTATTCATTCATATGAGTAAGAGAAAGTTTCCTTCAGTTCACAGCATCAAACTTTCCAATTGAGCTTGTCAAAGGTCAAGCTTGTAGCGCGGTGCGGGTATTAATCCTTCCCGGATTGATACATTATACCATGACGGGATTGTTGCTTGGCCTGTTCACCTGTGATCCATTGTGCCCTTTACCTAGCAGTCATGATTAAATGGAAAATGTCAGAAGCTGGAAAGCACTTTATGAATGCTCTTTAGCGCGGAAGGAGCCGCTGCTGGGACGCTGAACGGTGGGATGAGGGAGAGGGGGCGCCGTTGATGGATGAAGTTCTTCCCACTGGGCTCGAACGTTGTTTCCATTCCTGTTGTGGAGACGCAGAGAGAGATCGGCCGACAGACGCATTAGAAGTGAAGTCCCTCTTGAGGTGTTGCGGCTAATTGATTTTGGACAGGGATGGTATTAGTGTGATAAAATAGACAAAGGAAACATCGAGGAAGGTCATTTTAAAGCTCAGCTCTTGGAAGGAAGTTGTTTTACTGCACAAGATAATGTTCCGAGATACATAATTGAGCTGACCCTGCAGTTGTTTCTTATCTTCTATAGGGGCTGTGATAACATGAAAGGTTCTCAAGTCTATCTCCAAAATAGCTTGCCAACATCTTTGTAGAATGTGAAACTGTAGCGCAGTGAAGGATGCCAAGGACCACACGGGGCAGTAAACAGACTGGCAAAAAAGGTTATCCCCATTAACCTACAGAGTTTTGACAAATGGCAAGCCAGGTGTATCAATTGATCGAGAAATCTTGGGCGTCAGAACATGCTACGATTGCTTATTTCACACTACGGGCCGAGGCACAGAAAGGACCCAAAAACGTTTTCACCCACTACACTCGAACTTCACGGGGTTCGGCGTGTGTTTTTTGGACCCCTGAAGAAGTGTATTTCTATAAAAATGGTTATCAGCCAACCCACGTTGTGCTCTGGATGTTGTTCTGTTGTTCAACTTACTCTTTCTCCACGTCCATCATCATCGAAGCTCAAACTGTTTCAAAATTAAGCTCATGTGTGGCAGACAAATAAAAGCTGAAACGCCTGTATTAGCAACTTCTTATGCCTGAGGACGTCCCACGTAGCTCCGTTACCTCTCCGCCATTAAAGTCTCGCACATGAAAACCTGATTATAAACTGGAAAAAAAACTCTCTGCTACAATATAAACTAGTGATGGAGAGATGAGGTATCATGAAACAGTATTGCAGGGTTGATGAAACAGTGTCCTAATTTTCAGAGGCCAGTAGATGGTGCTGGTTGTTTAGAAATGAAGTGAGGTTTATTGAATCAGTTGTTCAAGTTCAAACATGTTACAGCAGACAGTGCCATCTGGTGGCCTCTGAAAATCACAACACTGTTTCATAAAAGCATCATGAAACATCATCTACCCATCACCACTGGAAACATAATTTAGATGCTGACTGTTTCACAATGTTGCGCTGGTTTCTTCACTGGCTATGTCACTTGTTATGTTTTTTATCAGAGTCTTTCATTGCAATACCAATGTCAAAATGGGTCTGAGACTCAAGGGCCAAAGCCCAGTTTGTTTGTGATCAGAATTTGTCCTGTGATAGCCCCAAGCAATTCGCGTAGTTTTTTGTTTTTTGGGATGCTCAAGACTTTTCAGACAAAAATCTACATAACAGATGGCGATTGTTTCTAGAAGTGTCGAGGTTGTAAATACTGCTGCGATAGTTTTTCTATTCAAATGAGCCTGTATTCCATTGCTGCGCTGAGGTTTGGGAGATGAACATGCTCAGCAAATATGGTCACAAATATTATGTTAATGGCTTCCAACAGAATATCAGCAGATCTGTTCGGGCTGCAGCAGTTAGATCCCAGCTTGAGGCAACCGTGCGGGTTGCCAAGGGAATATCCAAGATCAATTGCACGAGTGTGTTTGACCGTGTGCCCCACAATAGACCACAACCAGCGCGTGGCGCTTCTGCCTCTTGCTTTATGTATTTGGTGTTGGCTCCACGCCCCCAGGGACTAGAATAAGGGGATGGTGTTTGATAACATGCTTTTATTTTTGGACTAATCCAACGTTGTTGTTTCCTTGTGTCGCCTGTGTAGGTCATTAAGGCCATTGAGGACGGCTTCAGGCTGCCCGCTCCAGTTAACTGCCCTCAACATCTTCATCAGTTGATGCTCGACTGTTGGCAGAAGGAAAGGACGGAGCGACCCAGTTTCAGCCAGATACACTCTGCGCTGAGCAAGAGCATCCGCTCACCTGACGGCATCGGCTCCTCCACCCTGGCGCGCAGGTAAACTCGGCCTTCCGTTTCTGGCCGACCCAGCGATGACACAGACATTAACTGTCTTTTTTTTTTTTTTTTTTTGCTGTTTCAGGACGCTGGGTTCATCCATAACGTTAGAAGAAAGGCCACTGCCGTCCTTCCCAGCATTTAACTCAGTAGGAGAATGGCTGGACGCCGTGGACATGGGGAGATACAAGGACAACTTCACAGCGGCAGGTTACTGTTACTTGGAGTCGGTAGCGCGAATGACCGTACAGTAAGTACCATTTCATAGAAGAGAAATTTTTTCTATTTAGAAAATGCTCTGTCATTTTTTTTGTTTTGTTTTGAATAATGTTTTGGTTGCAATTAATGTATGACACATTTCCTATTGTTTTCCTGTGGAGTAGCAAGTCACATCTACACGTCTATTGTGGAATTGCATATATATATTTTCGATTATGAACATCAGGGAAACTTCTTGAAAACATTTCTGGTGCTTTATTTTAGTTGTCAATAACATAACGTGTTATTATTAATATTATTTTATTTTATGTGTTTATTTTTTTTATAAAATCTTTCCCTTTTTCACTCTGGTCTTTAAAATGAAATTGAATCCAAAGATGAAGGAAGGATAACAGTGACAATAACAGCCATGATTTTAGTTATTAAAAAGTAAATGAGCATTATTACTTACCCTTCAGTCATATCAGTGAATGAAATGGGACCTATTATTTCAATTCATCCAGCGCCATTATTACATCTGTTTGCATCTATTAACTGAATTATGGTTGTTGGGGAAGAATAAGGATGTGTGGGTGGGTTTCGCAAGGGTTTCTCTGATGTTCATCCAGCAGCAGACCTGACAGTGGATGAAGAAAACACAAAGAATAAAAGCTCAAAAATATTCTTTATCACGAAAATATCTTTATGCTCAATTACACAAAAGGTCTCTAAAAAAACAGGAAGGATGTACATGATTCTCTTGCAAAAATCCATGTGACAAACAGAGAGAAAACGTACATGAATGAAATCTCATATCATTTCTAAACCAAGAGCACCATCTAGTGGTCTCTGAAAATATGGATGCTGTTTCATCAACCCTGCAATACTGTTTCGTGATACCTCATCTACCCATCACTGCTGCAAAGTATAGAATTTATTTTCCTTGGTTGTCATGTGAAATTAACTGATTTTTTTTTTTTTTCCTCAATATTGTATTCAGTGTAGATCATAATTCTGAATTTCTTAAGATATTGATGTATCGTTTTTTTGCAGCATACTGTATCGTGATATTATTGTTATCGTGGGAAAAATATGATATTATCATGAGGGACCTGGGGATTTTCAACCCTACTGTCTGTTCAAAGATTTTCCCCAAGGTTCAGGGCCAACATCCTACTTTTGACACCTTAGCTGTCACCCATTTCGTTCTTCTCTGTCAAAGAAATCCACACAGGCCTTGACACCAAAAGCCCAGCTCATTCTAGACTGTGCATATCCATCTGATCATGTGATGTTGACTTGTCACAGAGACGCTGACTATGAATTGATTTTTTTAAATTTAATTATGTGTTTAATTATTGATTCAGAAGTCTTTAATATTAATTCAAGTTTAAAATTCCTATTCACAGAGATGTGCTAAGCCTCGGCATCACGTCCCTCGAGCACCAAAAGCAGATCCTGGCTGCCATCCAGACCCTGAGAGCCCAAGTCATCCAAATGCACGGCCGCGGCGTACAGGTCTGAAAACAGCAGACGCTGGCTGTTTAACACTGCTGCAGGCGGACGGACAGACAGAGGAGGGAGAAAGGACACTCTTGCAGGGTGAACAACAGAAACTCCGGTCTCATATTTTCTCCGGCCTCGCCTCCCTTCCACCATCCTCCCGAGTTCCTTACTTTTCATCCCTCGGAGACGGGCGGCGTTCCATGCGGTTGGGAGACCTGGGAGTGATGTCATGTGACATACCTCAATCTGACTCACTGGTGCGTGGAATCAGTGTGGGACGACACTTGAAACTTTCTTAAAAGAAGCGGAGTACTACAAAGTTTTGACAAGAATTTCCCTTTATGCCCACAACGATTCGGAGCTACGTTATTTACCTGTGGACACAAATGTGACGTCAGATCAGAGACTGACTCCCCCTGTTGTAGGTCAGCGCTGATGTTATATCACGTCATCATGGGATATTCCTGAAGGTTGGAATGTAATCCTGTCTGTGGAAAACATGATGAGGCTTACATTGAATTTCTTTCCTATCAACAGGCTTGATAGAAGAGAGTGGTACTCTTCCGTGTTTTAGGAATATCCAACGGCTTTGTGCGTCAGCGGCTGACAGAAATATCACAAAGCGTAATCGTTGCGTAACATCTCATCACCTGTTATTTGCTGTTTGTCGGTGTCTGTTTAGGAATGGGTGCTTCCCATGATTCATATGCATTTAGTGAGTGCAGAGCTCTGACTCGAGTGTTAAATCCTGGTTCCCGCCCTGTGAGGGTCCTGCGACGGATGGTTTCCAAGTGAAACCGTGACTCATCTTTTCCTCTTACCCTTCGGTTCCTCTGTAAGAGTCTGCGTCACCCAATGGTCGTGACTTTTCGTTGGCTATGAGACATCAGCATTACATGATAACCAGTGGCACCAAGCCATCGGGGGAAAGATGATCTCACTTCATACTTGACTCCATAGACGATGAGGAATAGTGAGAGCAAGCATGAGGGACATGGGTGGGACCCAAAGTTCCTTTTAGATGCCCATTGTGCCCCAACCAAGGTTGCGATCCTCATGTGACACAGTGAAATGAGGATCCAGATTTCGCAAAGAAGTTCTGCTCTGAAAAACGAACAGACGGGAAGTGGAGCTTCCACGCTTTGGGAACGTGGTACAAATGCTTCCGGGAACGAAGGGTCACACTCCAACGCACCTGGTAACTTATAGGACTCTGTCTGAAAGGTCAACAACTGTTTTGAGTTCAAGGGTGAACTTGACATCGACATCAACTTGGTTTCTTTTTTTGGAGTCACGTCTTTCTGCAACCATGTCTTTTGATCTGGAGTCCTACATACTTAAGCTTTCGCAACAGAGCCAGAAAGACGACAAGTCTCACTTTTCTAAAATGAAATTATGGCAATTATCGGGAATAATATTTTGAATGTGAACTACGTTGCACAATTGCATCTGAAGGTGTGTTTAAACCATTCCTCCTCTCACGACCAATACCTGACACTTTGCACAGACCTCTGTCTACTTCACTTTTTCATATATCATATTTATGTATGGCTCATCAAGAAGGGTCTTTTTTATTTATTGCGTTGAAATGTTTATTTACTGTAGGATTGTGGCGTCTATTTGTGTTATTTATTCGGGAATTCGAATGACGGCAGGACACACAGTATCTGTGTACTGTTACCTGTGATTTGGGATGAGTGTAATGCTGGACTGTGCCGTGGGTCTCTTTGGGCGTCAGTGTGAGTGAGGAGCCAATTCAGGATCAAATTTTCAAAATTCTAAATTCTAAAATTATTTTAGATCTGTTCATTTAAAATTATTTATAAATTTTGATTTGACTTTTTTTCTTTTTCTTTTCTTGTTTTATGGGCGTAAAACTGCTTTTCAGATTCAACACTTTTGACCTGTTTGTCCTGTGTGCTACTGCAAAATTATTTTCTCATCACTTTTTCATACCAACGTTTTGTCATTCAAACAGTATCATTATTAATGAAGTGTTTTCCTGTCATTCATCTCGACGCACTCAAACATACGTAACATCAAAACAGGCTGGCACGCAACCGGACCTTGCCACAAACACTGAATGAAACCCCCCTTTTTTGTTGCTTTTTTTTGGATCATTTCTGTTGAATACTGTAAATATGTATTTGAAAAGGCGAAATCTATTTTTATAATTTGTTTGAAGAAAACGTGTTGAATATAATATCTGCTCACTGTGTTTATGTTTGAATTTTAGGGCTGAGAAAATAGCTACAAAAATTCTGGTGTTTTGAAGTGAAACTGAAAGATTGACGTTTGTTGTTTTGAGTTAGCTTTTTCTGGATGATTTTTACCTGTTAGAAGATCATTCTGACGGCTGTTGCAATATTGAAGTGTGTTAATAATAAAAGGTAAAACACAAATATACTTGCATCTTCCTTGATTTTTACTCTTCTTCAGAAATATCTTGTCAAATATTTAAGAACGACTGTGACACTGATCCATGTCATGTCTCCACACCAGTGGAAAATATTACTATATTATAATAATATTACGGCAGTGTCAACAACTTTTAACTGAAGAGGCTGCAATGTGTGAATATGTGATCTTCAAATCAAAACTGTAACTTCAAAGTCAAATCAAACATTAATTAAAATTCCAAAAAGAGAGAAGAGACAGCAGCATGAGTCAATATTTTACAATTCAGAGTAAAACTAAAGGTGTTTGGTAAAACCAGGAAAAGCACAGAGACAGAGAACCAACATAAAAGGAAAAATAATAAATTGAGATTAATGCCAACAACAATAACACAAGGACGCATCGCCATTAAAAAGAGTGCAGTTGGAAGTTTAACTTTTCAAAATCATAAATTCAAGAATGGAATTACAATGTAGTTGAACACACATGGACTGTGGGTCTGAAAGCACGCAGAGTGAAAATAAAAGCACGTAGAAGACACATCACTGGTCCTCGATTCATTTGTGCATACAATTTTGGGATTGAAGCAAAAATGTAAAATATATCAAATGATCATTTTTGTCATTATTTGTTTTTTGTTTTTTGTTTTTTGTTTTTCTAGGCCAATAGACAGAACTCTAGGTTCAGATATGATGTGATGTTTCATTGACTTAGATGTTCAAGTCCAAACATTTTTACAGCTAACAGTGCCATCTGGTGGCCACCAAAAGTCAGGACACTGTTTTGTGAAACCTCATCAAACCTTCAATACTGTGTCATTAAAAATTAATCTACCCGTCACTAGCAATAACATCATCTTTGGCTCAAGGTTACGGACACAACAACATTGTAAAATGCATGAATTAAAGGTAAATATTAGTCAACCACAATTTTTCTTGCCAACTGCCAATGTAGTACAACAAAGTCATGAAATCTACTTGCACAGTAATGTGTCTGCTCTCTTTCAATTGGCTCACTTCAACCAAATACTTGAATCAGATCCCTCATTTGTTGTTATTGTTTGTTATTTTGTTTATTTACTATTCCACACAAAATCAACTGCTTTTAACTAACATGTTTCCACTTCTATGACATCTGTTTTAAAAACACACAACTAAAATAAATAAATATCTTTGATTTTTTTTCAATTTCTTCTTATTTTTCTCAAGAATTTAAAGAGTGAAAGATACACACTGAACGTGTATTGACCGTCCCTTGTTGTTTTTGTGTGTGTGGTCGCTGTATAGGGACAGATTGACCCCTGACACCTTTTCACTGCATTACAAATCTTACTTTATGTTGATGAAAAATGAAACCAAATGAGGGTTGAACAAGAAGCTGGAATTTCGCCGAAAAAAAACATTTTACCTTAGTGACAGATACGCACGGTTGTATCACGTAGCTCATGTAGCATCGTGCTTTAGCAACCTCACTTTCTTCCGCGGTCAGATTCTGCGGCCTCAGTCCGTCTGAGAATGTGACTTTAAGGTTACAAACATATTTGTCATTTCTGCTCAAAGATATCACTTTCAATGAAGGCTCCCTTTGGCACTTTTCACCTCTGCTACATAAGTTAGCGCCGGCACGTAGCTGATGGCAGGTAAAGAGGGTCCACATGATGAATGTTCAATTATCCAAGTGCGGTTCAACCTTACCTCAGGTGCGAAGAAATTAACCTGCTACCCTTTAAAACGTAATCTGTCTTCTCCTTTTAGATTTATCTGTTACGGGGTTAATGTCCCCCCCCATCCTCTTTCATCACGAAGCACCCAACTTTCCGTGACCATTTTTGAGTTCATAGGTTTCACTCACACTCCTGAAATATTGCATGTGAACTTATTAAGTCTCTCTCAGGGGACAGAGGTTATTTTACTCACAGCTTTGCGCCGCGACACCCACCTTTAGAGCCGAGCATATTGGAAATGATTGTAAATGCAAATGACTGGAGTGGGGTGTAGGAGTCGAGCAGGAAGTGCGCTGTTTAAAAGCTTTTTTTTTTTTTTTTTTTTCAGCAGGGTGAGCGTGTGGGAGTGCGACTCCATGGATGTGAGTTTCACAATCATTATTATTTTTTAAAACATATTTTACCCATGCCGTCTTAGGAACAATCCATACTTTTAATATAAGCCTTATTGGATTTGAGAATTGAAGTTTGAGACTTAATGAATTTCATATTTCGCAGCCGCTCGACGCGGCGTTCTGAACCGCCCACGTTGTCAAACATCTATCTGTGGTTTGGTACTGAGCTCAAAAGTTTCCTTCTCTTCTGCAGTGGATTCTTCCTTTGAAGAGAGGCATTTTGGATACGAGTTACGTAAAGAAATACTTGTTGTTTATGATACATTGGTAATGACAAGTGGCGTGTCTTCCGTGTTAATGACTGCAGACTGTGATCATCAGATACTTCAGCTCATCTCCGGAGTGATTATGTGGGGAGCGGCAGAACCGTCTCATTAAGGCTAGGAAACTTCTGCTGTCTGCTGAGATTGATCTGTCGGCGCTTTGAGGCTGGTTCCAGGAACAAGCCTAATGAATTTGGTTCACATTAGCTCTGCTGCAGGTGATCGTAACGGCTATTCAGCAGAATCTGGGTGGGCATCATGTTGGTGACTAAAATGTGATGCACCACTTTGAAAAAAAAAACAGTTTCTGGAAATATATTAAATAAATAAATAAATAACTAGACGCCAAAAACGGCTGTCAGGCAGTTGAGTCGATGGCTTTGTCCCCCAGTTAGTGCAGTTTCTGCCACGTTTTACCTGCAGTTAAGTGTTTCTTTTGAATGTAGGTTATTATGTGTACCACCTGCTTTATGACTTGACAAACATTTGCGCATTGAAATTGTGTTATAATGAGTGTCAATGAATGGCACTAAAGATGAGTTAACTCGTGATTAAAGGTAAATAAATCTCAGGTGTATCATTCTAAATGTTACTGAAAGGAAGACTTTATCGACACAAGAGTGGGTATTGATGATCATGTTGTTAAGCTGATACAACAGATACAAAATTGTGAATTAACTCAGCTTGACTGCGATTAATTTAGATTAAAATTGAAATCTATGGACAGCCCTAGTTTTTACACTGGGAGCATGTGTGTCAAGTTCAGACATAATACAATGTACTGCACAGTAATCTCTTGTTTAATGTGGATGTTATGTTGCGGCACTACCAGGGACCCATAAAATGCCATCTAATACTCAGAATCAGAATATAATTTATTGCCATGGTCAGCGGGGAGCCCACCAACTGGGAAAGTGTTTTGGAATAAAGTGCTGACAAATAAAATAAAATAAAATACAACAAGGCTGTTCACGTACTGTACAAAAATAATACCTACACTAATAATGCATAAGTATTACAACAATAATTATAATGCAGTAACCTTTTGAGATTAATATGTAAGAGAGGGGTACGATACCGATGACGGTGAGGGTGAAACTCTCAGCTGGGATGACAGCTTTATTACTCTTCAGGCGCCATTTCCTCAGGCGCTATTTCAGCTTCCTCGTTCTGACTCATGAACAGAGTCGTCCATGAGTTGTTTTACTGTTTCAATCTGGTTCTCTTTATTGGGTCCTCAACCAAGCTTCATGCGATCGCTGTCTCTCGTGTGTCATGCTAGTAAACACCGAACAGGGAACAGTACTTATGTTAGAGTCTGATGCCGTTGGCTCTTCTTAAGAGGCGCAATGTGAAAGTCGCACACGTATTGACTGAATGGGTGAGGTGAGACAGGGCAAAGACAAAATATGGATGTTCTCTGAATCCGCGGATCGCGAACGCTGGAATATCAGGGGATTGCTGTAAACCAAAGGGCTAGCTCAGAAGATGCGATGGGATGGATAAACACACACAACACTACAAACCCAATTCTGGGTTCACTTTCCGGATTTACAAAAAATAAACCAAATCATAGCAGTTTAGCAACTCAACAATCCAGGGTGTGTTCCCACGATCACAGCACACAGCGTGTCCAGAAGGGTATAGTGTCCGGAGTGTGGCGAGGGAAGTGGACGTTCACAGTCGGTGGAAATTGACAATGATAAATAGCAAGCAATCTCGCCGAGACTCAACAAAGATTACATCTCTATTGGTGTGGTACATTTTGAGAAAACTGGCATTACACATAATGCTAACCGCTCCATTAGCTATAATGGAACAGCTATTTATATATATATGGATGGATGATAGATAGACAGACAGACAGACGGACGGACGGACGGACAGACGGACAGACAGACAGACAGACAGACAGACGGATGGATGGATGATGGATGGATGGATGATGATAGATGGATGGATGGATGGATGGATGATAGATAGATAGATAGATAGATAGATAGATAGATAGATAGATAGATAGATAGATAGATAGATAGATAGATAGATAGATAGATAGATAGATAGATAGATAGATAGATAGATAGATAGATAGATAGATAGATAGATAGATAGATGGATGGATGGATGGATGGATGGATCAACCTCATGACTCCGGCTTTATTGAGACAAGAAGCATGTGATCAACAGGTACAACTCAAAACATTGACTCTTTAGCCTCATACATCAAAAATTACCCTTTTTCTGGACCATTGAGGCCACCTGCATAGAAGCCACACCCACTACATTTTATGAGAATGAATCTTTTACAAATTCAGATGCCGCACTTGTCTATGAGCCACAGGAGCAGTGATGTAAGTCAGTATATGATCGGTCAGTGCATTTTGACACGCTTTGGCCTGACACAGAAAGTGCACTAGAAAACCGCAGATTGACAAAATTTTATTGGTCTGATGTGACATAGCATGAAAGTATTGTCAATATGGAGCTCATTGGCCCGCAAAAAAAATCATTCAAGCTTCTTAATCTTCTTAGTGGCAGGCATCTGTTCAAACATCCAGAGATGGTTCCCTTCTAGTATAGTGGTGGAGCAGCTGCTGCTCTGGTGCAAACAGTTGTGGTTTCCTGGAGAACACACGGCACCCTCACTGGTGGGGTTCGGCATTTGGCTGCGTACCTTCATCACCTATGTTCATAACCTGAAGAGGGAACTGACCCTTGCTCTCTGATAAAGATGTTATCTCAAACGATTGTTAAGACATTCCACCTTGAACATTTGACGTTGGAGAAGTTCTCCTCCGCCACAGTTGATCCACAGGTCCTCCATAACTGTATAGGCTGCAACTGCCTCTATTGACGTCCTCCATCCCTTTAAAGTCTCCAGGACATTGTGGATGCAGTCGACCATTTTCTTCCTGGAAATCACATGCTTGACCTGCTCCCTTCAGGCAAGCAACTGGGATCACCCAGGACCGATAATTCCAGGTTTAAAAAAAATAAATAAATAAAATAAATCCATCTTTGGTTACTTCATTCATGAGGAAAATAAAAATTCAATTTTATTTTACGAATTAATTCAACTATAATATAAAGTTATTTCGATTACATCTCACCTCAAAAACAGATTTTATTTCTTATGTTTTGAGCACTTTTCTAACACTACAGAAAATGAAAAACCTCAAATTACTTTGGCTTCAAGACGAAGATGATGCTGAAGCCGATAACCGATAAGTAGTCAAGCTTCACGTCTATATATGGAATAAACGGCATCATGAATGTCCATTCACTGATTTACAGAAATATATAGCGCTTTCTCAGGTCAGGTCAAGATCTGTCATAGCTGCTTTATCGTATACAAATCATTGAATGGAATATTTAATCTGCTCCCTTTGACCTTCTGCTCCCTATAAGGAGAATAATAACTGCTAAGAACGAAATGTCAAATTATGCCAGTCGCATATTACTCCAACATTCTCCTCAGCTTTGCGAGGGAGGGTTTGGTTAGTTGGTATTTTATGAAGCGCCTCACAGCTTGAGCGTAAATCTCCAATCAGATTTGCTTGTTTATTCACTGTAAATGAGACTGGGAGAGAGAGACTCCAGGGATTCTACGGCGACTGCGATGCTCATCATGTTTTAATCTTGTATTAATAGTAAAAAGATTTTTCTTTCTTTACTAAATATTTATGGGCATATTCGAGCTCTCTTATCTACAGAGCGGCTTCTTGGAAGTCATCACTGAGTGAAAATGACCATAGAATTTTAAAATGTATTGCTAATTCTATGTATCAAATAATGAATCTATTTGTGTGTGTGTGTGTGTGTGTGAGTGTGCGGTCCTTGTATACTTTTGTGGAACCATTCTTGGATACATACCTACTTGTGGAGACCTCATTTGTGTGTGTGTGTGTGTGTGTCGCTATTTCATTATTTGCATTTCTGTGACTTCAATAATGAATGGCACTAACATGCAGGTGGTGTCATTGTGAGCTTTAAGTGCAAAATACAGCAAAAAAAAAAAACAACAACCAAATTTCCAAGGATTATTTGTTTAAAAAATGTTGTCTAAAATGTGTATATATAGCACAGTGTTTTAATAATTTTGATCTGAGTGATAGGACACACATTATTGAAGGGTTGATGAGGTTTCATGAAACAGTGTCCTGATTTTCAGAGGCCACCAGATGGCACTGTCTGCTGTAAGATGTTTGGACTTGAACAACTAATTCAATGAAACCTTACATCATTTCTAAACCAAGAGCGTCATATAGTGGCCTCTGTTAGCACACTGTTTCATGATACCTCATCTCCACATTACTAACAACCAGCAAGGAGTTGACCACCCCAGTTGAACTCAATGGTGATTGACTGTTGAAGCATCATGAAGCCTCATTGTTCTCAGTGCTCAGAAGGAATCGTTCTCAGAATAAAATGGTGTGACATCATGCAAATACAGTGGTTTTCACAAGACAAAGAGGAGGGATTATGTTTCATGAAGTTTCATTGGTTCAGTACAATCTTCAGGTACTGATTTTAAATATAAACATGGAACAAACTGGTTGATGAAATTCAGGGTGTAACAAAACATCGACACACAGATGTGTCCAGTAACAATTACAATCGATTACATTTAAGCAAAATGAAAACGTTGAAGAACATTTATTCTTTTGTGGAGGTTTCATGTTTGTCCTCATGGAACTTTTGAGTCAAAACTTTTCATCTGAGAGCAGCAAGATCTCAGATTAAAAGTTTGTTATTTTTATTTTCCGTCTTTTTATTCCAAACTTCTTATTCTTATTCTTATTCTTATAATAATAATAATAATAATAATAATAATAATAATAATAATAATAATAATAATAATAATAATAATAATAATAATAATAATAATACTATTATTAATATTATTATTATTATTATTATTATTATTATTATTATTGTTGTTGTTGTTGTTGTTGTTATTGTTATTATTATTATTATTATTATTTTATTCTTTATAGCTTTTGTTTTTTTTCTGATTTTTTTTTTTCTTTATCGTCATTTAGCTGAGGATGTTAAGACTTTTAACAGAAGCAAATACTCTATTTGAATATTTGATTGTTTCATTTTAAATAGAGGGTTTTACATATGAGTCAAAGTTGCGTCGGAATAAAGTTTTGACAAAGTTTGACAAACAGAATATTGAATGGTGGTGAAGCGGGTGGCTTGTAGCCTTAGAAGTGACGCACTTCGAAGAAAGGTTGCTTTGGCTTCAACGAGTTTTAATGTGTGAGTCAATGATCAGCTGTGACTCGCTGATGTAAAGGCAAGTAACAATAAACAGTAAGTAAATTTAGCTCAGAAATGAAAGCCGAGCAGTGGAATCGAAGGTAAAGGGATTCAAAAGAGCGACGCATGAGAAAGCAAATAGACTTCTGTAAAGTCTTTAGTGGTTCCCAGCTGTGTTTTTGAGAGCCCTTTTCCCTTCCTGTCCTCCTTCAATCCCTCGCTCCCTCCGCTCTGTGTGATGATTAGAGCTGGCTGAATAAAGGGAAGCGCAGTCCACCTCTAAGCTAGTGTGAAGGGGAAACTTCCCCGTACACAAAAGTTCCACTCTCCGCTCCTTGGCTAACCGTGCTGCAGCTCAAATCGGCTTTGAGAAATTAATCCCAGTATTATGGAGGGAGCGAGTAAACAAACGGAGGGCAGGATGGGGACCTGGAGGAAGACTCGGTGAGGCTTTTGTAGGTAAATGCCTCTCAGGCAAATGGCTTGTGTTGATGACGGAGAGAGACGAGGAGGCTGGAGGACAGAAATCATGCAGCAAGGGCTTCGAAGGAAACTCCTAAGAACCCCGCGTGAGCTAAGGCCACTTAGTCTCACATGCCCAGATTATTACCGGCTTTACCTCCTGCTTTATTCCACCCAAGTGCCAGCGAGGAATCGTCGGACAATCCGACTCCTGACGGCACAAAGGATCATCTCGGACTCTACTCATCCCCACTATGCACTGTTCTCCTTCCTGCCATCCAGCAGACGGTTCCACAGCATCCAATGCAGAACCACCATAGTGAGGAACAGTTTTCTTCCTGATGCTGTCAGGTTGCTGAACGTTAGCTCAATAGCTGCAATACTGTTTATTTGTTTATATATATATATATATATATATATATATATATTTTTTTTTTATTTCTTTATTTTTTGTACATCTATCTAAGTATTGATCTCATATTTATTTATTTTTGGACATATAGTTTTTGTTTTTGGAAACCGGAGGCCTCAGACTGAAATTTCGTTGCCATAAAGTAGTGTGTATATGTTTTATGTGCAATGACAATAAAGAAAGTCTAAGTCTAAGTCTAAGTCTAAGTTCATGATGTGCTGCTTTTTTCTCCTCTGTTTTCTTCCACAGGGCCGAAAAGGTATATATGCAAGACAATAACGGTTCTTTCAGACAAAATCTGAAATCTCTCTCTGAGCCCAGATTAATCCTTACGTTCTGTTGTCAATCACAGACGGAGACAGATCCATCAGACACATCTTTTTTTTTGACGCGTCTCAGACAGATAAACAAGCCATTTCCGATCTCAGGGAGCAGCTCACTGATCTTCCAGTGATCTCGAATCTCAACATGCTCTCATCAGCCCTGCAAGGCTTTGCCAAGTTAAGGTGCCCAAAGATAACTTGGTTGTTGTGTTGGTTGGTTTCTCAGCATGTGAAGTATGAAACAAAATATGTCTTTAGTTTTTTATTTATTTATGTATTTTTAGATTTCTGAAGCACCACTTGTCCCTTGATCGGGTCACGTCAGTGTCTTTTCACAGCACAAAGAGAGAATATTGTACTGAAAGAGACTTATTGAAGTGCCCACCGGGACCTTCTTAAAGGTGGGTCATGACTCTTAAAGGTAATTTAAATTTAAACATTTATATACGGGGAAGCAAAAAAATTAGTTTGTATTGAGAAAGGAATATTTCAGCTCCACCACCAAATGAGTGTGGTAATTTAAATGTAAACATAAAAAAATATATGACATATTTTGGACATTTGTAAAATTATTTTTGACATGATGAGTCATCAGTACATTGCAATAGCTCAGTCAGTATAAAACATACAGCTAGCTTCAGACAAAGTTCAGATTTTATTTGTATATTTGGGTGTGCTAATGTTATTTTCCTTGTTCTTTTAACTTATTTTTTGATTAAATGTTTGTTTATTTATTTATTTAAGGATTTCTTAAAGTAATAGCCAACTTAAACAACAATAAAATGAAATTCTCCTTTGTACTGCACTTCCATTAATGTGGAGAAAATGGCATGGGAGGTCGGGGTTATTGCCATAACTTCATGAGAAGGACTTACGCAGCACATTAACCTGACAGTGTGTTTGTTAATACGTGCGAGACGTTGGCTGCCAGAGCACTGTGTCTCCCTGCCCTTCGCCCAAGCAGCTGTGATCGGCTCCACCCACTGCGTGGAGGCATTGTTTGCTATTAAGCGTATTTAAATCCAGGCTTTAGTTTGTTCTTCACGGGGCTGGGGATCCACATCGTGCTGTCCTCCGAGAGTTGCTGGCACCTGAAGGACAACAGGGTGATGAAGTCACAGTTTGGTGGATGCTGTTGTCAAAGTCACGCAAACCCTTCACCTGCTTCTGATACACATTATGGTTGATCCTCTCCGCATATGACATCACAGTCAGTAACAAAGTAAGGTTTTATTAAATCTAAATCGTTTTTTCTTGTCCAGAACTTCGTTTCGAGAAGGCTGATGTCTGACCTTTGACCTCTGGTGTCTAGCGCATCTGTAGCTGAATGAGTATTTTGTAGTGATGTACTGCCACTTAGTGGACAAAAATTGCAACTGCAGTGATGAGTGGCCCATTATTGTATTGGCCGATACGATGAAAGGAAGCTGTTCAACGATCAAATTTCTTTCCATATTTTTATGCATTTATTTATTAGTAATCTTTAAATTAGCTTGTTGAAAGTAGGAGGGTTTTTTTTTTTTTATGAACACAGTGACATGGTCCTTCAAATCATTTTTAATAACCACTTGCTTGATAGTAATGGGATAGAACATGTGGGGTTGGGACTCAAACATGACAAGAAAATCATCTTCAGTGATTTGTATTGAGCTGTTAAACTGTTTAGCTGCTTTGTTTGGATACAGACAGAGCAACAGCTCAAACTGTGTTTATTGATTTTGATATACATGAAGGAACACACATTATTTTAACCAGTTGTAAACACAACAACAATAAAAATACAAAAAAGAAATATATAGGTTTCTAAATACTGAATTTCACTTTAGGTTGTAACTTGAGTGATGTTTATTTTATTTTATTTTATTTTATTTAGGTAGTCATGTGCGAAATGAGGTATCAAGAAACAGTGTTGCTGAAACATTTATTTTTTTAATTTTCAGACGCCACTAGACGGCTCTCTCAGTATCGAAAGCTGGAGGGTTTCATTGAATTAGTTGTTCAAGTCCAAACGTCTTACAGCAGACAGTGCCACCTAGTGGTCTCTGAAAATCATGGTACTGTTTCATGAAGCCTCTTCGACCCATCACGAGTGAGGGGTAGATGAGGTATTGTGACAGAGTGTTCCAGGGTTCATGCCCCTGGTGGGATGGTCAGTGTGCAGGTGGTGCAGACTCCCCCATAGAGATTCTAATGGTCTAACCTGACACCCAAGTCCCTCTCACTCCCTCAAGCTGATGCTTCACGAAGCGGTGTCATCATTTTCACTCTTTGCTTTATCGTCCTCTCACTTTACTGAAATCTCATCTCATTTTTTTTAACCTGAGACCGCCACCCACAGAGCTCTGAAAACTAACTTTTGCCCACCCATCAACACTGTTTAATATACTGTGAGTGCAAACTGGCAAAACACGCTCTCTTACTTAAACGGCGGGAATAATCTCTGAGGTTGGTTTGCGGCCAGATGGCGGGCCGCCGCTGCTAATTGATGTGACTAAGCACAGTTTAATGTGCTGCCTAATAGCTGAATTAATGGAAGTTACACAGCTAACTGCTCTCAGATTAATTTTCGACAATGCAATTGTGGCCAAGTATAACTCTGCAAAAATGGTGAAAAGGCTGTTTATTGAATTTAACATCAGACTATTGAAATGTTTATGCAAACACGGAGACAAACCTTCGCATGGGATTTTTTTTTTGGGAGGGGTTCAGGGTTTATCTTAGTAAATACCAGGTCCCAAGTGTGACATATAAGATAGAGAAACACTCCCCAAAGGCACCAAACCCAGGTACATGTCAGAAGCAGGGAACCTGACACAAGCAAGTTACTGGGCGTCTTAAAATCGAAGAGACCTCCACATAGCGTGTCCTAGCAATGGGTAGAGGAGGTATCATGAAACAGTGTTGCATGGTTGAAGAAACAGTGTCCAAATTTTCAGAGATCTCTTTGTTTAGAAACGCCGGCAGGTTTCATCGAATGAGTTGTTCAAGGCGAAACATTTTACAGCAGCAGTGGCATCTGAAAATCAGGACACTGTTTCATGAAACTTCATCAACCCTTCGATACTGTGTCATGAACCTCATCAACCCATCACGAGTGTGACTCTAACCGTGCACTCCACTGTTCATAGAGATGGAAATGTGCTGATAAAGCTTCACGAAACCTCACCTTTACTCCTCAGTTGGTGGCACGCTTGGTGAAAACAGGGTAAAGTTTCCTCAAAATATTTGTTCAAAACCAAAGGTTACAGAGCGGAGAGCGCCAGCTAGAGGTCTATGAAAAAGCTTTATGAAGTTTTATCACAACCCGATGACAACACTCGCCCTCAAGTGTCTCAGAGTGTCTGCACTTCTAGCACGAGGACAGCAACTCTCCGGATCTACCTGTTGTCTAGACAGGTATCCAACCCACACCTGTGAGACATCATGTATCATCCCATTATCACCATGTTTCCCAACAGAATTACGCAAAATGGAAATTTCCTGATCTTCACTTGTTCGTGTATCTTAGATGGATTTCAAAGAAGTTGGATCAACCTATTTTGTTTCAAATATTGTTTGTGTTTTGGACAATATTATCACGCTCCACTGATTTATAGATTTGTAATTGAACTAGTTTCCATTCATTTCTTTTCAGTACGGTTTCATTCTTTTAATAATTCCACTTAAATCGTACAGAACATGCGCTATGCTGCATACATCACATCAGGCGTCACAATTGTCTTTCGCGTCGTTTTCTAAAGTGCGCTGCCTGCAGTACAATAAATCGCCAGCAGGTTGCAGTGTAAGCCCGATTTAAAGCAGCTTCCCTCTTCAGGCCGCTCGACAACCGGAATATTACTGTTCATCTGTCGTTTCTGATCGATGACACAACACCGATATTCGCTTGTGTAAGCGACCATTTTAAAAATAATAAATTAAGTAATAATAATGCGTTACATCACAGAGACAGTATGATGACAAATCGGTGATATATATATATATATATATATATATATATATATATATATATATATATATATATATATATATATATATATATATATATATATATATTTCAAACTTTTGAAATTTATATTTTGCGAAAAGAACGGGTGTAATTTTACAAACCGATACCAACTCCATGGGGTTCTGTGACAGCCAGTTTTGTTCTTCTTTCATGCCAATAATATCAGGATGTCAATATCATTCAAGCGTGATGATTAAAATAAACATTTCTTATACAACACAAAACATCTGTGACTAAAAATACACAAAAGAATGTTCTTTCGGATGCACTTAATGTGTGGAAACTAGAGAAAATGTACGACGACAAATGAATACAGTCTCACCGAACATCACTGTAAAGTGAAAATATAACGGGAGGTTTCACTTGTTTTTCTGCGAGGACTCGGCTTGAACCTCAAATAAGGAAGTAGCTCCACTGTGTGGTTCGTTGTGAAGCAGCAAGAAAGTTCAGGGAAAAGCACTTTTGAAAGAGATCAGCGAGTGAATTGTGGTACTGGCGTTCTCAGTAAAAGACTTCTCCATGTTTAATTGTTAAGGTTTTCACTGGTGATTTACATGAAATGAGTCGCTGTACAAGTTTGAAGCGTTTGTCACAGATTCTTAATATTCCGCAGCCGGTTCAAGCAGAATCCTGAGTGACTTCTACATACTCTAAGGAATACAGTTTATCCAAATGTCCCTTCCCTCTGAGTCCTGGAACTCAAATTCTGCTCCACTAGAATTAGTTTGGAGTCAGAGTTAGTGATTGAATGCAGACCCAGACTCAGCACCTTCAACTCAGATCTAACATGTCTGCGGTTCCTTACTTCACTTCAAGTGATGAAACTAGCCAGATTTTAAATCCTGTCCATCATGAGTACATTTTCTTTCCTCAACACCAACACATGCTCACACGAGTCAATACTGAACTCGTTTTTGTAAAAGTACTTTTACTCATTCACTCAGGTGACATCGCTGACAGGCATCAACAAATGAAAGACAGAATTTATGGAAAAAAAATTCAAACAAATTAAAAATAAAGTCAAGTTGACAATGCAATATCGACCAGAACTACTGGCAGTTGATCCATGGGTTTCAGATCAGCCTTGACTCCTTGTGGAGTTCAACAATTTGGGTCGATATTCACTAGTGCATTTAATGAATAAACTCCATCTCCATGGAGGCAAAGAAATAATGTGAGACGCTTATGGAATGGATGCAACCCTCTATGGACACTTTTGGTGTCCAGGTCATCCACGTCTGAGTTCCGCAGCCATGTGGTTTGACACCCCATGATGGCCCAATTTCAAAGCCTGCTCTGCTCTGAGTTTGAGGCTTCATGAAGCTCAGACAGACAGATCCTTGATGGTGGAGGTACCAACCTGAATATTTCAGCATCGTGGATCGGTCTATGCTTTTTGTTTTCACATTTTAAACCCAAGATAATTCATCTTTTTGGTGTACTGTACATCTCCAGCATGGTCGGTTTGATGGCCGCCAGTGTCGATTCATCTCACTCTGGCTAGTGTTATGGCCCATTTATGGTCAACATTACGTAGAGCTCTGTATCTGGACGGAGCCTTCTGTCCGTGCTCTGCGTTCATTTGGTCCGTATTTCTGCACACAGACCAACCGCAGCAGTTCCACCGGAAACTGTGGAGCCAGTGTTGCTCTTACTACTTGAGACGTAGCTCTGAGACACGAAGAAAACATACAGTAATGGCAGACATTCTCCATCCTCCAGTCACGATATATTTAACAGCCTCACCGACTACAACGCTGCGTCCGTTTTCCTTTTTTTCCCCCCTAGAGGTATATTATCAATACTTTTTCCAGAGTCACCATGTTTGTTTTAGAGTTTGTCGTTGTCAAAAACGTTTGACTGTGGGCTGCACCTCCTCCCCTGATGGACATATCAGTGAACACCAATGTAAAGAACGGAGGGAAGCATCTGATCAGTGAGGGTCACATTGTTTGAAACGGAGGGGTAGCATTTTGTGTGTAAAAGGGAGCATAAATGAGCCTTTAGCCCACATCGTAAGACCTTCTGACCTTCATGACTGCAATCGTCCCGAGCGGAAAAGGCTATGAGTCAAATGGAGTAGAGCTAAGCTTGGGTCATATTACAAGCTGAGATTTCTCAATAGTGTTTTTCACAGGCTCTTTTGAAGGCCTGATGACGTTTTTGCTGACTCCCTTGCTAACTCTCCGTAACACGCTGCGCCTGTTTAATTTGCCCTAGCGGTCTGTCAAAGTTCTAGATTGCTCACGCACCGTCATGCAGGGGCTATAAACTTAGACTGAGTATCATGCAATGTGTTTGAATATCATGTTTTGACAAGAATTCCCACCCCTTACTCCTGGCGAAAACATTCCCAGACCCTTTTGTTTTGCCTTGTAGTTTGAAGCAAGGACAACATCTTGAGGATCCAGGATTATCACCCTCACCAGAGCAAGAGATTGTAAAAACAGAAGAAAAACATAGTTCCAGACATGTAATCTGTCTAATCCACAAAGCTGTGAAAACGTGGAGGAGGCAGGAGGGGCGTGATGGTGGAGAGGGAGTTAGAAAGAGGGCTAATTTCAAACTAATTTAGCTAAGGTGATTAAGTAAAACTGGCTGCATGAGAGTTTAAGCGGTTCAAAGGCCCCCGGCCCTTTTTGTGTAGTTAATGTTGGGCAGAGGTCGCTTGTTAATTTAACTCAAGTTGGACAGAAATTCGGTTTTCCGATATACAGGTCACTCAAACCCCTCATTTGAACATTAGGAGTTTGAAAAACAAGTTTATTGACAGAGGCAACAAATCTAGCTCAATATCAGCTCAAGAACTGGAGTAAAATGAAGACAAAATCTATTTTAACTCATTTTCTTTTTTCAGTTCTTATGGGTCTTATTGTCATGACTCTGCTTATTTTGTCATGTGAGTCCTGTTTTGTTTTCACCCTTCGTCCTTCCTGCTTGTGTGGCACACGGCTGGAGCCAATTATTCCCTGATCACCCAAGTACAAAAACACCTGGACTCCAGCAACATGTGCCAGATCGTCTCCCGTTGTTTCCCTGTGAGTTCTCCTGTAGTTCCTGTGATTTTGGACTCTTTGTTCCCTGCGGTAAATTGGCTCTCCGTTGTTCGGTCTCTCGTTCTGTGTGCTGGCTAGCTTGTTTTTTGATTACTGTGTTAAACCCTGGTGCCTGAGTTAGTGTTTTGTTTCTTCTTGTCTATTTGTGTTTCCTGGTTTCTTTTGTGATTGACTCTCGGTCCATTGTGTTTTCGTCTCCTCTGGTTCCCTGTGATTTAAGTTAGTTTTCTCCCGGTTCAGTGACGCTTTCTGTTGTGTTTTTCTGTTTGTTAATTATTAAAATATATTATCTCTATCTCGGTCAAGCCTCCTTGTAACTTTCACCACTGCACTTGGGTCCCGCTCCACGTCCCTTGACTCGTGACACTTATGGCCTAATGGTTGTGTCATGGTTTATGTTCCTTCAGTTATGTTTTCCTAACAGAGACTGGAATTCTACTTCCTGTAGCGTGGGATATTTCATCATATCTTTGCTCCCATCTTCACCTCTAATCTGGAGAATCTCTGACTCATTCCACATCACATGCATTTCTATTTAAAAACGTGACCTGCCACCCACTTCCCCCACTATTAGCAAGCAATCCTTTTAGCATGTTGTAGCATGTTTTTATCCAAATGATTTCACATTTTACTCCCCCAGTTTTCTTATTGTGTTTTAAATTCTTGCTATGGAACCCCGACGTACACGACCCAAATGCTAGTAGTGACCGGACACAGACTTGGACTTGCGAGATCTCACAAGGGCGTCACCGAAACGGGAGAGAAAACACAAACAACCGATGAGTGAAACCTGAAACCCAAGCTGTAGGCAAGCGATAAACATGACAAAAAGGAGAACAGAAAGTTCAGCAGAATAAAAAACGCTGATAGAAACAAACAAGCAAAATGTAAATGGAGGACAATGTGGTGGTCACAACTCACGTATAATAGAGAAACAGGAAACGCAATTACCGGAAAAAGACTTACGGCTGGAATCAGAGAATAAGGTGAACAAAAGGCACGTAAACCGTGACGGTAAACCGTGAACACAAAACACCGGAGAACACAAGAGAATTCGAGGAGCGCAAGAGAAGTCGACTTTAAACATCACAGACTGCAACCAGGACACTTATGAAGGTTCCAGCTGGGTGTCATTACCTGTCAAACAAAACAAGGGGCGAACAGACACAGGAAATACAACAAAATAAAAGCTTATACAAAACAAACTGGGACAATCCTTTTATTTTGCCAGTTTCCTCTCGTTTCTTTCGCACTTCCTCCTCCTTGCATTTCTCCCTTTATAAAATCCATTTCCTATCATTCATTTTAGATTATCTCATCAGTAGATGTCCTTCACCGTTGCCGACCTTCCTCCTTATTGTGGCGTAGTTGCTTCTTTGTGCTTCTTTTGGGGCATTTTCCAATCCTCTGCAACCCAAATCGAACTTTTGTTTGCCTCAGAAATCAAGATAGCCTCCGCACTGTTCAGTGGTTATCCTCTTTTTATTTATTTATTCATTTTACTCAAACGTATTGGCAGGAAACACAAATTCGACCCATCGTTCGGAAGCCTGACCCAGAAAAAGGTGATTTTTTTTTTTTTTGTTTTTGTTTTTTCAAATTCCAGTGAAGGGATGGGCAACTTCTTGTTTACAGTGACGTACAGAAAACAATGTGGTGACAAATTAGCTCTTTAAGCCAATGATGAATCATGGCGATTACCTAACAACTGCGCGGCGCTGTAATTGGCTGCGTGGCTTAAGAAGTCTGTGGAACCATAATCTTTGGGGCAGTTGGGGGATGAAAGTGGACCAGGCCAAGCCACGGGCAGATGGACTGTTATAGAAGCAGATATTTGGGGCCTCAGACGTCCTGAGCCTTGGCCCGACTGGCCGGCTCGCTGGGCCCTCTGGGTGACACGCGCTGCCCCAGTCTTGGCGGCGTGCTGCGCAGATGGGCCCTAATTGGCTGGAGAGAGCCAGGTAGTTTGCCAATCTGCGAAGACAATGATTAGATTAGCCATGTCAGATTACAGCAAGGCAGAGTCAGACAGTGCCGAGCCAGACTCACCCACTGTGAGAGTGGGACGGCGGAGGAGGGGCGGAGGGTTGGCGAGATCTCTCTCCGAGACAAAACAAGTCGATGAGCAGAAAGAGAAATGTTAAATAAGCAGCGCAGCGCGAGGCGACGGGAATAAAACTTCAGTGTGACGTTGAGGAACACGTTCGAACAAAGCCACTATGTACACAGAGGCCCGCTCCTGAACAGATGGTGCAAAGCCATGCCTCCATAATCCGTTATTGTTCTGAATATTTTTATTATCGCCATTTCAAAATCACACACAAATCGGCCCTAACCTCGACTTGATCCATGGCTTAGCGCCGCTCCGCAGCTAATATGTTTGGCTCAAGCCCAAAGTCTTGTTGTAATATAACCGAGAGTGCAATTTCCATAAGCTCCTCATTTGATAAATTGATAATGTACAGATGTGCGGTATTTAAAACTGCGGAAAAAGAAGCCGTTTTTCCAGATTTCCAGTGATGTTTACCACTGTTGGCTTGAGCTGCTGCTTTCAAGTTGGCCTTCAGCCACTTGTGTGGATTTGTGCAGCGATAAAACCCAGCATGATCTCCATTCATGGAAAGGGTTGACACTGCTGCTGCTACTAACACTCATAACAATAATCATAGTCATAATAATCATAGAAAAAGCAGAAGAGGAAGAAGAAAAGCACTGCATACTTGTGACATTTCTATGCAAATAACTAGAAAACAGTAACAAAATGAAACAACTTACATGACTGAAAAGAAGTATAATTCTGTTTGCCAGACTCAAAGCTGAGGTCACGGGGCTTTGAAGGGGCCCACCAACAGACTCGAACTGGTGTCGTGAAGCAAAAGTCAAATGAAAGGTACTTTCAAGATTGATTCCATGTCATGTATTATGAATTCAAGTCTTTTGGTTTTTAACAGGAGCTGATCACAAGACGCTGCGTTGAAGCTGCGCTTGTTGAAAAGCAGAACATTTGTAGATCCAGTTGAACCTACATAGCACCTCCAAAAGGACGTTAAACTTAAAGTTAGCCCATTTCCAACCACCTCTGAAACTTTCTCTTTTTGAGTAATTATCCTGACCAGCAGGCGACTGTCATGATCACCTTTTATTTTCTCGGTAAATTTCATGTTTTCCCACCACTGTGCCCATCCGAGCTTGACTTCACCTGCTTATCTGCTGTTTTAGTGTGTACCACTTGGCCCTTTCTGAGTTATTCCCAATCCGTTTTCCACTTGTGTTCGCTTCTTTGGTCCCTGATCTTAAATAGTCAAATTTATCCGTCCTGTTCTACTACACACTTTCTGTTTCTTTTCTCCCTGTGTTTTCTGCTGTCTGACTGTCATGTGTATTTTGTGTTTATGGACTTGTTCTCCTTCAGTGACATCATTGTGCTTGTGTTCTTATTCTTATTATTCTTATTCTCCCTCGGTTGTCAGCGTGTTTTACTCCCATTTCTGACATGCCCTTGGTTTTTCCTTCTGTACTGTGTTATTAATAATATTATATATAATATTAAAGCATTTAAAATTGTGCTCTTGTTACTGGTTACCACTTGCACTTGGGTTCCGTGCACAGGCTGTCCTTGACACTAAGAGTAATATAAAATGCTGATTTGCATTTTTGAACCAGTCTATATTTTGCCCTGAAATCATCACTGAAAGTTCTTAATTTTTAATAATTATTAACAATAAGCAGTCAATAAGCAGGTAATTGACTCGTTCATAGATGCTGTTAGATGTCATCAATAATAATAATAATAATAATTTTCGGTTCTGCATTTTCCAGTAGGGGTTGTCAGGGCAACTCTATACTAGTGTCCCAGAACCAGGGAGATGAAGTGAGTTGAAGAGTTCAGAGTGTAGGCAGTGTGGACTGACTCTGGTGAGCGGCGATGTAATTCGATAAAATAAAATAAATGTTGTTGCTGCACTGTTGTTGCTTGCTGTATTTACTGTGTAATAAGTACCGAACACAGTACCCAACCAAACTGCAGTTTATCAGAAGTGTATCCTATTCTACATTGAAGTACCAAGCATGTTTGACTAATGTTTAATATTTGTGTTGTTTCCAAAGTTATTGGTAAAAAAAATATCCCCATATTGATGTAATTTCTTAGACCTTCCTCTTCGCCAGGTGGTGGGAGAAGAATGTGCTGCCTTTTTGTTGAACTGGAGGGAGAACGTTCAGCTGAGTGTGGCAGCTAGAGTGAAAGGGCAGCTTCATGAGACGAGTCTACTGGAGGGACGGATCACGTAGAAGAGTTCAGAGACAAGGTTAGGAAGGCCAGATGGTTTGGACACAAGGGGAGCAGAGACAGTGTTGGAAGAAGAAGACAACCAGTTTCATAGGTGTGTGAAAGGTTAGGATGGAGAAGGATTTTTCAGTCGGCCTGCAGTGTCCACAAAACGTGACTAACATGCTGATATATGCATTTATGAGCGCTGAGGTTATTAACTCTTTCCAGCTCCAGGACTGGCGGGGCGGGCGTGCCAACTCAGCATGAAGATTATATAACTGACGCTATAGCAGATGTGGGCCTCACGTAAGAGAAACACTCGCTTTAAAATGAAAAGGGCTCCTCGAATGGGGTCACTCCCGGAGGTCACTTTAGTTCTCACAACGGAACACTGCTCCCATTATTATTATTATTATTATTATTATTATTATTATTTCAACTGTTTTTGGCTTTAATTTCCATAGCAACTAACTGCTCTGATCCGCCGATATTACATTGATGCTAATCAATAATGCGCGTGTCGCCGGCAGTGGCCTGTTGCCAAGTATTGATCTGTGGTTAATGTTTTTGTTCCGCGGGGCCCCGAGAACAATAAAAGACCAGTGAGATTAAGACAATTAGGGGGGTTGATTGTTATCCAAGAGACGAGGAGAAGAAGATTAAATAGGGAGATTTAGGTCAAAGTGGTGTCCAGAGCAAGGCTGGAGGAGGTGGGAGGGGGGCGAGGGCGGGGTGGTGTAAAGGTGGGAAGGAAAGAGAAGGGAGGATTGGGGTCAGAGAAACTGATCGCAGCAACATGCAACGCTGAGCAGGAGAGTGAGAAGACTTGGCAAGGGTTCCGTGAACTGACCTGGAGTCTGGCACGCTCACCTGATTCCTGCGCACCTGTCTGAGGAGTTTCCTGACCTGGATGCACCTGAATCAGCACCGACGCCGCTTGTTTTGCTTTTGCCGCGCCTCTCACTGGATCACTCTCAACCCCCCGCTTCCTCCCCTCGTTTTCAGGGCAGCCTAATTAGCAGACATTTTTATTGATCCGCTGGATTTGGTGCTGAAATCCCCTTGCCATGTCTGCCAGACAGATCCTTCGCCTAAACTCTCTATGTGGGGGTCTGCAAGGGGGTGGTGGTATCACACCGCCCCACCTGTTGACCACAAGCCAAAAGCGTGCAGGCTTTGCTTCACCGTCTTTGCATCCTGTCGTCGTCGTCCTCGTCCGGGGCCCCCTCCAATCCTGTACATACGCCCACCCAACCACCCACCCCCGCCTTCTTCTGACCCCTCCTGACCTCGGACCACCCCCCCGTTTCTCGAACAGATAATAATTGTAGGTGCAGCAGAAGCAATAATTACTTCATTATGGTCTTAAAGTATTAGGATGACCACCAACTCATTTTGAAGCAATAGCTAATTCTGAGATTAAGATGACGCGATATATAAACCTTTTTGGAAAAGTTCATTGATAAACAGGTCGGACGGGAGAACTTAAAAAAAAAAAAAAAAAAACACCTCCAGAAATGCATTTTATTTCTTCTGTAAATGATCCACAGAACTGTCAGATGAAATGTTGCTTCATTCTTTACATGGACGTTCGATGGTCTACTTACAGTATGTCACTCTAGTTCCGACTGAGAACTGCGAGACTGCCAGGAACTGTTTTCACACTGGCTGCTATGTGAATAGGGAAGCGCATGTATGCTAATAATACACTGTTAATCACTTTTGTTTTTTTTACAATTTTGAAGGTTCATAAATATGTTTTCACAACGATTCTTCTGTGTATATGTGACTGAAGTTGTGTCACTTGGCAGCCGCATAAACCGACCATCAAAATGTTTTATGATGCTCGCGTCCTGAATTCTTTTACTTTTACAACTTGGTGGAGTTCATTCTCTCCGTATCTCTGCTTGCAACGCCGGCAATAAAAGCAGGAAAATACCTTTTAAAAGCCATCTGACACTGTGATAATCAAACATTTGTTGCTTTTGTTTACTTCAGTTCTGTCAAAATAAATAAATTAAAAATATAAAATTAACACGCGAGAAAACTTGAATAAGCCACATTAGAATTGGAAAACCTGTGGGACCATTTGAAATCCAGATGCTCATTTTTTCCCAATAGTTTACTATGTAAAAGGTTTTAGAGTCATGTGCTGGGATCTGGACATGAGATTCATGAAGCTTCATCACCGCAAGGTCCTGTACAACACATCACCCACCTCCAGTTATGCATGAGTTAGTAAGAAAAATTTGGGAACAGATCAATGGCAAACAAAAAATACCGTTTCTGATTCATCAGAAACATTATGTAAATATTGGCCAGTATAAATATTGAAAAAGAAGAAGTGAACTGTAATAATTATTATAATGAAAAAAAATGTAGTGTAAAGTATTGCAGAGCATTATGGAAATGGTAGTGGTGGTGAGTTTAACATACCTCAGTTAAAGGGAGGCAAAAGCAGTATTTGGATTACACTGTATGTCTTTTTTTTTAATAGTAAACAAACCAATATCCTTGTCTGCCACATGTTCAATACCACAAGAAGATCATAAATAAATAAATGGACAGATAAAAAGAGTCAAAACCTTGTCAAACTCAGGGAAATTATGGGACATGTGTTTTTGTCTCTACAGAAAGGCTTACAATGAGGTCAAGGTCACAAACTTTGGGTCAAACCTAAAAGAACAAGCAGCATTTTCATCCACAGGGTGGCTGGACAAGAAACAGAGAGAGAATCTCAGTCACCTCGGAGAGACGTGTTTATATCCAGGTTGGTGCAGCAGGCATGTCCAATTGGGAGGAGGCTCTTGTGCCGACCCAGGACACTTTGTTGAGGCTATTGCTGTACTGTAGGAGGCCTGGGAACATGGATAGATGGATCCACACAATGACATTCTTGTGACAAACCAGTTTACCTCTTCCCCTGCTGCAGTCCTCTGCTGTAGTGTGGTCAGGAGGATGAAAAGTGATCAAGTGCAGATCAATAAGCTCTGGTTAAGTCTGAGGCGCCTCACTGCTTTTACTTCCTCGTCGGCACTTCAAAGGAGAGCTGGACCTTGAGATGACAAAGAGGAAGACAAAGAATCGGGCCGGTAATTCTGACATCACTTCTGAGAGACGTTTGAACACAATGATTTTTGCTGAAATATGAATTAAAATAACAATGTAAGCACAATATAGTATCAGAAGTCGTTGAATTAAAATGTGATGTTTCTTCTTTGTCGATGACTTTGCATCATCGACTGAGGAAATTTGGTGTCTTTCAACTTCCTTCCTCATCTGTTTATACACAGTGTGAAAGTAAAACCGCTTATTGTTACAGTCACCTTGAAGAAAAAAAAACTAAACAACAACTTCAGTTACATAAATCAGGCAAAAAGAAAAAAAAAAATTCTCAGCTGTCAGATGACGACAGCTATGTGCTGGAATCCAGGAGAAGAAAACAATTAACGCCACATTATATCAATCTTGAGACAGATGGAGGCTTTAAGTCTGTTGTTTTTTTAACCCGCTGTAAATATTAAATCGCCACAGCGACGACTCAAGATTACGGCTCAAGATTAAAAACTGGTCTCTGAGCATTATGCATATGTCGACCCCCCTGACACACCGACACCATATATGTTTTTGAATTGATTGTTTTTATAAGCCTTCACATTGTTCATTTGAGATGTGTCAACACCCCACTCCGCCTCCAGGCGCCTCCAGGAAAAAACATCGCTCAGGACGGAAATGGAGATGGTTGGATGGCTTTTTTTTTTTTTTTTCAAAAGCACTGAAAGAACCTTTCAGAGAAGAGTTGACATACAAAATGCGAAACAAACAAACACATCAAAATACACATTTAGAATTTACATATTTTTATAGGTATTTTATGTACAAAGACAAAGATGTTAAAGTTCCTTGCTGATCGGACTGAAGGCGATAAAGTCATGTGACTTTCAACATGGCTTATAGGACGGATGCGATTGACTGTCGTCATCGCGTGTAGCATTGCTATCATTACGGGAGATGGATCGGCTTTACCAACCTCTCCACAGAAACATGTCGATCCACATGTTTTAACAAAACCTAGCATTCGAGAGAATTTGTGGGGAAACTTTGTTGACACTCTCAGCAGCCATCTTGGATAGCGTACTCATGGTGACAATTCTCCGATCTTACAACCGGGTAATCCAACGTTGGGTGATGTCATCTGGGGGGTGGAGCTTGGAATTTCCCAGTTCCAAGGACAACTGAAGCACACCATAAAATACACGTCCAGTCGGAAACCTGAGCTGTACATTCATTGTATCAGTTACAAGCTGTACCTCTTACTGTAAATACCAGGTTTCTTCCAATGGACAATGAGCGTTGTTTTTCTTGGATACATCCGCCATCTAGTGATCCTCCGTTGTGGTTTTGATTCTGAAACGTTTTGCGATTGTGTCCAGCAAAGTGTGGTAGTCGACATCATGTTGTTGAGACCAGACCTCACAGAGACCAAGAACAAAACCTTCAATGGCGGAGATCGAGTCGAGACCAAGACCAAACTGAATCCAGGAGGAAGTCTTATAGTAATCGTGGCACAATTATTTCTCACTACAAACAGTCGAAATGTTTTCAAAATAAATGAAGAACTAAAACACTTTCATTGGTGCAAACTAGTAACCTGTCCTGTATTCAGTTTGACCTCACTCTTGGTCTCTGCATGCTCTGGTCTCGACACAACCTCGACTATCCTGGAGAATTGTAAATGGGTGTAGTGATTTGTTCATTGGTCAGTGGATTGTTGACTTGTCTCCCACATCAGGGCCTCGGCAGAAAGGGCCTGGATTGAGTTGCCAGAGCAGATGTGACGACAGACAAACAGATCTATCCAGGAAAACAACTTCGTCACTGGTGGCAAAAAGCAATAATCTTACATATTTAAGGTTCAGCTCTTGAGGATAATCCCCATGTTTAAAGGGATCTGATAGGAAACTAAGCCAACAACGCTCGGTAAACAAAAATGTGATGCTGACTTCATATATGTTGCCAGGGCGACCGCCAGCGGCGTACACTAACAATGTATTAACAGATAAATAATCCTCTTTGATTTCTCTCTCGAGGGATCAGCTGTTTGCTCTTCATGGTGTCAGAATCCTGACTTAAGAGCAAAAACAACACTTAGGAAAAACGCCAGCGCTGAACACAAGTCCTGACACGAGCAGCCGGGAGCCATCCTGTCTGCAGCTGATAACGTTCACTTTATTGTGCGTGACAGATTTCACGTTCACTCTTATGCTGAAGGCTTTTAGCTGTTGACCGGTTCAAAGTCAAGGCGCATTAATCTGCTATCACACAAGTAAATTCTTCTTCTTTGCCTTTGTATGCATTTCCACCGCAAGTGCTCCACCTTCGCCTTTCACCTCTAACACGTCTGTCCACGTAACCAAACCCACTGTCCTCCCTCGGCCTCCGAACTGAAGGTGTGCTAATAACCCTCACTTCCAGCGATGTTCCTGCACACGGGGCTGATTCACTTTGCGTGTTCTAAACTGTGTGCTTGCGCTGAAACGTGTTTGTCAACACAGCATGTTGTAGTTTGAGGACAAAATAGTGTGTCGGTCAGTGTTTTTTTTTCAGGAGCTAAACACTTTATTTAGCTCAGTTTAGCAACTGACTGCACACAATCTGAGGTGTCAAACCTGAGAGCCAACTGCCTTGTCTCTTTTATTTATGACACTGAGAGATGAAAAGAAAACATACCAGCATTGATAGAAAACTTCAAGAGCACATTTTTGAAGTTGTTCAAATTATCATTATTATTATTGTTGTCATTATTATTATTATTATTATTATTAGTAGTAGTAGTAGTAGTAATTGTGGTATTATTATTGCTATTATGAATGTATTATGAATGTAACGGCGATTCATCGAGATTTATCGATTCGTGTATATATATATATATATATATATATATATATATATATATATATATATATATATATATATATATATATATATATAATTGGTAGTAGGTTCAGGAATCAAGACATCAAGAGCACATTTCTCAAAGTTGTTTTTATGATTATTGTTGTTATTATTATCATTGTTATTATTATTATTATTATTATTATTAGTAGTAGTAGTATTATTATTTTGATGTAACCATTATCAATTAATATCCCTTCAATCAACCTATAATCTGTGCTCGGCACGGTGGTCTTCTGAAAAGCATATATCGACCCAAAATTGTTTTAAAAAGTAATGGATCGATGGCATCAAAATGTGTTTTGTGGTGCTGTCACGATGCGATTGAGCTTCCGTCTCATAAAAATGGTTTAATGTTATTTCATTTTTAAATTAAGATCACTGTTATTCCGACACACAAACAAACACAGGCAAAAGTCCCCAACAATCTCTGGTGAGAAATGAAGCCAAAGGCCACACAGGTAGATACAAGCAGCAATGAGAAAGATTCACTTCCAAGATGGTACAGTGGAAACCAAGCAAATGCCGGAAGTGGCAGAGCAGCCCACCAGAGTGTTACCTGGGGAATATGAAGAACAATGAGGGGTAATGCCTGAGAGTTCCGTGTTCACAACCCTCCTGAAGTTAAAGGACAAAGAAGTGAAACAACATGGTTGAAAAACACTCATCATTCACTCATATTTATGAGTGTATTTAGCTTAGCTTAACTATGGGACTTTTCATTCACTTAAACCACACTGAAATGGGAGACTTGTATGTTTGATTTGGGTTTGAAATAAACTTCTTCCTGATCGTTCCCTCTTGTTCACTTATTAACACCTGTATTGTTGAGGTCGTTGACCTGTGAGCTCTGTCTGAGGGCCTGGTTTCATGAGTAGTTCCAAACTCCTCCGAAATGTTTACGTGGTCGTGACGTGAAATGAAAAACAAAAGCAATAAACCAGCATGTTGTATTTGCTCCACCTCTTACAAGAATACTGTATAAGTTAATATATACATTGAGTGACTCCCATTCGCCTGTGCCAGTGATAAGCGCAGGTTCTGCACAAAGGTTGAGGGTCATGACATAAATCAATCACTCATGAATATTATATATATATATATATATATATATATATATTATATATATATATATATTACTTTCATAAGTATTTTATGTCCATAGGTGTTTACATGACCACAAAAAAGTTTACTTTTCCAATACACCCTTTAAATAAAGAAGATTCTTTCTGTAACCGCTGGGTCCAGGTGTAAGCGTTTCTGTGCTCCCGACCCGACTGTTACATGACGACGGTGAGGAATAATGATGTCATAGGTGGAGCTGTCTCAGACTCAGACAGCGTCAACATGGCTGACCTCAGGTGCCGTCCCCACTGATCCCGTACTTAGACCTGATTCCCTCTCACGAGCCCGGGTTGTCTGTTCCAGAAGTGTGTCTGGATCCGAGACGAGTCTCCTGATTTCCTGGAGCGCGAAGGACTTGAGCTTTTGAGCCTTGAGCCTGAACCCAGACTGTCTGCACATTAGAGAAATTAGCCCAGCCAGGCGCGGGGACAGTGAAAGAGACCAAATCCTGACCCTGTCGCCTCCCTCTGCCCGACACTCAGACTTCCCTGGCACCCACAACCCACCCTCGCCGGTAAAGCTCTTGGGATAGCAGTCCCACCATATGGCAGCCAATTTACTATTTCACCTACCAAGTTGAGAAAGAGAGGGGACGAGGGGGCGAGGGGGGGTGAGGATAACATGAATAAGCTGGTTAAATAGTTTTAAATAAAGCTAACGAAAGCTCCATCAAAACAAAGGCTGCTTGGTCCGATTTCATATTATATGTCTTTTTATAGTTTCTTAAAAGTAACTCAATATTTACTGTGCTTTTTTTAATATTTTTTTTTAAACATCCGGTTGTTGCTTACTTTTGTTTCATGAGCAGAGCGAGCGAGAAAGCTGCTTATTTTAAGGCACATATATATAGGGCAGGTCAACGCCGGTGAACATCCCACTGACTCTCAGACAGCCTGGTTTCTTTAGCGTCTGTCACTTTGTCTCCAACAGAAATCGACAGGTGATGGGGGAAATGGAGAGTGAAAAGAGCACAGTTGCTTTTGGGTCTGATACGCTGTTGGTCCCTGATTGTTTTTTAGGGTGGCAATGGGGATGAAAATAAGGAAGCAGTTGTGTCATCTGGAGTGACATCATCAGTTTCTGAATTTTAGCAACGTCAGGAAAATTGACTGCCTGATGGAGCGCTAACTTTGAACGTGATCTTTTTCAATTCCAAATGCAATTTCAAAATTTAAAATCTGTCAAAAATAAACACAAAATGATAAAAGTTACAGATCTAAAATCCGAATTGAAATTAGGTCGGTCATTAGAAGACTGTTCCAATGACCCAGTCAATGTCAATGCTGCAAGTCAGATTCACCAGACTTGGTTTCACATAAGCGGGAAACTCAGCAGACCTGACTGACCAGCCACCTCAGGACTTAACCATGACAGGTTGACCTGCCTGTTGACCTACATCTTTGGCTGTGAATGAGTAAGCATGGCCATTAAGAGCCTCACACCCGAGCCACACCAAAATGAGCCTCGCACCCGAGCCACACCAAAATGTTTTCATATCATTTCTCCATATTTTATTGTATGTTCTTCATAAATATCTCATTTATTTATTAAAATGTAATAATAATAATAATAATAATTTAATTATTATGTGTTTTTTATTTGGTGAGAGGATTGGGCTTTTTTTTTATTTAAAACACGTTTTTTTAAATTTAAAACATTTTCATAACATCATTGACTTTCCCACTGCGGGACTAATATAGGGCATCTAAGATCATTTATAAAACGTCAGCTAACTTTTTTTTCCATGCAATAAAATAATATTATTTTATATTATATATAGACTGTGTAGTTTAAAATTTATTTTCACTATTATTCTTATTGAAATTGCTCTTTTTTATCTATTTATTTTTTACACTTTCCCTGTACTTTTTAAAGTTTTAAAATACACACGTTTTAGAACCAAACCATAAACCGTATAAACCGTCCAGCTTGTTATTTTTCACTGGTAATTCATTTGCTTTTGTCACTCACTTCGCCTGCTTCTATTTTTAACCAGCTTTGGTGACACCAGACAGTGCGTGTGTGAAAGTAAACGGGACGCTCACCAGACAGGTATTTAATTCCGTTGACCTGCTCTACATCTTGACCGGCCACTGGGTGAGCTTTGACTGCGGCACGCTCGCCGAGTCACATTAGAAACACCAGCTATTTGAGTCTCAAGTCTTGAGTATGAGGATTTAAAATCGAAATACAAGGGGATGAACAAGTCTTAAATTTGTGCAGTTTGTATTTAGGGTTGAATTTCTGGCCGGCGAGGGGGGCAACATGAAGATGTTCTGCAGCGGATATATAGGTCAAGGAGATACAGTGGCAGCAGATTGCTCATTAAGTGCCAAACCAAGCAAAAGTCTACGAGTGTGTTTTCCAGTGGCAACAGGCCGACCATCTGCTGTGCCTTTATTCATTCATTAACATCTCCTCTTTGTGTGCGCCTGGACGCGTGTGTGTATGTGTGTGTGTAAGCATTCAACACAACAGCCACTTGCCTGGCCAAGTGTACACACAACGTCACCGATGTTGTTGTCTGAAACCAACAGTTGTGGGTCAGATGGCCCGATCACATGACCACGGTGGCCAGCGATTGGCCGGGCCTCACAGCTAAAAATGCTTGGCGCAATCCAAAGCTCATGAGCTTCTCTGGTGACATTGACAAGAGCAGCCACGGCAGGAGTGGATGCTCCAAGGATCTACCTGTGAGGAATCACTATAACAAAAGACGCCGGACAGAGAATTTAAAAGGAAAGAACAAACCAAAGGATGGAATAGCTGAGGAGATGAAGGTGCAACAGACAGAACCAAGTGCAACGGTAAATTCAATGCATTTTCTTCTTCTTATAACTGGCGCTTTGAAATGTCTATAACTAAATTCATATTCCAGCAGCATATTTAAAACCAAAGGGATCACGCCAAACCAAAGCTACACCAAAGCCGCCGGAAACCAAACTGAAAACCTTGCTAAGAAACTAAAGATGAAGCTGGATAACAACCCAGGAGACATGAGCGGATGGAGGGAGGTGGACTTCGCCCTCAACTGCACTTACATCGTGCCAGACCAGGTCTCCAACCCCAGTTTCAACCTGCCCAAAGCGATGACGTCGATACCACGCAACCTTGTGTTCGAGTACGGCAAAGACAATGAGGTACATTTATGAATCAAATAAGTTAGAGGGGAAGTGGAGTCATGATATACTATATATATATATATATATATATATATAGTATATATATATATATATATATATATATATATATATATATATATATACTAAGACCATCAAAGAGTTTTGATTCATACAGTAAAGAACAATTCAACTTTCTCCAAAGTCAAAATATTGAAGTACAAGTTTAATATATTTCCATTTCTTGTTTGCTGCGTCAGCATTATGAATAATATGACAGTTGCTTACCCATGTGTTAGGTCTGATTCCAAACCATAATCACTCTGATACTCACTATTTCCAAGTCGTTTTCAAATTGGACTCCAGTCAGTATTTATTACACGTGGAGTTAAATGAGCTGGAGAGAATTTGGGGTTGGCACACATCCTGGAAGGTATTGCGCAACTTCTCCCCCAGCACCCTGCTCATTCACGTGAGTTCAAACTTTGGCAGTCACCGGATTCACGGGGCAATAAATAAACTTCCGGCAATGATGTCACCAACAGGGACTCAAATTGTTGTACGTGCTATAAAGTCAGCCAACGTTTAGAAGCACAGACGTCATACCGCACCGTGTCGTGAAACTCTGATGCCTGTGGTTGACTTTCTCTGCCTCTTCCCCTTTTGGTGCTCGCACCACTTTTCTTTCAACACTTTCCGTCATAGTTCCTCTTTACCCTCGCACAGCGCTGTGATGTGAAAAGAGTAGAACATTTTTATGCCAGTGGGTAAAATAGGGACTGCTTGAAGTCATGTTTTGCTGCATGAAGCTGACTAAGAGTAAGTCATACATCCACGGGAAAATGATAAAGCCTGCTGGGAAAGCTTGCATTGAATTGTGGCACCGTTTCCGCGTTGAAGTTCGAAGTGTGCCAAACGTGAGTAGGAAGGGACACGTGGCAGATGGGGAGTTTGCAACGGGTGCCAAGTGTTGGGGGAGAAGACGGGCTTGAGGTTGTAGGAGATGGACAGTGACGGGAGGGTACAAGTGTGTGTGGGGGGTGATTTAGGTTAAAACCAGATGATTAACTTTCGTTGGCCACAGGCAGCCAGGCCGGCATCATGCTCCAACCTGGCAGCCCATTCAGAAAAAAATTAAAAGAGAATGGGGGAAGGGTGTAAGAAAAAAAAAAGAGGCCCTTCCATGGTGTGATAGCGTGGGGTTAGTTCAGAACGACCATCCACGCCTTCTGCCTTCAACCTGCCTGAGCGGTTAAACAGCAGCGGCACAGCGGTTCATTATTCACGCAACGCTGGCGAGGCACAATGTCCCTGTCACATTGGGTCATCGCATCCACCATCCACCTCACGCGCGTTGACCATTCCTAAACACACGCTCCTGCTGCTCCCGGTGACCTGTTGTTCTTAAAGTTATCCACTTGCACAACACTTGCCGAAGAGCTAAAAAAACAACAACAATGTTTTCGGGAAGTAGAAGATAAGGTGACAACAGAAAGTGCGAGCAATTGTAGTAGGAGGAGAGAGTGTGTTTGTGTTGGGGTGGTGGGCGGGTGGTGGGGGGGGTTAAGAGTTTGGGGACAAGGGATATTAAGGATTGAACACAAAGCTCATCAAGACACTGAAGCATGTGCGTGCCGCAGATGCCCCCCTCCGCATGGCGTGTGTGTTTTGAGGTGCCAATTGGAGACAAAAAAACAATGCCGAAATCCAGCCTCAAACATCCTTTCAATGGGACCCAACCATATAGAACTATGACTCACTTGATCCCCAATGAATTTCTGGCTTTAAAAACAAAACATTTGGATCGACCAGCAGGTCAAGGTAGTTTCCACTGACCACTCGCTGCAGTGCTTCCGAGGACACTCGGTCACAGATCAGGAGAGTGGGTCAGAGAAAGTGTAATACTCTTTATTCCATTAACCTGTTCACCTGGAAGTGGGTCAACTTGCAGGTATTTCTGTCTTGGGCACCCATGACGAAGCCTTAGCTTGACCCAGTGGATGTACACAAAAATAGCTGCCTCTAGGGAAGACTTTGGAAGCACTGTAGAACTGTATATTAACGTTAGTGCCTCTGACTCTTCTAGGTGATCGGTGTGTTCAGCAAAGAATACATTCCACAGGGGACCCGCTTCGGACCGCTCCAAGGAGACATTTACACCAAAGACAATGTACCCAAAGAGGCCAACAGGAAATATTTTTGGAGGGTAAGCATTGACTTTCTCCTTAAAAATAAATACATTTCCCAAGCTATTGATTGACTTAGATGCTGCAGGTACATGGTACAAAAAAAAAAAAAAAAAGTACCTTCCATTCGGACCCAGAACGTGGGGCAAGTTCAGGACATGTTGAGGAGTCTCTCCAGTGGAGTGAGTCCATTGAATACACTCAACTGTACATAACAGTTTCACCAGAAAAGCGAGTGATGCAGGCTAAAAAAAAAAAATGAGTTGGCCGAAATTCTAGTCGAGTTTTGAGCGGTCAAAGAATTAAGAGAGGGATGTAGGGAAAACACAGTAGCACTAATGTTTCAGCCCAGCCAACGCTCATACGGGAATTAAGAACAGAAACTCCACTGGAAGTCACTTCAGACAATGTACTTCACAGGCTGTCACACGTGTCAGACATACAACTTCCAACTTAGGAATTTCATTCATATTTTTTTTCCCTCTGCTTGGGACACAGATTGTGCCATTTAGGGAGTTTTGACTTTGGGTTTCAGTCAGCGCCGTACGCCTCAAGGGCTTTTTTGAAAAAAATATTTCCCATTCCTGTTTCCTGTAGTCTGCGTAGAGATTCCTGGCTTGTGTGCAAGAGTGAAAGCATGACACTCCCTAAGAGTAATTATCAACCTCGTGACAAAGGTGCACAGCATGTCAGCGAGAGAAGGCTTTTTGGCTGCCGGCCAGCATGTGTTAGTCAGCGGAAACTACAACATTTCTCTAGGTTTTTATTTTTGACAAGAACAGAAAGAGATACGATCTTGACGGGGGCTTTCAGAATCATGAATTCCTAGAAGTAAACAATAAACCGGTCATCATGTTTTGAGAAATGACACAGAGAGCGAAAATGAAAGGCTGAGTTGAGGGTGAGACTGCACTTTTTTTTTTTACGAGTTGCCACACCTCCCTTCCTTATTTGGACTGACAGTCTGGGTATAAACACTCACGTAGCTCGCATGGATCACACACACATACACAGTCACTGAGGCTTGTCATTCAACGGGAGAAGAGATTGATCTGTACATGGCACAGGTGGCAATATTTAGCTTTACTTTCTGAGATCTGAAGGAATATTTTGGAACTAACATGCATTCAATGTCTTTCTTCCAGATATACAGTGGAGGGCAGCTTCAGAACTTCATTGATGGCTATGATGTAAACAGTAGCAACTGGATGCGCTATGTCAACCCGGCCCGATCCCTGGCTGAGCAGAACCTGGTGGCGTGCCAGAATGGCCGGGACATCTACTTCTACACCATCCAGCCGGTTGAACCCAAACAAGAGCTGCTTGTGTGGTACAGCCAGGAGTTCGCACAGAGGCTATGCAGCCAGCAGAATGAAAGCAAACACAGTGAGTATATTTCCTTTCTTCTCAAGGCTTTGTCCGTGTATTTTCTATTAAAATTCCTGATTTATTTGGCATTATTCAGCTCAGAATTGAGGTGAACAGCGACACTGAGAGCTACACTGACCTAAACTCCTTCACCCAATTAATGTAGTTCCCAAACAATGGGGTAAAGTATTCTTCCTGAGTCACCTTCAAAGTTATTATCGGAAAGGCAAATCATCCTGTTAATGACCCTCTGTTGCCACCTTGTCTGATGAGTCACTGCAACTGGATACACCTGATGTTTTGCCCTTTAACTGGTGACTAATGCACTTACACAGTGGATTTACCTCACGGGACTTTTCACCCTCATATGAGGTGGAAAAATTGCTGGCCAGATGGAATGTTCCGTGACATGTGAAAACCCATATACACCTATTCTCAGCGTGTTATCAGGGACATTCATGAGGAAAGAAGAAGCTCATGTTTGTACATTACTTCTCGAAACTGAGTTGCTGAAGTGTCATAGGTGAGAGGAGTGATCTAGTTAAATATCGATACCGTTTATTAACCAAAACCTCCCCTGGAAGCCGCTATTTTTTTTTAAGTGGTCCAGCAAATGTCCAACTGATGTCCGTTTAATTTTCAGGATACATCGGCGCCGATGAGGAAAATGAGCCCGAGCACAACAAACATCTACCTCCGCAGAAGTGGCCCAAAGAAAGAACAAGAGAGGGGGTGAAAGAGGAAGAGGAGGAGGAGAAGGTCGACGTAGAGATGCTGGAAAGAGACACCCCGCCTGACACTCCTGATGACCAAATCATGGACTTCAGCAAGAAAATCGGAAAGGAGGAGAAGACAGAAGAGCGGGAGGCTGTTGCTTCCCCTGAGCACAGAGAGCTTAATCTCAACCATCCGTATTTAGCTGGTGACCTCTCATCGCTGCCCCCGGGCCAAAGAACTGTCCCCCTTCACCTGCACGGCCTCTACGGTCACCGCGAAGGGCTGGTATCCTCTTACCCCCTCTACCCTCACTCCAGACCCCTGCAGCCCACGTACCAGCTCCTTCCTCCCTACAACCCACACTACCCACGTCTCCTTCTTCCATCCTACTCCCCTCCATTCCCAGGAATGCTGCCATCAAGAGGACCCCTTCGGTATAGCAGCTACTTGGGTACAGACGGAATCCCTTACCCGCCAATTGGGCCCCCAAATCTACTTCCCGTCTCCCTACCGTACCCAGCGTCTCCTCAGGGTGGCCTAAAAGAACTCACCCCAAATATATCCCCTCCACGAGGTGCCCCAGCGACACCAGAGCTCTCCCCGCTTCCAAGCAGCCAGACCCCCGAACAGTCTCCGTTGGGATGCGAGGAGGCCATGAACTTGACCCTGTCAGGCAAAAACAGCGCGCCACATAACCGTCCAGGCCACAAATCCCTGCCGTACCCCTTGAAAAAACAAAATGGAAAGATTAAATATGAATGTAACATCTGTTCAAAGACCTTCGGACAGCTGTCAAACCTCAAGGTAAAAACCTTGTCCTCAGAGCTTTGCTGACAAACACAGATGCCGTCGCTCATTGTATTTCATGTTATTCCAGGTCCACCTACGAGTGCACAGCGGTGAGAGGCCGTTCCAGTGCAACTTATGTAAGAAGAGTTTCACCCAACTGGCTCACCTGCAGAAGCATCACCTAGTTCACACTGGAGAGAAACCACATGAATGCCAGGTAATCCCGCTATGACTAAAGATAAACTCTGACACACCATTTGCGAAACCGGGAAATTGACTCACAATCTTTGTCTGAAATTAACCACTGGGTGTGTCCACTTATCATTCTCGGGTGGAGAAGAATACTTCATCAGTTTTTGAGGGTCAAAGTCAGTGGGACGTTGCTTATTCAGAGAAGGAAACATGTTTGACCTGAAATCAAGGCGACAAGTCTTTTCAGTTTCACTAAAGGCCTATGTTTTTTTTGTCATCTTCAGGTGTGTCACAAGCGCTTCAGCAGCACCAGCAACCTGAAAACACATTTACGGCTCCACTCCGGGGAAAAGCCCTACCAGTGCAAGCTGTGTAGCACCAAGTTCACCCAGTACATCCACCTCAAACTGCACCGACGCCTCCACAGCAGCCGGGACCGTCCTTACCGCTGCCAGCTCTGCAACCAGACCTTCTTCCACCGCTTCTCCCTCCGCATTCACCAGCGGGGCTGCTGCTTAGCCAGCGCGCCAGTCAACATTCACATGAAAGAAATGCTGGAGAGATTCGACGCCAGCCAAGAGGCGGACACGCTCGCCGAGACGGCATCGGCGCTACAGGTGGAGGAGGCCGTGGAGCGCTGGTTGGCTCGCACATTAGAAGGAGAGGGGAAGGAGGACCAGAAGGAGGCGACGTCGCTGCTGAAATCTTTAATGGCGGCAATAAACTCGCCGGTGATTACACAGCACGGCACACCGGTGACTCACCACACCTACCAGGAGAGAGCCAGCGTCGTTCATCTGCACAAGCGGCCAGTTGTCAAGACCGAAGGGTAGTGAGGGGAGAAGATGCCTCGGTTTAAGCCAAAACAAAGGGAATGATAGAGATGAGCCAAAAGAATTGCATTCCAAAGACTGCGAGAAGGGTGACTGTAGCACCTCGTTCACAAAGAAATGAACACTAGAGGGAGTAAATTTGGGTCTTGTTTGTTCATGCGATGGTTGAGGATCAAAGGGAAACATTGGATGAACAAATGACTGAACAAACAGACTGATCTTGTAAAGCTGTGAATTCTTTCTAAATATGTTCACTCAGGTAGAAAATCGTGTGCTCGTCTGCATTAACTTATTACTCACCGGATTTTTTTTTTTTTTTTTTTTCATTGTAGCTGTATTTATTTAGATGTATTTAATGAAGTCACAAGCTAGACTCAGGAACAATTCTGTGGCACAAGTCATTGTTTACAACCATCCCTCACATGAGTCAGGTTCTGCAACTGTATCTTATTTATTTATTGGAAATCTTTTTTGTTTTATCTTTTAATTTTTGAGTTTGCCAAAAATGGTAACAAAAATATAATAATAATAAAGGAAGTCATGACAGTATTGCGCAAAGCCAAATAGCAACAACTGAAACCAAATACTTGATTGTGAATACATTATTTTAAAAAAAAAAATGTCGTACCTGCTGAATTGCTTCAAGTGTTTCTTACAAAGCTTTACCCTGTAAATACAATCCTCGAAAGCTTTATCCAAACATGATTTCATCATAATATGATATGGCACATCCTGTCAGCACATTGGTAGCAGCGTAGCAGTTTATTATCTTTCTCTGAGAGAGAAGTAGATCTGTGTTTTTACATCGAAATGCAGGGATTATGTGGTTTCTTTTTTAATAATTTAGTTGGTTGTTTTCTGTCTGTCTGTCCTTGTAGTTCTATTTTTGGTGATGAGATGTCGAGAATGTATATGCAAGAGACTATTTTGACAGTTTTTTTTTATATTAAATGATGTAGCAATAAAGATATTCTTTCAATACATGATGTGTCATGAGAGTGGGAAGTCTTTTGGAGCTTTGATATGATCCTTCTGTCCAAGTTGGGTCACGGGGGCAGCAGCCTGAGCAGAGAGGCCCAAACTTTCCTCTCCCTAGAAACTTTCACAGGAATATCCAGGTGTTTTACTCGCTGAAACTGACATTTTCCTCAAAGACTCCTGAACTTATCTTATTCCGGCCAGCTGTACCATCATTTTCAGTTACTCTATAAATACGGCATTTGCGGTTCAGCGGCCTCAATAATGACGGGAAATCCATAAGTAGCAGCATTTGTTTCTCAGAACTAAAATGGAAGTGATTCAGTGAGAAGAGTCCGATGAATTTCGCTTGTGGTCAGACACAATGATGCATCAGCACTTTGCTTTTTAGTGAACTTCCAGTGGACCCATCCAGTTATAGAACCTGAAAACGATTTTTTTTTCAGTCACTTAATTTGTCAGTGCGTCATGGTTTCGTGAAGACATCATCACATATGTTTGTGAAAAGTAGAACAGACAGTCAACAGAAACAGCAAGTGAGTTGTGCGTGAGTTCACACGTTTACTCATTTTGTTGATGCTGTATATTCACACTTGAGGAGTATTTTTGAGTCAACAATTAACCTTTTATGAGAGGAAACCAGAGCACAAGGAAGCACAGTGAGAAACACTCAACTGCTAAAGTTGAAGTTTTATTCCTCGAGCTCAAAGTGTTAATATAAAACATGTCAATGTTTAGAGTCGCGTCCCTTTGTCCTTTACCATGACTCTTTTTGCACCTTCAAGCACTTACATCCGCTTTTTCATATCAGAATAATGTCATAATCTACTTTCATTTTGCTCTTACTTTGTCTGAGCAATACATCTACGCCTTGGTGGGTCTTGATATTGTGGAACTGAAACTTGATTTTTTTTTTTTTTTTTTTTGTAAATAAGATTTTTGTCATTCTACTTTTGCTGGTGGGTTCCCAGTCTGATCCAAGCGCTACTCATTGTCAAAGGGAAGGAAAATCTGTAGGCTGGGATGGGAATAACAATTCAGTTTCTGTTTTCTGTGTTTTTTGATAAATTACTTTTTTTCAGAGCAGAACATTGGGCAATAAAAAGCACAAACTTTGTTTAATAAAAAAAAAGTAAAAAAAAGTATTATTCTACAGAATACAACATTTATTGTCCAGCAAAGACACAAGAAAGTCTCAATGTTGGGTATTGATTTTGCAGATTTAATTCCTGTTCAGTTTGAAGTCAAAATCGGATTGTATATTGTAATAAATTAAAAAACATTAAAAAAAAAAAGAAATTGAGATGATACATCTCATACAAAATAAAATAATAAGAACCTGTATTAACCCTGTGAAGCCTGGACCATTTCAACAATAACTCATAATCTTGAAAACTGAGAGCTTCTTAGGGTCTTGAGAACAAAGTAAAAATGTTCAGTAATGATTTACTTTCCATATGTGTATCATATATCCGGTCATGACTGAACAGTCTTAATAACAGCATAAACAAAACAACTAGTAGGATGTGTTCACTTGAACTCCATTGTTCTGCTTATTAAAAAAAAAAAAAAACATGATAGTCAAGCAAATTCGATACATTTGTGTTGTTATCTTAAAAAAAAAAAAAACAGCAACAGCATCATCATCTAACCAAACTGGTGCGTGGGCGCTCCCCCTGCTCTGCGCACGTGATCAGCTGCAGGTGAGAATGTGACGCAAGGCAGTGAGAGCTGGAATTTTTATTCAGGAACTGGTTAGAGGAACCAAAATTAAATGTCGCCCAAAAACGGGATACAAATTTGTCAATTCTGAATTAAACGAAAGCGGTTCTTGGTGCCCAACCCTGCTTGCAAGGGTCTCCCATGATAAACCCATCCAAGGTCATGACCTTGACCCAACCTGCCTGAAAATGACTCACCAGGACCCAACCCTGGAGCCAGGCTGAGGGAGGGGTCCGGCAGCCTTCCATCCCCATCTACATTCCACAAAGGTGTGCACTCCCTTTTATGGACATTATTCTGTCTTTTCACGGCAACACACGCCGTGACGTGTGCAACATGTACAAGCAACCGAACCTGTTTCCAACAGCGCATACAGGTGATAGCAATCAACCAACAGCTAAATAAGCATCCCACTTTCAGTTTGGTTTTCAGTCGGCAGTCATTAAAACGCATGTGATACTTTGACTCATCGCATAGTGATGATGGGAGGTGGGTCTAAAGGTGAAAGCATTTCAGTGGGCGATTCAAGTGTTCTTTTAAATGTGCTTTCAGTCACGTTGCTTATCTGTGTTGCTATTCCATGGAAGTGCAATTGAAACCGCATGAATATTCAGCACTGCTGCTCCAAATGTCATCGTGAATACAGAAGAAGATAGTGAACATAATATAGTTGCTTTGGATTGAATGGACTAATCCAAGGCAAAACATTTTATCATGTGTTATGACATATATATATATATATATATATATATATATATATATATATATATATATATATATATATATATATATATATATATATAAATATTTTTTTTTTTTGATGAATTTTTGCATTAGCACTTTCAATCCAATGCAGTAAGTACAGACGTTCTGTCTACATTTTTATGCATAATTTTGGCAGCGCGACAGCAAATAGAGCTTCACACTGTAAAAATAATTATGAATTCTTAAAAAGAAATAAGTTAACAATTACTGACATTTTTTGTACTTAAATATAGGTAAATTAAGACATTTTAATGTCTTAATTTCTGTGTTATTTATTACTATTATAATTCTTTTTTTTTTCTAGAGCAAAAATACTTTTACCTTTTTTATTTTCAGTTCTTTCAGCTCCAATTCAGTTATGAATTGTAGTTATGCTCGTTTCAGCTTTTCATTTTCTTTTTTCTTCAACAAAATATTAAATAAATTAAAAAAAAAGAAAGATTTTCCTTTCTCCAAAAACAAAACGTTTTGTCTCTGTTTCCTTCCAAGAAGGAAGTCAGGGCAAGTACAGACATGTTGCCTTCATGGCTCTGTTTCCAGTGTGAGTCATGAGTTGCGTGGAAGACGTGACCTTTGCAATAACAATGCTGTCTTCATGGATCGTTCCTTCTAATGACTTTACTGCACTTGGCGTATCATAGCTGCACTCACTTATCTAGGTGATTCCCAAGAGTAGTTTGTTCATCACATGAGGGAGTGTGTCATTCTGGAATAGCAGGTTCCCTTATCTCCACATCATACTGTAAATCAATGAGTGTCAATAATTGCCTTTTCTGAACTTCAGCAAAAGCTGTTGACTCTAACACATTTGCGTGTCTCTTTATGACCAGATATTGAACTTTCCTTTCGCTCTTTGGACTGGTGCTAACTTGGTCCAGACAGACGGGCTCCACTCTGGGTTATGTGCGTCAACCTGTCGCCTGCTTCCTTTTTGACTTGGGTGTGAAGAGAGATAGCGCCCCCATGTGGCTGCATTCAGTGTGCTGGTGCCTTCTGAACACTTACCACTGAGAGTCGCTGACAACACACATTTGACAACGGCGCGGAGCAGTTGTAATAATAATAATAATAATAATAATAATGATATTATTATTATTATTATTGAGTAAAACTAAATACATAAACTAAAATCGTTTCGTATAAACCAAAAACGAATATACACAAACACCACTGACTGCAACACAAAAGATCAGAGAAATAATAATAATAATAATAATAATAATAATAATAATAATAATAATAATTGAGTAAAACTAAATACATAAACAAAAATCGTTTCGTATAAACCAAAAACCAATATACACAAACACTACTGACTGCAACACAAAAGATTAGAGAAATAATAATAATAATAATAATAATAATAATAATAATAATAATAATAATAATTGAGTAAAACTAAATACATAAACAAAAAACGAATATACACAAACACAACTGACTGCAACACAAAAGATCAGAGAAATAATAATAATAATAATAATAATAATAATTGAGTAAAACTTAATACATAAACAAAAATCGTTTCGTATAAACCAAAAACGAATATACACAAACACAACAGACTGCAACACAAAACATTAGAGAAATAATAATAATAATAATAATAACTGAGTAAAACTAAATACATAAACAAAAAACGAATATACACAAACACAACAGACTGCAACACAAAAGACCAGAGAAATAATAATAATAATAATAAGAAGAAGAAGAAGAAGAAAGACGGAGAATAAAACAAAACGGACTGACTCATGGACACAACACATGGAGGATCTCACACCAACACAAGGTTGACACACAGCTCCACGCAACCACTGATCAACCACTGAAATTAGGAAAGTGGGAGCAGAAAGTTCTGTTCTTTACTTTGCTCCTTTTCAATCTGTAAATTTTAAGAAGAAATAGTGACTGAATTGTACGCAAAGTAACAATTAAGAGGCCAAGTGAAATAATAGATGTCATGTACAGTAGCCTGTCATGTAGCACATTTACAATGTATTAGATGAGATTGAAATAAAGATTCATTCAATAATAATAAAATAAAATAAAATAAAATAACAATTAAGAGGCCAAGTGAAATAATAGATGTCATGTACAGTAGCTTGTCATGTAGCACATTTACAGTGTATTAGATGAGATTGAAATAAAGATTCATTCAATAATAATAATAATAATAGTTGTAGTGATAGCAGGAGTCGTAATTGTAGTGTTACATATATGTTTACATAAATCGGAAATCTAAAATGGAATTATATTTTTATATTCATGATACATATATGAAACATTTTATTTATTTTTTATCAAGCTTAAGTAAATTATGATTATTTAGTTATTTAATTTCGTTATTTCATTGAAATTAACAGGAGCAACTATTTAGTCTCCACGTGAACTTGCCATCCTCAAGTCTTCCGTCAGTTCCATTCATCTTCCAGTACCGTGATATTCCCTCATCTCATCTGAGCAGCATCTCGAAAACATCCACCGAGCGTCTCTGTGTCAGGCCTCACGCGCCCACGTCACCAGGGGCGTTCCCGCTCACCTGCTCCGTCTGCAGCTTCGCGGCAGAAGCAGCAGCACCTTACATCGCCACCGCTGTTTGTATTGGAAAAACGCCTCTGGACGGAACCTCTCGCCTCCACGGGTGACCCGGAGCGCGTCTGCCTGTGTGCTGCGCAGACATGAAGAAGACTCTCGTCGGCTTGTTCTCCAAAAACAAACCCACCAGCAGGACGCCGGAGAAAGATGCGGGGAAAAGCGCGGAGCAGAAGAAGAAGTTCAAGTTCAGGACGCTTTCCAAGAGCAGCCTCGCGAGGTCAACGACCTGGTGAGCGCATCTGGAACGCTGTTTTCTGGATTTGGCAAAAAGCGAAACGCGCGTATTATTTGCCTTCAACATACAAAGAAATGGGCGGCAGTCAATATTGAAATCATGGGTGTATCCTTCTGCTGCGAATTAACATTTAAAAGTTAGTATTGCTTCAAAAATAACTGAGTTTTTCCAGTCAGAAAGCAAACCATTCTCTCTTGCTCTGAGTGGCATCAAGGCTCAACACACTTGAGAAAGTGTGTCAGCAGAAAGGAATTAGTTTGGCAACTTATTGTTGCGGATGAGGTTTAATAATAGGCTGCAATTGTGGTAGTAAGAGCTTTATTCGTCAAGGAAAGACGAAACTAATGCGATTAATACCACAAAAACAATAACAACAATTGTCATTTTGGACTAGTTTTAAAGCACAGTAGGCAACACCATCTTCCCTGGTGCCCGAAAACAGCTGTGCCAGTCTGTGGTGTTTCCAACGTCTGACATGGGGGCCGTTTGTGGCCTTCAATATCATTTTATGCAATGTTTTACGCGTCGTTTGTTGCTTGCAGCAGATAAAGTGAACATGCTCAGCTAGTCATAAAGAACATCGTCCACGGCCTCGGTGCCCCCGTGGTCTTGCGGTGAACCTTGGTTCTCCCTCAGTGGACATTCCCACACTGCAGTTTTCGCAAAGAACACCGGGTCAGGTTAATTATTGACCACAAACAAGAGAAAAATCCTGACGTTATTCCACGTTTGTGGCTGTCGCTTTGAGGCGCTGCGTAAAGTAAACGGTGGGACGACAGAGACATTCGGAGGGGGAGCTCCTCCCTGTCCCGATGATGTCATCTTGTCATGAAACCAAAATTTGGGTCGGGAGTAATTATGTCGCTGTTTCGGTCAATAAAGCCATTTGCATGTGTGCTGCCTGTGTTTTCCCAACCTCTGTCGGTCGTGTTATCCAAACCTGCCGTGTGTTTGTCCTTGAGGGCGAGTGTCTACACGGCTACTGTGTTAAATAAAGATGTTTTGTTCAATAGCTCTGTTGACTTGGATCTAAGGGCCCACTGGCAAAATAGATGCTTCCGCAGAAACTAGGATACTTCTGAGGAACTCTCTCTGAGTGCTGTTGAAATGAGCTTATTTTGGGTTAAAACAAAAAAGAGTCAACATTGATACCTGCCTTTCAATGATCTGTATTTACTGTTGTACTTGTCACTGTGTCCCAAAATCATTTGTGTTGTTGTGGGCACATGGTCTGTGGTGCAGCAGGCAAAAGGGAAAGGGAGGCTATTCCCTCATCGGAGCGGATTTGGAATCAGAAGGTCTAGATAAAGGCGGTTGCTAAACTTATTTTTCTGAAATTAATATTTTGTCTTGTGGGTGGTTCGGTTAAACTGTAGCTGTTATTGCTAGCGCTGTACTGTCATTCCGTTTGTTAAGCCATGGTCTTGCCAGCATTTATCTCTCTGTTTGTTAGCGGAGTAACTGGAGACGGAGCTGCAGGCCGTCAGACAGCCTTTCTAGATACTATGAATTTAAGGTTTTAATGCCAAGGGAAGGAAGAGATGTGATTGTGTTGTCGTGAGATTTACAAACACCTGTTCAGCTGTGTATCTTAATCACCAATAGATGAGTAGTTAAGAAGTTTCATGTAAAATCTCTTAGTAGTGTTCATGTAAACTGAAATAAATAAATAAATATACACAATTATTATGGTCTAAGGATCAAATAAAGTTGACTTGTTAGCTGTAAATGCCAGCATGTTGTCACTTATTCTACTGCTATGTGAAGGTAGTGGTACTGTATGTACAACTGCTGCTGTATGCTGTGTTTATATCATGCTCACAGTCATATGCATCAACTTGCAACACGAATGTGTTGCCTGGAACAGCAAACAAAGAAACCTTCAAGTCATCTGATCAAATTTGGCATTTTGGGGGGACATTGGGAGGAAAATAGGAATTGCACCTCCAGTAAAACTCGGCAGTGGAGTTGCATACTGAATGATTTTGTCATTAAACCCTGGTCATGAGATAGATAGATAGATAGATAGATAGATAGATAGATAGATAGATAGATAGATAGATAGATAGATAGATGGATGGATGGATGGATGGATGGATGATAGATAGATAGATAGATAGATAGATAGATAGATAGATAGATAGATAGATAGATAGATAGATAGATAGATAGATAGATAGATAGATAGATAGATGGATGGATGATAGATGGATGATAGATAGATAGATAGATAGATAGATAGATAGATAGATAGATAGATGGATGATAGATAGATAGATAGATAGATAGATAGATAGATAGATAGATAGATAGATAGATAGATAGATAGATAGATAGATGGATAGATGATAGATAGATAGATAGATAGATAGATAGATAGATAGATAGATAGATGGATGATAGATAGATAGATAGATAGATAGATAGATAGATAGATAGATAGATAGATAGATAGATAGATAGATGGATGGATGATAGATGGATGATAGATAGATAGATAGATAGATAGATAGATAGATAGATAGATAGATAGATAGATAGATAGATAGATAGATAGATAGATAGATAGATAGATAGATGATCGGTGGATGATAGATAGATAGATAGATAGATAGATAGATAGATAGATAGATAGATAGATAGATAGATAGATAGTTGGATGGATGGATGGATGGATGGATAGCTAGATGGATGGATGGATAGATAGTTGGATAGATAGATGGATAGACACATATTCACTATTAACAAACTAGTTATTATGTTATTTACTGTGACTCATCTGTAATGACAGTGTAACTGAGAGTGAATTTGGTTGCCATTCCTGTGTAAAATGCCGTCAGGCTTACCAAGATGCTGATCAGTACTTGATGATGATAAAGTGGTTTGTTTATGGTAAAATACGTTGAGAGTGTCACCCCAAAGTGTTTGAACATTCAATTGCGATACAAATAGAGACAGCAGCGCGGCCTCCCTGCAGAACAAGCAGAGAGCAAATCACTCTATCATACAAAAAAATATATATGTGTTAAAAATGTCTTTCAATTTGTTGATGGTTTATGGTTGCAGTGGTGATGATGGTGTGGATTCTCCACTTTACACCATGTCACATGCACGTCCCGATACATACACTGCTTTCACTTTCCCTCTGAAAACTCGACGATTTTTTTCTTCTTCTCCTCACAGAATGTTATATTGTTGCAAGATGGTAAAGTCGTGGTCGTAAAAGGCTGGAATTACGGAGATCAGCTCCCCACTACATTAATTTCAACTTATGAAGTCTTCATTTATCGTTTCATGAAGTAACATTGGCCAATCGTTGTTAGTAAAGACTGAAAAATATTGTTGAAATATACAGTAGTAATTACAGATATTTAAACAATGTAGTGTCAGTGAAATAATCGTTTGTTGAAACTTACCTTATTTGTATTAATGTCAATCTGATGTTTGTCTTTGAATTTGAAGAGACTTAGACTTAGACTAGACTTTATTGATCCCGTTGGGAAAACTCCCTCCAGGAAATTTACATTTCCAGCAGCAATAGAGGCAAGAAAGGGCATGCAGCCATGAAGAGCATCACACGGAGAATAAAATAAATAAATAAATAAAATAATAATACCAAAAACCTAAAAATAAAATAAATAAGTAAAGAAATAAAAAGTTAAAATTAAACTTGATTAAAATAGGTTATTGCACCAGAGAAGTGTTCATTTCAAAGTAGTCAACCCAAATACTGACCATTAAGATATATATTAAAACTTCATTAAGTCACAAAGAATAAAATAAAAAAAAGTTACTTTAACAACAGCTTTGCAATGTTTTTATAGTGTATGTCCACAAAAACAGCTCATTTTATACCATGAAAAATCATGAAGTTTTAGTCTTCCAATGCCATTCACTGCAGGGTTTCCCTGCCAGAAAGTGCTTCCCATTATGTTCACAGTCTGTACCTTGTCATTACCGACCAGTAATGCCTCTGCAATGTGCTTAAAGGTCAGAGTGGCGGCTCTCTCTCACAAACAGCACTGAGCGTTTGTGTGCACATGGTGAAGTTCAACTGCTGGTTGTGTGGTGTGACAATGCAGGGGTGATCACATGACTGTCGTGCGGGCGAGCTGTCAGCATGTGTTTGCACAGCAATGAAAAAAAAAATCTAAAATAATGAACAGAGGGTGAGTGACCAAGGTTGGAGGTTGCACGCCACTTTAGTCCCGTTTTATTCTCCACATGAGTTGACATGGCATCTCAGCTGTGATAGATGTCCTAGACATCAACGTCTTTATCTGTTTATAGTCTTGGATTAAGTTTAAATCCTTGTCTGCAGTCTTTATCTGCCGAAGATGCGAGGATTTCAGGGTGTGAAAAACAAACTCTCCCGTCATTGGGTTTGTGTTTTTGTCAGAGCTGCTTCACGGTTGACTGTAATGTTAAAGTCAAACAAGATCACAGAGGGCAGAGAGTTTCTGTCGGGAAGTTCGGCCGTCTGCATGGAACTAGATTTAAGTAGCTGTCAAAAGAAACCTGCCTCGCCACATGCCTGATTCATTGTCATGAAACTCTCATCGATGATACAAGGAGACACACGGAGCATTGTTCTAGAGCTGAGATGCGAGTCACAGTCAAGGAACAGGGTTCTTTTTTGCGGAAACTGACATTTGTCTTTACGATCTAAATGAGTCACAGTCTTCAAGAACCTGTTGTTATAGTTCGGGTTGTATAAACACTGCAGTGTAGCGTGAAGTGTTCTGGAAAATACTCATAGAAACAGTATTGGAACTGTTACCTTCCTCGATGATTTGAACTCTATGCACGTACAACACTGCTCATGCTAATGAACAAACAAACAAATGTGTATTCAAGACAGCACACAATGGCTTGTGTCACTGTTCTCTTTGAGGCAGTTATGTATAGTTTAGCGTTTTCTCTCAGGGTCATTTTGAACTTTGACATTGCTGCTTTATTCACCATGTTTTGAATCATCATGTTTTTGTTTGTATCAGCTTTTGAACAATGAGTGCATTATTGTGTAGATGAGGTATCGTGAAACAGTATTGCGGGGTTGATGAAACAGTGGCCCGTTTTTCAGAGGCCACTAGATGGCGCTCTCGGTTTAGATGTGATGTGAGGTTTCATTGAATTAGTTGTTCAAGACATTTTACAGCAGACAGTGCCACCTGGTGGCCTCTGAAAATTAGGACACTGTTTCATGAAACTTCATCTCATGAGGGAGGCATGTATCATCCTTGTTTCAAATTCTGACGTTGATAAATAACTTGCCAGTAGCCAGTAGCACTGCTGGTGCCCTTACCTCGCACTGATGCCAACAGCGGTAGAGGTTTGCGTCAGCCAGGTACAGTGAACACCAGTTGACTGAAACATTATTTTGAAATTTTGGAAGAACTTTTTTGACTGATTTCCTGTATGAACTGTCATCACCATCAGCTACAACTTGACCAAAACTGCCTCAAAATATAGAACTTAATCCGATCTCAAGTGGCATGGTGTGGTTCAGTGCAGGTCATAAACTTGTTTTGGTCTGTGTCAGGGGTTAGACTTTATGTTAGTGCCCCAGTTACAAATGCTTTAGTGAGTATGGAGGTTTGTTTTTTCCTTGTTTGACAAACTTGTTTCAGATTTGATCTGATTTCAGAATCAGATCAAAATAATTTAGATGTGGACAAATATACCTCAAGTAAGACCAACACAGCAAGTGCCCGGATTGCGATTTTTATTCTGGAGGCGGCAACGAGAGCTCAACTTTTAGGAAGAAGATGGACAAGAAGCAGATTATGAAATGAATAAGACCGATAAGAATATAAAGAAAATTGGCCACAAACACTAATTTGCTATAGGCTGATATACTGTATATACAGTTTTCTTTTCACCTTTCACCTTAAATGCTTTCTGTGAATGCTGAATCAGCATTTTACAAGTTCAAATGCAGTCAGAAATCGACACTGAGCATCACAGAGGGGCTGGGAGTGTTTGGATTAGACCTATTTGTGATGCACTGTTGACAGTGTTTTGGTAAACCTTGCAAATCTCATGGGATCAGAGGAAGGAACAGAGCGAACACACATTAGAGTAAAACCTCTATATCACCCGAGACTTTAGGGTGCAGGGACTAAGGGGCGTCAATGTCAGGGACCAGACCCAAGGCCAAATCGAGGTAAAATAAGTTGAAGTCTGTGGTGACCAAAGCAACAGTCTGCAGTCCTGACTCTACCACCGGATTGTCCAGTCAGGAAATGCAAGGAGTTCCTCTGTATCTGCTTCAGTTAAGATGGAACTACAGAGAGAAGAACACTAAGAAGCACAACCTCCTTTATCTATCAACAGTCAGTCGACACAAAGACTTATCATTTCAATTGATTTGCCAATTCTCAGACGGAAGTAAGTCAATGGAGTGTTGTAATTCTTGAATCCGATAAAGTCTAAAACTACATTTGAAAGCAGTTACAGTTCATCATGAAGCCGGTGTGAGTCTGTTTCGATGATCAGTGAAGCTCCAGTTTTCTGTTCAGCTTTGTGTTGCTGACTGGCCATCGTTGACGTGATAAGAATTCAGAGCAAACTGTTTTCTGATCATTTGATCAATTCCTAGTCAGCAGCTGTTGATTGTTCCCAGTGGTTCTATTATTTTCTGTTTCTTTATTTAGCGAATGATGATGTGAAGATGAGAATAAATATTTTGGTTTAATCTGCCGGTAACTGTTTTAGTGACTGACATACTGCTGTTGTGGTGATGTTTGTTCTGACTACACATCACTGTAGGTCAAGTGTTAGTGGAGCATCATTGATATGATATGTGATGTTTGAATGAACAAAAGGTTTTAATCTACATTGAAAAAAAAATTCATACGTTTTCATTGGAATATGGCACAGTTTTTTCAGGTCAAGATTTGGTAGTGACTCCAAACTTGGTGTGAACTTGAGTGTAGTCATGGCCTTATAAAGCTGAGTCATTGCACCAGTATGGTTAGTAGTTTTTAAGTCCATCAAACACTCACAAATTTTAAATGAGGCATCATTTTGAGTCTATGTTCGTGCCCTGTCCATAGTTGAGAGAATTGTGTGCCGTTTTTATTTTATTTTATTTTTTATTAATACGTTTTTAGATTAATTTTAATTATTTTATCATAAACAAAATTAATGCTAAATTTTCACAGAATTTGAATCTTGATCTCGTACACGGCGTTTGGTCATACACATTTAGTTTAACTCATTTTCTGCACATCATACATAACATTTTATTCCACATCATGTGCTCAATAATGTGCAACTAAATTAAAAAATGAAATAAGTAATTCAATGTTAAAAAAAAGTTATGACCTAAAATTTTCTGATTTTTTCCAAAGCATGTCTTGATGATACAAGTTCGTATAATATTGTAAAATATAGTAGATATTAGTTGGTTCGTAGCCGGAAATTATAGAGCGTAGAGTGCCATCTAGTGGACTGCGTGGGTGAGGAAGTTAATAATAGACGTTTTTTTTTCTATTTTTAAAAAATGATTAGAGCCTAATAAATTAGAAGACTTTTTATTTTTTAATGTTATTTTTAGTGATCAATTGGTCGTTTGGGAGCTAAAGTACAGAACCCTGTGCCACAGTAGTTGTTCCTGCATTTAACTTCATTTCCTCACATTGAATTGTCGCACATCTGACAATATGAAGAGGTTGTGTGCAGGATGTCGTGCCATCCAGCTTCCTGTGTCGTGCCTTTGGGTGAAGGAAGGCAGTCAGTGTTCATCAGGAAGCTCTCCTGGGCTGTTTGAACAGGGCTGACAGCTCATGTAGCCAGTCTCTCCGCACTGAAGCCCTTACTCAAAGGTTACTCCAGGATATGAGTACTGTAAAAGCACATGTGAGTCCCGAAAATGTCCCTCTGCTGCCAGCAAGATGACTCAAAGCTCACGGTGTTTCAGCTGCTACACTTCATTTGCTCATCGTGTGCTGTATGACTGCAGTTGTTGTGCTTTTACTGACGCGTTTCTTCACTCAATCCATTTCAGTGTTGCTGATTCCAAGGAGGAAATTTCCAATTCTGACTTCACTGAAAATGAGCCACGCCCCTCTCTGTACGCCACCGTCCCCAGCTCCAAGGTAGGTGAAGGTGTTTTCATGGCTTGGATATTTCCCTGTGCTCCCCCCCCTCAGTTCAGTCAGCGGGATTTCTCTTAAATCACCAGAAGTAAATATATATATATATATATATATATATATATATATATATATATATATATATATATATATATATATATATATATACATATATATATACTGTATATGTCGAGAAATCCCAGGGAAGCAGTGCACTTGTTCACTGTAGCCTATCCTTGTTTATATATATATATATATATATTAAATGGAAGAAGAAAAAAAGTCTTCCCAACTACTGCCAACAGAGGGGGTAAGAGCAAAGATTTATAACGCTTCAAAAATTTATATATATATATATATATATATATATATATATATATATATATATATATATATATATATATATATATAGCTACTTATATACATAAAGTTACATGCTCTGTACGCCAGATTGACTGCACCAGTAGCACTTTAATGTCAATAAAACGCCTGTAAGTTCATTGGTCTGGTGTGTCAAGCGCGCAATCTTGGTAGCATGAAGCTAGATTCCTAGCAAAATTCCATAATTTAGTGACCAAAGATTATGGTTGACTGGGCTGCAGAGCATTATGGGAAGTCACCGATACTTAGCTTGCTGTTGAGGGTGATGGCACCTCACATGCACCTAACTTTGGTTACATTGGAAAGAAGTCAGAAAAGCTGTGGTTAGTTGTGACAGTATTTTGCAGTCGGATTTTGTTCAAACAGTCAAATTCACATGTGTCGGAGCCATAGGTTCCCGACCCCTGCACTATAGAATGGAGCGTGCGATCTTGAGGCTTCATGGAGCTCATGCGTTCCTCAGTTTTCATAAACGTTTATTAGAACTACATTCTTCCTGGCAGCAACTTCGCTTGCAGTACGTTCACGAACGCTTTCCTTTGAATGACAATTCATGAATGGATGTATTACCATAACTACTGGATCATAATTGACTCATTTAATGTAATAATGGATAGTGTTTTGACAGCCTCACTACAGAGAGAGGTGAGGGCCAAGCCCACAGCGGAATCAGTCGCCTGCAAGGCTGCATTTCAGGACACTTTTGGGAGACATTTTCAGAAAGAAAATAACCACATACATCCTCACCTGTAGACAGACAAGAAGTCAGAGGCAAACCTCTCATTCCCAGGACAACAAAGTGCTTCACAAACCCAGATTGTTAATAGTGTTGCTAGTACTAGAGGTTGCGTTGTACAAGATGGCCCTCCCTTGTTTGTAACGTTGTGGAAGAAATCCTCTAGTCAAACAACACACCCACTGTACTCTCCTTTAGAGACTAAATCTGCATGTCATTTTCGGTTGTGTCTACCCTCCTCTCCCAGGTTCAGCCTTGAGTATTTGTTCAGCATTAAAATTCAGGTGAAAAATAAACTTCTACTTTCTTTTATGAAAATAATATCTTGATGAAATTTATAAAACATGATCATCAATGTGGTCATGTTGCAATCTTCTGTCTGGATTGCCAGTCTTTTTTTTTTTTTTAACTAGTTATTCCTTCCATAAGGAGCACATATATTTCTACAAATCAATACCCAGTGTACTACTGAATTAACTGTTCACTGTTGAGCAAAAAGCCAAAAAAAAAAAAAAAAAAGATTCACAGTGGCCCATAACACAACAATCCACAAGGGGCCGCTAGCGCGCCAAATACCTTTGACGTCTCAAACGGATAATTCTGCTCCGTTTTTTTTTTTTTTTTAACAATTTGAAGAAACTATGGAAAACATTGTGTTCAAGAAAATAGTGAACATGTGTGAGCAATGAAGGGCGAATTGCTTATAGTGGCAGGTGAAGATCAATAAATACTGTCACTTTTTATGAAAGAAAATGTGATTTCATGTTGACAAATGGTGTTATTAACTGACACATTGATTTGAAAATATGTGTTTTTAAATGAATGTGTTTTGGAATCAACATGTTTATTTATTTATTTTTTAGATATGCTCCTATTAACAGAAAATAAATTTGAGTGTGAAACTAATGATTAAAAAGTAAAATAGAAGTGATAATACTTGATATTATCACTATTTATTTTTTTTGTAAATAACTTATCTTGCTGGAGTTCAACTGAGTCCAACTTAATAAGTGAAAATGTTAAATTAATTTTTGAAGCGTTATAAAGCTTTGCTCTTACCCCCTCTGTTGGCAGTAGTTGGGAAGACTTTTTTTTCATTCCTTAATCTTCTTCCATTTAATTATGTGTTGTACATGTATAAAACTAAAGGCCCCAGGGGACAAGTCACTCCATGTGGTCCACGAGCATCTCAGAGTCTTAAGTCATGTCATTCAACAGGCTGAAGTGCAAAGAGGGAGAGGCGGGTCTTTGACAGGTCGCCTGTCCGTCACCGGACACATAGATCCACAACCACTCACACACACTCAAACACTGGGAAACTATTTAGAGCGGTCAATAAATCTCTGCGCATGTTTGACCTGTGGGGGTCCAAACAACACCAAACTAAGCTTTGTCTTGTTTATATCACCGCACAGCACTCACACACACAATCCAACCACGAACAAGCAAACCATAACAATGATAACATCTTCAACTGACATGTATGCCAACATGGCCTTCTTCCTGTTGACATAGACCACAAGCCAGTGGCCATTCCAGTTTGGCCATGATGTTGTGTAAAAAATAAACTTTTGTTTTTTTAACATCCTGCTGCGCAGAAACAACCCAGGAAAGCTGTTGTGACACTGCATTCTAGGCATCATTGCTCAAACATTCGCAATGCTGGACCGAGAACTGCAGGTTGTAAATAAAAACTCTGGGAGCTGAAATATGTTGAAATATGTTTCCGGCATTATTCTAGTCTCTATTTGATGTCACGGTCATCAATCATTCTCTTAAATGTGCATCTGATTTAATAGTTCATTTAAGTGTCAACCAAGTGGAAAAGCATCTAAAGCCATGTTTAAGATGTGATAATCTTAACAGTGTTTGAATGCTATTCATGTTATTCTTATTGAATTGTGTGGTGTGTTAGATGGGCAAAAGCCTTGGACAGAGAGTAGATCTGGGCCTGTATTAGTATGTGGCTACACAGCATCAGAGGGCGGAGCAGCTCATGCGTGAGGATAGTGCACGACAAACCAGACAGAAAACACTCATTCTGAGCATCTCTACAATATCTAGAAATAGCTAGAAATCTAGAAATGAGGTGCATCTGAGGGAGCAGAATTTGACATGTAACGTGTGGTTGAGTGAACGTTACTCTTTTCACGTTCAAAACTTTTTTTTTACATATACAAAATTTGTTTTTTGGTGTTGGGGAGGTGTCCTTGCCACGGGGCGAAGCTGAATAATGACTGACAGCACTAAGAACTGTGGTGTGAGATGTGATTTTACAGGTAACACGGATATTGTGATGCTTTAAGGTACATCTGGATGTCAGAGAAAAAGGGCAGATACAACACACTGCTCCAATCTACATGCTCTTTTTGGTGCAAATAAACATAAAACACGATACAATACAAACAAATGACAGCACGGTGGGTGATTCTGTTGTCACATTTCAAATTTCCGACTTCCACCGGCAACACTGAATGCAACGCGACTAGAAGTTCAGCACTGATTAAGTTTGCCACTACATCTTAGAGCAAGATTTATTTTGAGTCTGGGGTAGAGATGCAAAATGTCATTTTAAGTTTTATTCATTTTATTTTTTTAAATCTTTAATCTCCTGTCCTGTTATAGACTGGAAAGACAAGGTTATGCTTCATTTAAGATCAACCACGAACACTAGAAATAAGAAATGAATACGTAAAGCAAGATATATGATGCAACACAAGTTTTGCAGTGTGAGACAGTGGTGATTTTGGAGGAAGAAATGAGGTCAGTGTGAGAGTTGGATTACCTCAGCTCTTCATGTGAGGACAGAATAGGAAAGAATATGGACCATGATGTTTGATAATGAAAAAGTGATTTGTAGACACAGGCAGAGGTGAGAATGTGAGGGAGGGTGATCGAAGATGAAGGTGAAGAGATAGTGAAAACAGTTTGAGGTTGGTCATATAGTTTGTTAGATGAGGAATAAGAAGACGTAGGAGAAGGATAGAGGAGTGGTACAGAGTGTTGTGATGGGTCCATGAGGTTTCATGAAACAGTGTCCTGACTTTCAGAGGCCACCAGATGGCACTGTCTGCTGTAACATGTTTGGACTTGAACAACTAATTCAATGAAACCTCACAGCGTTTCTAAGCCAAGAGCGAGCCATCTAACCCATCACTAACAGAAGGACAGCTCATGTGGAGAGGGACGACAGACTCAGAATGTTCGAGATGGAAGAATGGGAAGATGACCAATGAGGTTCAGGATGAATGAGGGAATGAAGAGGAAAGGTATGACGATCAAGGTTGGTCAAGATGGAGAGCGTGCTGTGGCAGCACTGGCAGGAAATGATGAGAATCACGCTGTGTGAAACACTTTTCATTAGCAAAACAATGAAGACCTCTAGAGTTTGTCTTACTGGTTTGGCCACTTTTTTTGTCATGGAGGTGATAAACCTGGAGTAGTTCAGATCAAATTTGAATTTGTGTTTGTCTTATCTTCGGTGGATGGGTAAAGCCGGGGCAGAAACACTGTGGTGAAACCTATTTGGTGATTCAACTCTATACCAATATCGCCACGCTTGACTCTTGTTGCATCAACAGGAGGGAGACCACACAGAAACCCAATTTTTATCGCAGCTTGTCCTTTCCATTCTCTTCAAATCATCCGTCACAGCAGGAGGAATTCCACGCGCCACACCCAGTCAAGAATCTGGCGGGAGGCAGTGACAGACAGCCTTGTGTTTAAGGTCACTTTGTCATCGACTCTCAGCTTAACGTGCTGCGACAGTCGCTGGAATTAGTCACCACCCCCAACATTTTAATCTCATCCATCAAGTGCTTGAAACTCAGGCCTTTAATAAAATGTGCGCCGCATGCCTGTTGCGGTAAGAGAGTGTTGACGTTTTAATGGGGTGATCAAAAACAATTTCAGGGTTTTTGTTCCCTGAACAATAGCATACACGTTTTCAACTGCCTGTCCAACACATGCGGCTTCCGAGGCTTTGCTTCTTGTTGAATTTTGAGAGAAGATCCTGAAGGATCGCCACCCCATATGGCTTAACCCTCAACACAACACTTTTGTTTACGTGTTGGACAGTCCAGTGAAGCAGTGCCTACTGCATCAATCGAAACACGGAATGCTCAAACATGCATTGCACACTGCGTCACTCTTGGACGGAAAATTCCAGCTTGCTGATAGTCAATATGTTAAGCTACAGGAGTGACAGTATGTTGGCCTGTCCATTACTAGGGCAGCTTGAACAGGACCTGGAAGCCTTTTGTCCTACAGTTGACCAGATGACGTGCTGCTCATGTGTAAGGCAGTTACATTGCAGCACCGTGATATGTTGAACCTTCAGCCACATTTAACCTTGTAACCTTGTAGTTGCATAACAGCATTGCACCCATTTCATTTAGGGAACGTCAGCGGCAGTAAAGACTTCTACAGCCACTCCTGAAAGAAAAAAAAAAACAGCATCTTTCGAGACAGATCCAAGGCATGAAAGCACTACTTAAGTAGATGGAGTTTATCGAGCTGAAATTCTGAAAGAACCCCTCTGAGTCAGCTCTTTCCTTTTGAAAACTGTCTTAGAGTTGCATCTTGTGTTTAAAGAATTTACTGTATTTGTTATCCTAAATGTGAGAAAGTGAATGTGAAAAATAGATGGATAGATGAAACAATTGATTCCTTCTTTTTCTACAGAGCAAGAGCTTCAGCTTCTCAGAGTTGGATCTCAGAAAACCCAAAAGCCTGAGAAACTACAACTTTGGGCTCAGAAAGCGACTCAAGAAAGATGACAACAAGATCTCCAAGAGCACGATCGGCCTTCCAGGCATGGGCGCTCAACAAGAGGTAGTTTGCGTAACTGAATTTACGTCAGAAGTACTGAGATCTAGGTTAGAGTCAAGAGTACTGCAGCGTTTTTGGTGTTCCTGCCCTATTTTTACATTTCAGGACTTGCATTTTTAGACATCTGTGTGACACTAAATGGCCGCACCACTTGTTTCTGACTTAACACTGCAGTCATCTTGTTGCAGGAACAGCTGGACTCGAGTCAACTGAACATGGATCATGTCGACACAAACCTCAGCAGTTCTCAGCCCTTGCTTCACACGACTAATAAAACTAGGAGTCCGCTTCACTCAGCCTTCTCCTTGAACCAACAGCAGACTTCCAATAGTTTGTTAATGCAGCCACAAAGCCAGGAGATCATTGACTATGACAGTTCTGAGATGCTTGATGTAGATAAAGCCCCAATTGCAACCATATCTGAGTTGGAAGATGTTGCTGAACCATGGCGAAAAAGTGCTTTGGTCCAGGGCGGAGCGTCTGAGTATGAATCACGTCGACTCTCTCAGAAGGCTGCAGAGCTTGATAAGGCCTCATATAGTGATTTAGTCCCTCAACGTTCTGAAGAAACGGTCAGCAGTTCTCTCACTGATTCAGCCTTGTCAGATCATCTTCACGATGCAGCTGAACTTTCCACTCAGGGTCCCACAAATAGATCTCCCCAGGGATTCTCAAAAAGCTCCCTGACAGAGATCTCCAGCGCAAACGTTGCTGGAGAAGATGAGTCAAGCTCTTCCAATGAAAGTCCTGAGTCAAATCCTGATGCATCCTCGGATTCTCAGCAAGAATCCTCCACTCAACCAGACTCATCGGAGAAAACAAAAGAGATTTCTGATGTTCAAGTTTCAGATTCTGATTCTCATTCTGAGATCCAATGTGTGGTCAACAATGGTACGCCTGAAACAGTTCGACCGGAGAGGCTTTCATTGCCAAGCGATGGCGTGGTTTCACAGACTCGTAGCAGAGATTCAGTGGATTATGGTGATTGCAAAGTGAGACCAGGCCATGTTTCTCCAACTAAAACCAGTGCTGTAATCATCAAATCCACTCTTCTGCGGCCCGAAGAAAAACCGCATCGGCCCATCATACGAGAATTCTCAACGACCGACCCTCTGTCATATAAACGGCCCACCGCTTTAGACATTATAGACTCTGGTATGGTACTCCCAAATAAGACCAAGGTCCAATCAACTTTTGAGCGTTCCTATCAGGTGTTTAATAGCCCAAAGGGACCTGTTAACACTGCTGACCAGTGGCGACCCAAACAATCCACTCGAGACAAATCGGAATCTGACCCTTTAAAAGTCAATTCCTACACCTATACAACGACCTCTAGAGGATTCTCAAGGACTCCTTTGTCTCCTCAGAAATATGACACCATTGACACAACTGGTTCAAGAAATTCCCCCAAAGACAAGTCAGATTCAGTCATGTCATCCCGAGTCTATGCCTTTAAAGCTCAGTCTGATCAACAAGACAACACTAGTCAAGCTGAGATAAAAGGATCCACAGGTGTTTTCTGTGATGACCCTGGCAGATCAGGTGCTCCACACAGTGCCCCTCCTGTCTCTGAATATTCAACCTCTCAAGGGACTGAAACTCGAGTTTCACCGACTAAACAGAGAGCAGTCGTTGTCAAAGAGTCAGTGAGCGACAGGGCAAGCATGGATCCTAGTCTTCCCTCTGATGCTCCCTCTCTTATCTCTCTACCAGAAAAAATGATCCCTGTCAGAGATTTTGATGTTAAGAGTGACACTTCGGACACAGAGAGCTTTTATTCTTTGTGTCCACTGCCTGAGGAGAAGGATGAACACAAGGCAGTGACGAACCGCTCCGAGGAGGCGTGCAGCCCGATGTTTCTGAGTGTGGGATCGGATGAGGGAAGTATTTTGGATGTCTACTACAGCGCCGACGAGGACAACATTGATGGTCACCCGGAAGCAGTGGAGAATCAGGACACTAAGGAGGAGAAACCACCACAGCGGCAGAGCCCACTAATAGCCACTTCTGAAACAGTAGAAGACCAGGCGCTACTCGCACTTGGAGGTGCAGAGATTTCACAGATTCTTTCGAGTGATGATCAAGTCAAACCAGCGGTGAAAGTAAAACAGACGGAGGTGAACGGAAAGCAAGAAGTACTGGCCGGACTGGTTCCGCAAGGGAACACACTCTTGGTATGCGACTCTCCTCCTCCCTCAGGGAAACCTCATGTGCTAGATTTTGATAGAAACAACATCAAGAAGAAGGAGTTGATCGAACCAACCTATAAGCTCGACTCCCTGATCAAGTATTACGAAAGCAACTGCGCTAAAAGCAATCATGCAAGGAAAGTCCACGTGAAGCAAGACAGCGCGACGAGACACAGGGATGAAGAAAACGCTGTGGTTGCCGTCGTAAAATTCGCATACACCTCTCCACCTGCGGAGGTATTGACAGTGACACACAGCGCTGAGCTGCAATCAGATGCCACGGTGAGCGCGGACAATAGAGTGGCCCCACGGAGCAGCAAGTGGGAGGATACTGTTACTCACAACTCAGATACAAACAGGACGACTCAAGAGCAGGTGGCAGTTACGGCATCAGATCCACACCAAAAAACTGCAGCAGTGCCAGGAGATCCTATCGCGCCGGGGTGAGTGGCTGTTTCACTGAAACTCTCTCAGGACTGCGTCTTTTGGTTTGTTTACACGCCATATTATGTGTCGAGGAAGAGTTATTTCACCGATTTGACAGAGCTGTCATTAGGAAAATAGCTGCTTTGGTAACTACTGGTTGCTTGTGCATCAAGTTCATACGCTCCAGGGGTTAAACAAGACTCCAAAACTAGCTATGACTGCTTAAGACAGCAGCCTGAGAATGTGGGTCCTTCATTTTCTCACCTTACAGGACGGTCATCTGATAAGGGACTCGAAAAGCGCACGAGCTAAACATGAGTCAAACAGATCTGCACTGCATTGAATGCATGGTTGCTAATGTGCTTTATTATATATCTTTTAATATCTTTTTAAAAATAGACAGTATGTTTCCAAAGCACCATTAATAATCATCCAAAATCAATTTTGGAGATGACTTTTTTTTCAATCTGTCACACGATTTAGGATGCTCAGAGCCAAAGTTCAGAGCCAAAACAATTAGCATACCGATGAACTCATTTGTCTGAATGGTTTGTTTGTTAGGGTCTCAGTCTCATCCATGAGACCTTACAAGATGTTTCATATTTCAGTAATAAAATAGTCACATTAGTGACACATTCAATTGTCCAAAACAAAGCCACAATTTCTCAGGGATGGGCTCAAAATTTTATTTTTTTTTTGAACCATGTATAGATATGCATCCTTTAACTTGTGGGGAAACAAGAATTTCCCCAAAAAATATTACGTATTGAAAGGACTTGCCAACATCTGCAGCAATGACATAACTATGATTTTATATGCATAAAAAAAAGGGGACAAGACGACTTATATGACAGTGAAAACAAATGTAAAGATATATAAATATGAAAAGTAGGCTGTGCATGGCTGTGCATAAGGAAACACGGCCCATACATTTTACGTTCTGTCAGTATGTATTTGCATGTGTTAAGTATGGATTTCTGAAGGCAACACACGCCACACGCCGGCTCACGACAATCCCAAGGCTTCTGCCTCTGACCAATCACAGCGAAGCATGCGTGGGAAAACTAGTAAACAGTGGAAGCAATATGTTTCTGCTGCACCTAATACAGAACAGAACAAAGCAACATTTCTACTCTTAATAACCTATTTTTTTCACACATCTCTCTGCATATATGAGTCGAACACAAGGTCACCAACCCCCATCGTACACAGGTGACTGTTGCATCCATCTAATAAAATTATCAACCCTGAATATTAGGTGGAAATTCAGAGGTATTCCTTTTCCCGATTTTTGTTTTAGACTGGCGAGTACATATTCAATGCTGCCTGTTTCTGCTGAAATCAGCAGTTTTAAATTACTCTCCCTATAAAGTTATGTAGGACAACTTGTCTCACGATGACTTCTTTGCATTCATTCCACTCACTCTCAAACACAAAATAGTTCTTGGATTTATTTAGTGTAAAGTCTATGCATCTGCTTTCTTTGACAAGGACAAGTAGCGCACTGTTGTCAGACTATGCTGAGACACAAATGGAATTACAAACTTGCAGCCGAACTGTAACCACACCTTCACCAGACAAAGGAACTCATCGCATATTTTCTTAATTCTGTTTACTTTCAAGTCGACAGTACAAACTTTGTAATCATGATTGTGTGTTCCATGGGTTGAGTAACTATTTTAAAAAATTTAAAGGGCAAGATCTCATTAAAAAGACAAGAACTGCTTGATATGTTTAGGGCCTGCAGCATCACGTGAAAAGGAAACACTGATAAACTCTTTTATTTTGGAGCTGAGATGATCATATCAATGCTGACATCATCATCTCTTTTGTAGCAACATCCTAAAACAGAAAAAATAAAGACGGACTGATGATGCTATTTTGAAACTCCTTGAAACTTTTTGAAAAATGAGGCTTCATGAAGCTTTGTCGGCTCATCATTCGTTTTGCGAGCACATATTCCCCACAAAAGTATTCTCTGTTCACAGGAGCACTGTTTTCCAAGACTCCCAGAATGTTTAAAATGTGAATTCTGTGGCCCTCACCCAGCCATTATAGGAACATTTGATCAAAATGAGCGATTTAGGTTGGTTGAAAACGGAAAATTTCTTGGCGATATGCTATTTGGAATCTTTTATCAATGGTGTTTCGTCTAAAGCAGGACTGCCCACACTGTTCCTCCAAGGGCTGCAGCAACCAATGAAGAGGACACCTGTTCAGTAGTGATGGGTAGATGAGGTATCATGAAACCTATTGCAGGTTTGATGAAACAGTGTCCTAATTTTCAGATGCCACTAGATGGCGCTCTTGGTTTAGAAATAATGTGAGGCCCTTTGAGTTGAGAGTTGCCAACTTCAACTAAAAAAAAACAGAAGAAAATGTTTGTGGTCCAATGCTATTAATTCAGTTTTCAGGGTCATTTCAGCAAAACTTCAGTGTAATAATGGAAGACTCTCAATCTACATAACAGAAAAACATGAAACAGTGCTGTAACTGTGGTTGACCTCAGTAGTAGCAGTAGCACTTTTCTTTTTACCATCCTGTCTCTTCTGTTCAACACTCACTCGTTCATGATTCATGCTAAAAACATTGCAGACTAGATTCTTTTAACCAAGAAAAAAAAACTTGTCCTTTCACCTAATGTTGGTGCCACTGGTTTTACCTGAGATGCCAGATATGCAAGGTGGCTATAAAGTCATGATCAAGTTGAGAAGTTAAGCTTGAACCACACTTTTAGACTTTCATGATAGAGTGAAACTATGTTGCATGTTCAGGTGCTTCTGTTATCTGTTATCAAACTGAACACTTTCTAGTCCTTCACAGTGCTGTCAGTGACCCTCACATCTTTAACTCTTACCTCATATCATTCAAAAAGAGAATCGGCTTTGTGAAGTTTTGACTGAAGTGTGCCACAAAGATTAGGATTTGCCGAAAAGCAGGCCTCTCGAATGAGGTTGTGCAGAGCTGCAGGGAGGGTAATTAAGTCTCAGGTGTTGCGCTGCAGTTTCGATAGACGTGTACGACGCTGGAGAATTTATGGTTTTGCTACAGACTGTAATAAAAGTTTATGTAAGTGACAGGAGGTGTAGTTGGGGAGCGTGAGGAAGTGTCAGAAGATTCACAGTAGCAGTAGTGTTAAATCGTATTTTTTTCCGTCGATGAATGCAGTGGCTGGTTAGTGATCACAACACTGAAAAAGCACTCAGTGAGTGTAGACACTTTTTTGCATCTATGATGCCATCAACAATTGAAATCGAATGAGGTAATACGGACAGAAGGTGGCGGTGTATCGGTTTCCTGTCAATATTTACTTGAGGGTTTCAATGACATTCTATGGTTTGTTTCGTCATTATTTTGGCAGCCAACAGATGGAGATAAAAAAACAAACTTTTTCAAATGTTTCCCCAGACATGCTGGCAAACAGTAGCATTATCAATTTTTGTTGCTTGTTCACTGATCACTTTTTTTGAGCAGAATAAATGCTTTTGACATTTGCATGGAAGGTAGGACGACAGTTTGCATGTGCAATATAAAACTGGTAGGTGACACCTCCATGGTTTACAGCATTGTGTGTTTGGAGCGACGCAAGTGGACGAAGCCACCTTGCACGAGGCAAGAGCAAGAATCCAACAGTTAGAACAGACACTCACCAGTCAGGAGAGTAAATGAAACACAATAGTCAAGCCCAGTTGCGCAGACGCAATGTTACTTCGTAGTGATGGGTAGATGAAACAGTGTCCTGAAACAGGCACAAAGATTAAAGTTTGTGTTGCTCATTGTTTTACTGTGGAACTACACGCTTGCGTGTAGAGGACTCAGGAAGCATTACGTAACTAGAAAGGCGCTTCAGAGCACATACCTCCACCAAGTTGCTCATCTCCATCCACGCCACGACTTTTGACTTCAATTTTATCTGTACCATTTGTGTTTGAAATCTCACTGACTGCAATGAGCTCTGACGGACAGCAGGTGGCAGTAGTGTTATGCAGCTCCTACGACACATGAGGCTCAAAGAAGAGTCAGCATAGCCAAGCCTCTCAAGCGAATGCCGTTTTGGAGTTTGTTTACAAAGAAAATAACAGAGTAATCTTGAACTAAGTTAAGACTGATCTGTCTTTTGTAGTTATTATTTTATCCTTTAAAAACCAACATCAAATAGTAGACGCTATTTATTGTCTTTAGGCACGTGTTGCGCCCCCTGCTTTCGACAAACGCACGTCACAATATCTTGTGGTCCAGTTGCAAAATGATGATTTGATGTGTTACTTTCTATAATTTGTATTGCGGTGTTTTCTTCAGACTTCTTTTTGTACACTTCATGTTGACGTTGACTCAGGGTAATGCTGAACAATCATTGATAATTGAGCTTTATATAAGCTGCAACACTGAAAACAAAAAAAGGCTGTCGCCTTAAAAATAATACAATTTTGAGTACGTCTTATTTTTGTGCGTCACTGACTCGTCTGTGTTTCCTGTTTTTGTATTCTGTTTAAACAGATTTGCTTCAGCAGCTGATGAAGTCGGATTTCCGGAGTCTGTGAAGAGTAAAGTTCACAACATGAACTCGGGCTACAGCAGCCTAAGCACCACCCTCTCCATAAAAGCTTTGACTCACCCCAATGAGGAAGAGCCCAAACATCGCGTGAGGAAAGTGTCCCTGGTCAGAACACCAGAAGAGGACAGCAAAGACACTGTGGACTTCCTCAAAGATTCTGAGTATAATTCAAAGGAGATGGGCGTGAGCTCAGATTATAAATGGGAATCTAGATTTGATAGTGGAAAGCTGCACACCTCAGACAGCTACTCTGACTCATCATCTGATTTCAGCACCTCCGCTTTAGCTTCCTCCCAAGTAAACCCTGAGGCCACAGCATACAGACTGAGTGACAGGTTGGATTCCTACACCAGCCACGAAGGCTTGTCAACAGGGGAGCCAAGAGATGAGTGGAGGAGGAGTTATGTGTGGGAGGAGGAGTCCGCTGCACCTGCTGGTGAAATAGCTCTTCAGAAGGAGGGAGAGACAGAGCGAGAGAGGTTCAATAGCAGCTCACAGGACGACTTTGCCGTCTCTGCAAGCTTCACTGGTCATCCCAAAGAAGACAGTGAAGATTCATCCTTCTACACTGGAGTATTCAAGGCCCAGTTTGTGGACCTTGTGGACCCTGCAGCTTCAGGCCCAAGCTCCCCAATTCCTCCTGACACAGAGTCTTCAGAAATGGAGAGCCTGGTTGATACGCTGAAGAACATGGGACCCTCACAGAGGCTGAGGAGCATCAACCAGCGTATGTCTCCTCACGTCCTCGTCTCCTCTCTGTCACCCATCGTGGAAGACGCACCCGGCCACTCTGCCCCGGATCAAACAGATTCTATTCCAACAAAGCCGCTGTCACCGGTTTCCGATTCCCTCAATGGCATCTACACTCTGCCTCCTGGAATTGGGCTCAAGAAGACCAACCTGAGGGACTCAACTTCACCACTGGCATTGTTGAAGGTACTTCATATTTTCATTTTCTCCCTCTCAGAAATGCTCTGCATGAAACACAGTGTTTAGCTAAGATGGATAGAAGGCCCTGGGCAGCAGGTTCCCAGCTGCTCATTCATCTGGCAATGAGAGGAGGAGTAGGAGATGATGAATGGATGAATATCTAGGGAAACATGAATTGGTTGGCAAACTTTTTGATTAAAACTTTTTTTTAAACTTTTATTATTTTGCAGTTTGCGTTTCATATGGGGGCTGATAACTTTACTACATTTTTTTGTATAAATAATGGATACAATATTCCATAATTTAAAATGTTTAATGTTACTAAAATTTGCTGTGATCTCTCACCTATAAAAAGCCTTTATGTGAAATTGTTTAACAGAACTACCACATTCTTAAAGAAACAAAGAAGCTAAATGTCTTCATTTGACACCGCCCACAAGTCTGGAACTGATAGCTCTAATAGGGGAATTAAAGTTAAATAAAAAACGTAAAAAAATAAAAACAAAAATGTGCATTTGAGCATTGAATGTATTCAAGTTGTTATTGATGTATTTATTTATTGATGCCTCCTCCATTGTTAGTTGTAGTACTAGCAACTAGCAAGGCATTTCCATCATCTGCTTAAAAATAACTGCTATATAATGGACAGAAAAGGTGGTAGTTTTATTTTTAATATTGCAAGTGCCACTTCAAATAACCATTTAAATGGCTTTATTGGTCTTAAAAAAAATGTATTCTGTTCCTCCACAGGGGGTAACTGGACAGAACCTCTCGCCCCTGCGAACACCCACCAACCTGATGAAATCCCCCGACTCCTCTTTAGATAACATAAATGGAAACGTAACGTTCCCCACTCACAACACCACCTCGCGTCTGGAAAACAGTCTCGTCTTTGGCAGCTTCAGGTCCTCGTCCGTGGATCAGATGAATGACAACACGCATCGCCCACTCTTCCGTGCCAGATCGCTACCTGACTATGGCAACGAGCGAGTTAGCGGGCTACCCAAGGAGCTCGGGGATTCTGGTCCTGGAGTGGAACCAGTGGGATCCCGTTTCGAGCGCATATCGTTCCTCTCAAACTCCTTATCGGGATCCCTGAATGGATCTGAGGAGCACAGTGCTCGTATGAGTCGGCCTCCTCCCATCAGCGTCAACTTATCTCCCACCAGCAACAGCCCCAATCGTATTTTGAGCCCCACCGGCTCCATTGACCTTCAGCGGCCTTTCCCGACGACAGACTTTTCCCTCCCTGTCTTCAACCAGACCCCTGGGATTGGGATGGGAGTTCCACCAAGTCCACTGGGCAATCCGCTGCTGCAGAGGAGCTTTAGCCAAGAGGGCATCGGAAGCATCCAGCAAAACTCTGCTTTCAACAGTATGCAAACAGAACCTAAGTCCAAAGCGGAGCCTGAGAAGAACATCTTGGCCAAGTACAGAGCCTTCCCAGATGCCTATGTAAGTATCCACCGGTGTTAAAGTTAGGCATGTTTATGTTTCTGATTCATGACCCGTTGAACATGGGTTCCATCAAAAGTTCCTTGAAAACAGTCCTGTGTTACCATACTTTTATTTCCCTTTGGTTGACAGCAGTTTTCCTCCCTTGTCAGGTTCGTTCACTTCACTGTTCACTGTAAACAGCAGCCCGGCAAACAATGGCTGAGTATGATGACTTAATGCTCCGGAGTTACACAAACAGACAAGCTCTTCTTTGTGTGTTTTCACACGAGCAAGTGTCAGATTCTACTGTAGTTGAGTCACATCTAAAAAGTGCAGAGCTCAAGCGCCGATTAAGAATGAGCTTTTGGCTGATGGACGGTGTCAGTGTCACGGTTGCGAAAGTGGAAATACGTGAGCTCGGAAATACGTCAGGGTTTATGCAAAACATTGTCCTTATTGCTGCCTTTTTGTGAGTGTATTTCTGCTAACTAACTCAATAGCTTCAATGCACTTGGAGCAGATGATAACATTTTGGTGGTATTGAGAATGAATTATCAATCTTTGTTTTCATGGCACGGCTGCCTTGCGTCCCATTCAATGTAAATTTGATGCTAAATGAAATGAATGCGAAAAAAAACAAGGTTTCAATACAGTAGTTCCAGAATGTCTTTCCCTTTCTGTCCAGATGTAGTTCAGACGTATATATGGTGTTGGGTTCAGTGACAGTGGCTGAACCCAAGTACAGAAGTGAGGTAAATCTTTTGTGTCAATAACCAACTCCTCAAGTTCAGAAGGTAAATTCAAACAGCGTTGAAAACAAAACAACGGGATGAACTCACTGAAACTGAAGTTGTATCAAAGACACCACGCTCTGTTAACACAAGTTTGCATCCGAGAGAGCGACAGAAGTCATGATGGAAAGGACGAGATCTCGGATACGAGCGGCTGAAATGGCTTTCCTTTGCTGGGCGTCTCCCTAGAGATGAGGACTTCTGTCACTCCGGGGAGACTTGGGGAAGAGCTGCTGCTTCTCCCCGTTGAAAGTACTATATGTGGTGGTTTGGGCATCTCATGAGGACGACTCCCTTTGGAGGTTTTTCAGAAACTGGGAGGAGGCAGAGGGGGTTGACCAGGACCAGGTGGAGAGAGTATATCTCTTCACTGGCCTGGCAGCTTCTTGAGATCCCCACAGTCAGAGTTGTCAGTTGCTGAAGAGAAAGACGTTTGGACGGATGGATGGAGAGTGTCGAAAGGAAAGAAAACTCAAAAAATAAAACTGATCAAAATCTTAGGACAGAGGACTGAGCTCTCGCCCAAACTGTGTAAAAAGTCCTGGGTGGCTTTTTTTTTTTATTGTTTGTTTTGACTGCATAAATTTGGGACAAAAATGTAGGTGATATTGGTGGAAAGTTGCTGCTTTAGTGGAGGTCTGCACTCTGTTTTAGTTGTCTTACTTTAACAGTGTCATTGTGTGGTTACCGTTAACAATGGGCTGGGTTCGTGCATTGCCTCTGTCATCCTATACCTGACCTTAAACTGTAAACAAATTGTACCTGCATGCAACTCAGCCCAGCTTTTATACTGTGCCTGACAAGTGTTTGCCTTGCTGTGCCCTAACCTTGTTGGTAAACCCGTCACAGGTCTGGGTCATGACTGCTCGCTGGAATGTGTGGATTGGGTTCGGCAAATGGCTTAAATATTTAAAAGTCCTGGGTGTCTGTTTTCGTAGCGGTGATGTTGCATTCAGGTATGTGGACCTCGCCGCCAAGATTAGCGATGCAGAACCCAGTGAAGTGACACCGATGAAACTATCATTTGTACCTTGTTCACTGACCGGCGTGGAACTGATTTGATTCATTCAAATTCTCGTCCTCACCATTTGCTTTGTGCGTCGCATCATTTGTGTGACTCCAAAACCACTGCATGCGAATGACTTGTAATTTTAAAATTCAATACAAGAACAAGTAAAAAGGCTGAGCATTTCTTTAACCATAATAATATCCAGACTGGAGTGACCTGCTCAGGAGGAGGTGGTGGTGGGCCCCAAATTGAATTTGCTTCAAGCAGGAATAAAAATAAATATTTGCTCGCTCACTAAGACAGTCGCAGTGCTATGGGCTTTTCTTCATAACAAGGCATTTTTCGGATGATTACAACATCCCAAACATCATATCTCAGTCACATAAAAGTTGATCGACTCCACCCTCCCTAGAGCGTCAAAGTTTTTCCTCGAGAAGAATGATTTACGCCTGCTGTCGCTAGTTCTTACACGCTTGCTCCGGACTGCTCTGGTTGACTGGTAATACATTTTTATGGCCGGCGCTGGGAACACACCATAATCTGCCTTTATTTAATAACCCTTCAGCCGCGTTAGCTGCAGTCGTCAGGTATTTTTATGCATGCAGATACAGAGGGAGTGTCAGAAGTATTCCTGAGGTGTAACTGCAATTGTCGTTTCGTGTTATGACTGATGTTTGCACAGCGCATTTCAACCACCTGAGTTGTATTGTCAGCTGTCACTTTTGCGAAACCTGTGTGTTTTCTACCACAATTCCTGTGTGTTTCACAGGAATTGTAGTTTAAAGCAGTCACCCAAATATGAAAATGAAGTTGCGCTTGCATTTGTATCTATTCTGGAGTAAAAACAGAGACTAGTGATGAGATTAGCGCCTGGGCGTCAACTAGGATGTTTGTCAGTGCACTATCCTGCTACTGCACCGTCACCTGACTGAGTGTAACACACTTAAAGGTTGAGATGTAAAAGAAGAATTCGCAATTTAGAAAGGAAGCGCTTAGGAGGAGTCATGGTCCTTGAGTTTTACCTGCCATGGAGAGGACTTATGTTTCACTTGACTCCTGCGCTATTCAGTGATCTGTTCATTCTTGCACAGGCACAACCACACCTTTCCTCTGCATCCATCATCTCTCTCTATGTGTGCGTGTGTGTGTGTGTTTGGGTCTCTCTCTGTGCGTGTCTCATGCACATGTGTGCGTGTATGTGTTTCATTACATTATTCTATCGCACCCTTCCAGTTAAATCAGCAAGGGAGGGAGAGCGCTGCAAATAACTCTGCTCTCCACGTGGTTCTTGTTTATCGCCAGTCAATCCAACTTAATTTGATAAGACATTTCGCTGGAACAGCACATTCCAGGTGCAACTGCTAACACGCTGGAGGAAACAGAGAAGTCTTGTGTTTTTAAAGGGAGGACCAACATAAAAAACGATCTTTCAATTCACTCCTTGCCAAATGTTTTCCTTCCAAAATTCTTCCAAAGTGCAAAACTATGCAGATTTGTTTTCCAGGTCTGCCAAAATGATTTGTAAAATTTGCCTTTACACAAACCAGAAGTGTCAGTTTTAATCATCCAAACACTGGTGTTTGATACTATTAACCAAGATGATTCAATTTTATTGTGATTAATAATGTTGTAGCGCAGAGACTAAAACATAGTGTCAATCTAGAACCAGAAGCTGAGGACAGATCTGATCCAAAATAGTAGTTGACAAGTGACGTACCAGTATGCAACCGCAACATGCCACCAACATAACCAGTGTGATGTGGTCATAATGTGATGTCATTTTTACTGCTTTACAACCTTATCTCTGCGAAAGATGGCTACTTTTATGATGCAGCAGCGGGGGGCAACGGTTAACCCGATACCAAAATTGAAACACGCCACCACCCACACCTTCCTCAGCACGTCCATCAGCACTCTTGTCGGGTGTTGCACTCCGAAGAATAGCAATGATGTTTATTCTTGAATATTTTCAAGCAGATCCACCATGTCATTATCAGCTTGCTCACACAGTCGGGCGTCAGGTTCAACTGGTTGAGGACAGAAAGACCATCTGTCAAGGAACCACTTGGCATTGCTTGCATTCTACTTCCCAGCTTCTCCCTCCGAATTCCACCTGAACCAGTCAAGCTAGATGTCAAAAGCCAGATGAAATGCATGAAGTGTTGGTCACTCGGACACAAACATGACATCAGATGGAAACAGTGCAACAATGAAATGCGTTGATAGTTTAATCTGAGTCAAAATCTACTGGAAAACTTGTATAAAAGCAGCAAGGAAGCCTGACTGTGTTAGCGCTTGACTACAGTTTAACACAGCGTTGCTGGGGTTTGTTTTGATTTTATGGCTGTTGAATTTTAACACAGTGACTTTTGGACCATTTGATAACAAATTAAATGGGAGAAACAGCTTTACAACACAGCAAAAACTCTCAAATAACTCAAGGGTAAACTTAAAATTGAAACCTTCAAATACATATTTTCACTGCTTACCTTAGATTATTATGATTTTTTTACCTGCTAACAAGTCAGTATCGGAGCTTTATAACCTAGTAAGAACTCTCAAACAATTTAAGCAAACTGAGATTTTCTTAAAATTCAAACCTTCAAATACATATTTTCACTGCTTGCCTTAGATTATTATGATTTTTTTTACCTGCTAACAAGTCAGTATCGAAGCTTTATAACCTAGTAAGAACTCTCAAACAATTTAAGCAAACTGAGATTTTCTTAAAATTTGAACCTTCAAATACATATTTTCACTCCTTTCCTTATATTATTATGTTTTTTTTTACCTGCTAACAAGTTAATATCAAAGCTTTATAACCTCGTAAGAACTCTCAAATAACTTTAGCAAACTGATATTTTGTTAAAATTCAAACCTTTAAATGCATATTTTCACTCCTTGCCATAGGTTATTATGATTTTTTTACCTGCTAAGAAGTTTGTATCGAAGTGTTTTTCACTGGTGGTCACACTTGAAGCAGCATAAATCCTGAAAATAAATTGCTTTATGGATTGTTTTAAGCCATTAAGTCATTACCTTTCTCACTTTCATAACCTTGCGAATTCCTATTTTCAAAGATGAGACGGTGGCGAACTTGGTTTTACAAATTGATGCCAGGTTTCATCAAAACCACCGGTTTATTTAACAGCTAGTCTAGTGAGGTCGCCGCTTCCTGACGCTTGTCAACCCATCGCATAGTGTTGATGACAAAACAGGACGATTACAGCGGTGAGACATCCAGGTGATAAATATAGCTAGAGAGCTTTTGTGTCAAGAGGCATGCAAATTTACGCTCGCTCAGAGAAAAATGTCAATGTAAATTTTGCTAATTGAGCGTGAAAGTGTGTTAGCGCTAGCTAGCTGTCTTACACAAATCGCTCGTGCAGACAATGACGTCCATTACGAGTTGACTTGGTTTTTTGACAGCCTTCAGGACTAGGCGCTACGTTGGCTAGTGATGTTACGATGATGCTTCATGAATTAAGGTTCGCAATTTCGCAGAAGGTGGCGCTACGAGTTTAAAAATGAATGCTTTGTCATGAGTGTCAGCAAGTGGGACAAGGAAGGGCAAGACATCAGATTTGTTCCAAGTATGGCTTGATGGTTGTGATCTGAATCGTGATGTGTGGATGAAGCTTCACGAACCCTCTTCTTAAGGGCTCAGTTGATGGCGCTATTGATTCATAAAGATACGAGATGTCACTCAAGAAGTGCAAAACAAAAGATCATAGTGTACTGAGGCTTTATGAGCCTTTCAATAATTGTATCAAGACCTTGTACACATTAAAATACAATAAGTACTGCAGAATAAACATAATTTTCAATACTTTCACTGTTAAAAACATGCAGAACATTCAATTTCTCAGACTCAAGTGAGGCTTATCCTTTTAAATCTCTAGATGGATATATACAAGTCAGAATACGAAGCCCATTTTTTCATTCTTTTCTTTGTTTCTGTCAACAGCTCACCAAAGAAAAGGAACACGGGAAAAGCAATCCTCGGCCTGGAAAGGTGAGTCGTCTCACAAAAAGTGCAACCTATTGAAACTGCTGAGGCACCTTTTTTTTTGTGCTCCTGACAGTTGATATCGATGCATAGTAAACTCTAGAATATTCACAAAATAATTGCTATAAATAAACCGTGATTTCACAGTTTCTTCTCAAGGTGTTTGGTTACATGGTAATTATATTTTGCTCAGCAAACCTGAAGGTTTGGCTTTTTTCCACTATTCAGTAAACTGTTAAAACTTTAAAGTGTCAAACCTGCTCTGCGTATATCTTTAAAAGAAAAGTAGTTTGACGTGGCATTTGGATTTGACATTTTAGAACATCTCCAGGGCTTGAGAGCTCAGTGATCGTAACATTGACAGGATGAACTTTAGAGGTGATTAATTTGACTAAATTTGCCTTTTGCTGGGGATAAGAACCAACACGCAGTGACCTTTCCCTGGATTACAATCATTAAGTGGCTCGTCCTTTTGTGCTTAAAATCGAAAAAAGATTCCTGTGGAAAATCCTCTCGAGTCTTTTGACATTTCTCAGTGGGCGTTCTTTTTCAGCTCCAGTTTCTCTTTCTAAAATGTTGTGAAATGATCTAGAGTGTCAGAACCGGTGGACTGATAATGTGAATACTTTATTTCTTCTTCAAGCCGACCAGGTACATACAACCAGGGTCGTGCACCGGAGAAAAGTACGCCCTTTTCCACTTCATTTTTTTTTTATTCCTGTCAGCTCCGGCCAAATGTATTTTTTATTTATATTAGATTGTTTTATTACAATATTTTTGGTTTACAATATTTTCATTTGATATTTCGAACTGGCTCACACTAACATTCACCGGATGCAAACCAGCAACCTTTATGTTCCACATGGATACGCCCTGACCAATATGCTGTTAAAAAGTCAAGATCTGGTGTTCGAATATTTCAGTAACAGACGCAGCAACAGAAACAATAACAATATTTTTGGGGGGATAAATGCCCCTTTTTTCCGGCTCTGAAAATGTCTGTGCTTGTGCCTGCATTTCATTTGCATATCTCTTTCTGCAGATGTACATTTTTGACCGTTCAGGGATGTGTGGCCAGAGGATCGAGGTGCGCAGTGACGTTGTGGACGCCACAACCTGGGAGCTTCAGGAGACCATCTCCATCAGAGTCATTCGAGGAGGGTGAGTAGTAGGATGGGCAGATACCAAGTGCAAGAGGACGACTGGGTTTAAGAGGTGTGTCTTTGCTAAGTCAGGAAGGTGAAGAGGAAGGTGCAGGATGGGTGGAGATAACCGTGACTTCAGCAGTTGTCAAGTCAAATCACAAGACACGCTTTAAATCACACAAATCCCCACAAAACAAGTCAAGTCGAGCATTTTTTTAAGTGCAAAATCGTGTCATTTTTCTAGTTGGTGTGTGCTCCTCAAAGACAGCAGCACAGAATTTACAATTCTTTCCAACATCGTTCAATTGTTTTCCTTTTCCAGTTTCTACTTTCTCAGTTTCAAGTGACAGTATCTCACAGTAGTATGGATGGTTTTTCAGGTTTCTTGTTTTCTGACTGTTACAGTAGCTTAGCGACGACTTTGACCTGACATAGGTATTTGGTTTGAACATTTCAAGTAGGGGATGAAAAGCAAAACTGTCAATCTTTTTGTGCACGCAACCTGGACTTATGTTTAGATTAACGAAAAATAATGACTGAGATTCCAGAGTCTTGCTGGCGTTAGTTGTCTTGTTCCGCCACGCTGACATTGTAGCAGTTATCCAGGCTCCTTCAACCATTTTTCAACCATATTTCTATTGAGGTATTGGAATACACTGATTTTAATTTAAATAGTGTTGTCAGTATGTGCAAATTTGATATCGTTTTAGGCTAGTATTCGCTTGAAAATCATTTCCTCATGCCACATTTAGCTGTTCTTTATATCACCTGTCTGCTGCTGGCAAAGGGCACACAGTGACGTATGCTGGTGTACTGGTTCAGACAAGTCTTTCCCAGGGCACTTATTGAAAAGTTGTTTGAATAAATTCGACAACAAGAAATGTTGACATTATATATGTGTTTAAGCAAATGCAACTTTTGGCAATCGAACGGACCACCTCAGCAGACTCTTGGACTTGGACGCAAAGGCAGGACTGTGCAGGGTCTGAGGTCAACAAACGTTTATTCCAAAGAAATGTGAAGAAATGGAGCCCCAGAAGGCCACAAAGACGCAACAAAAAATGTCAACTTAACTGACAACTGTGGACTCAGCAGACTTGGCTTGAATTGACAAGACATGACTTGGCTTGATGTGATATAGTGACTTGGCGACAAGACAAGTGAAGACGGTGACTTAACTTGACTTGACTAGATTCGGCTTGATGACAAGAGACGAGGCAATACTTCGACTTGACTAGACGCTGACTTGACTTCTTGATGGTATGCTCCAACACTGGAACCCTGAAACAGAGGGGCGGACAATGGTCAAGACACTGGGCAAGCAATGACAGACAAAGACAAGAGAGACACACAGGAAGACATGACAAAACCTCAGTAAAACGGGAAGTAGATGAAGAGGAGACAACTGAAACACGACTAACAAGACTTAACCTAACTTACTAACTAAACATGACTTTCAAAACTCAACAAAACCGATGACGCCTAACAGATTTCTGTAGCAAGAAATTCCACTATTAAATCCACTGATTCTATTACAATAAAACACATGAAGAAAACGCATCTATCAACACATAGAATAATATCCCAGTGTCATATTGTCATGTTCTTTGTCACCAGCTGGGTTCTCTATGAGAAGCCCAACTTTAAAGGGGAGAAGATTGCCTTGGACGAAGGAGACACAGAGCTCACCTTCCCCTTCGCCCCACTGGAGGAGGAGGAGAAGCAGAACGGGCAGCCTGAAAGTGATGAGCACAAGTCTGAGGAGAACAGCGAAGCTACGGATGTCGACACAAAACCAGCCAGGAAGTTTGTTGTTGGGTCTCTACGACGAGCTGTCAGGGTAAAATCTGTTTCCAAGAGATCTAACCAGTATAACCGTTGCAAAATATCATTAGACAGTACAGTGGTACCTCGGTTTTCGAATGTCCCGGACTTTGAACAAAATTTTCGAACGAAAATCCAGAACTCGAACGCCCCCAAAAAAAGCCGGAAAAAACATAACGTGTGGACCGATCAGCTGACCCACGACGCACTTTGTTATTGTGTATAATGCAGCCTCTGTATGCAGACGTGTCCCGTTAGCTACATTTACTGACTGTTTTTTCTTCATATTGAGGTGTAAAACCTTTCCTGTCTCCACACTGGACCGTGGTAGAGTGTCACAGCGGAGGTGCTCACTCTCCACACCTCCGAGGCTGGAGCGCACACTCCAGGGTTTGATGTCCTGTTGTGGGCTGGAGCTGGGACAGGGATGAGGCGAGTCTGGGACAGAGCGTGACTTGGTTTATGACTTTGTCACAGCCAAACTGCACAGAAGCGCACATTCAGAGCTGGACACGCACCGGGCACCTCTTCACTTCTGGAGAGACGTCACTCACTCGGCAACCCCTCCCACATGCAGCGGCCACACACATAGAGGAACAGCCGCCTGCAGCAGACACTCTACATTCACTCCTACAAAAGACTATTTTAAGGCTTGGAACGCAGTACTTCTTTTTCCATTCATTGTAATGGGAAAAGTCCATTCAGATTTCGAACAAATCGCTTCTCGAACGGCCGTCTGGAACGGAACCGAGGTACTACTGTAGTTGTTTGAATTGTGAAACCATGTTAGATTCTGGATTAAATAGGTGATTGTGAATCTTAGTGACAGATTCTGCATGTGATGAAATCCCATTAGGAAGCCTTGGTTTAAGATGTCTGTTCTCTTCATTTTCTTCATCAACATAGTGTATGATCACTACTTATTAGAATAAGGTCATGAGAAGAAGCACAGTAAACTGTCTACGTGCATACTAATATCTAACAGCAACATTTGTGAAGTAGCTAAAATGACTGAGGAGAAAAACATAAGTCAATGAAATCATACAGATGCTAATGGTCCATGCTATAAAACTTGCACGATTGTGTTGTCGTTCAGGACTACAGCGTTCCAGAAATCAGTCTGTTCCCAGAAGAAGACGCTGAGGGTAAGAAGGTCGTCTTCCGAGACAGCTCAGACGATGCCAGGATTTTTGGCTTCCCCATCAAAGCCAACTCGATCATCATCCGAGCTGGGCTGTGAGTGACAGACTCAGACATCATTTTCTGTAATGTCAACGCTACACTGTATGACTGTTAACCTTCTGTAATGTAAATATATTTAAGAGCTCATGGACAAATATTGAAGCATGTGGTTCATATGCACTTTACTGTAATGTAATCTTGCTTCGCAGCTGAGTGTTTTTGAAAGTGACTTTTACGCCACTTCACACAGTCCAGTTTATCGGCTGTCAGTTCTCAGAAACAAGATTGTAGAAGATATTGGTCCAGAGACACAGGACCTCTGGAGCTACCGTTAGCTATGTTGCTAACTAGCCATGGTTGGGCTCTGACTCAGGGACTGTGTATTTGTTCATGCTCTACGTTCACACCAGGCGCGACTTGACAACACTTGCACTATTAGCACCTGACTAGTCGTTGGTTTCTTCTGACTTGGGTGCCTTCCTGCCACAAGAGGTGTAGAGTAACCCAGGATTTTGCACGTTCACGTGTCGAGGTTGGGTGTCCCATTACTTTCGGAGCAAGGTGTATTGTGGTTTTGTCCTTCAAATACAGTTTTAGGCGAGAAACAAAAAAGCGGATATCGACGTTAAACCACCTATATGCAAATAAACACGCCTGAATTAAGGCCGGTGTTGTGGTGTCCCATTTTCATCGGGAGAGAATTCTCTTAGGCCAGGGGCATTCACTGTTGAGGGTGGACATTTTTGAGTGGATGTTTGAAGTGGACCAACAGTAGGTCAATCTGCTGGAGTGTGGATCTAAAGTCAGTGACCGGCGTATTGTAGAGGACGAATTATAGCCCTTTATCTTCTGTTGAAGTCTGATGTGGGCACTGCCGTCTCTGGGTCCAACATGTCAGAGGTGCCATCAGCTTAGTGACCAATGAATTGCTATAAAACACTCTTTTATAGCAAAGGCACATACATCACAAAATCTAATATACTTTTAAGTTTTAGATTTTTGCCAATTAACACAGTATTTTAAACGGTATTTCTACTCCGACAGATGGCTGGTTTACGCAAAGCCTTTCTTTGAGGGTCCACCACGTGTCCTAGAGGTCGGAGGCTACACCAATCCTCAAGCTTGGGGCGTCGACCACCCTTACGTTGGATCGCTACACCCCCTTAAAATCGTCAGTAGACTTTGGTCAAGTATTTCCCCCACGATTCTCTTGCAAACTATTAACCGAACTCAATATCCCATCGCAGGGTGAACCTCGTGTGGAGAACCGAAGCGAACCCAAGGTTGGACAGTGTCTGACTTCTTCCATGTTGTGGACCAAAATCGTTTTGTTTTTTTCCCACTAATGAAACGAAAACTTCCCAGATGGTGGTCTACGAAAAGTCGTACTTCAGTGGAAAATCTCGGACCATCAACACCAACACCAGAGATTTCATGACTCGAGCTGACAGGCAGCAGACGGCTTTCATGTACAATGTCGGATCATTGAAAGTTCTTGGAGGAATGTGAGTGTAAATGTGTTTCGTTTTTCACCAGTGAAACTTTTTTGTGACACAACTCTCTGTTCTGCCGCAGCTGGGTGGGCTACGAAAAGGAAGGGTTCAGAGGACATCAGTACCTCTTAGAGGAGGGGGAGTACCACGACTGGAGGGCTTGGGGAGGCTGTGACGCCGAAATGCGATCGGTTCGGGTCATTCAAGCAGTAAGTGTGAAATAGTGTCCATGTTTTTGGTTTAAAGTGAACAAGAGCAGAAATCTGCGGCTTCGTTCAGGTCTACAAAATGAGACCGATATTCTCCTCAGTCAGTGAAAACAAATGTGATGGGAAGCTGGTTGATATTTGGTGATTCCGGCTACGTAATGCATTGTGGCATGAATTATTCGAGACGTGTGGAGACCTGTGTGGATGCCACAAAGGAAAAGACTCTCGATCTAATATTTGGAATCACAGCAGCAAGTTTAAACAGGAAAGTTGACATGTACTCAAATATTGCTCCTTAACAAGTCCAAAATAAGTGAATGTCTGATACATTGAAGGATCATTTATATCTTTATTTTTGCATGACAAAACTTTGCTCGTGATGAAGAGTAATATGCGAGTGGACATGACTTTCAAAAAATGCTTTTTTTCCACCAGGACTTGACTGACCCATTGATGATGATGTTCGAGCAGCCTGAGGAAGAAGAGGAAGGAGTGGAGGGAGATAAAACGTTTGAAGTGACGGAGGCCATACCTGACGTGGAGCCTTTTGGTTTCAAAACATCAACTCGATCTGTCGAAGTACTGCGTGGCGCGTGAGTCTTCTCTCAGAATTTCTCCTGAATTATTTCTGGATCATCCTCACGTGACTCCTTCATGTCTTCATTGCCAACATCCATGAGCCTCACTGGTTGTCTTCTTCCATCTCCAATTTTCTCGGTCCATAACACTGTCTCTCCTCTCCAAAGTGTCCAAACCTCCCTGACTTTCAATCCAAACTCGAGCCGCTCTTGAGCCAGGCTTCATCTCTGCCTTTGCCTCTGTTATTTTATTTTATTTTATTTTATTTTATTTTTGTTCATGACAGCACTTTATTCCAAAGCACTTTCCAAGTTGGTGGGATCCCCACTGACCATGTTCCAGCTGATTCCAACACTTTTTTTTAGCTCACAAAACCTCTAACCACTGTGCTGTCCAACATCTAGATGGATCGCCTACTCCCATGTGGACTTCTCCGGTCACCAGTACATATTAGAGAAAGGTTTTTACAATAACTGTGCAGACTGGGGCGCTCCAGACAACCGCATCTGCTCTGTGCAGCCAATTCTTCTGGTAAGAAATGCTAAGAATAAACATGCAGCAACTTAACCTTTGAGGATTTTTATTCATGTTTGATGTGATTTTAGGCGCCGGCGGACATCACCAGGGGCAGGAATGAAGTGAGTCACGTGCCATTTCCACCTCTTTTTCCCCCAACTTAACGCAAAGTGAAAATTTCAAAAACTTCAAAATTTTATGAGGTCTACTTCTTTTCAAATAATTCAGTTAGTTTTACTGAAAAAAAGCTTTTTTATTTGTAACTTAATATAGCTTATCTTATGTGTTCAAATTCCATTTTAACCAATTAAAATAATCATAAAGGGAGAAAATAAGCTGTGATCTAGGCCATGTCATTGAATTGCATTCACCTTTTTTTAAATAAATCTAAAAAGAAAGTTATAAAATTTCAATTCAGTTAATCTGCATAATAGAATTGAATACATTTTGTCTTTAATCCAACAGATACTTTCTGCTATACACAGTTGTGTCCCGCCACATGTCCAATGATTCGAACCCAGAAATGATGAATGTGCTTTTGGGGCCAAAAAATGCAAATCCTCTGTAACATTTCACGCGTCGACATGAAGAATCCTGCCTATGTAACCTCTTAGAACATCTTCTGGCACTTATCTTCATACTTCTGTTTAAGTATGATACTTCAAAGAGGCTTGAAAATTTGCATGCTATGCAAAAACCTGGAGTCAGCATTGGACTCTGAAAATGTTTTATGATGGTCGGAAGTATTTGAAGAATGAACTGTGATACAGTTATGGGAGTATTTTAGTCAATAGTTGCAGTCAAATAATAAATTCTTATTTCCTCATGTATAGATTACATGACAACCAAAATTAATGAAAATGAATTACACCAATAGCGCCACCTACTGATGACTGCAAAATTCTCGTAGCAATTCATCTATTTGAACACTATAAATATTTTATGATTCTGTTTTTTCTCCATCTCAGATCATCTTGTATTCGGAACCAGACTTCCAGGGCTTGTGTCACATCTACGACTGCAATGAGGATTGTGTGTCTGACAAATTCCTGACCAAATCCTGCCGCGTCGCCTCAGGAAGGTGAGAGTCATCTTATCGTTTCTCGTGCGAGACTCTGTATGGAAGGTCTCAAGGCTAGTTGAGGAGGAAGTTGGACACGCCAGGTGAGTTCAGTAGTAGCAGGGCCGGTCCTAGGCAGGCACGAGTCGGGCAAGTACCCAATGTGTTTCTTCATTTATTTCTTTTTGGAGGAGGAGGTGTGGCGTGAGCATGTAAAAAAGTGACACGATACGTATCCCGAAACAGGAGTGATGATACGATACATTGATGTATATTTGAATCCTGAAAGTTCAGTAATATATTCTAATAAAAGCCATTCAATCATTTTAAGGGATGAAATCACATGAAGCATGTCAATATTATGTGCAGGAAAACAAGTTTAATGTTTTGGTGTTAGTCCAGCTGGACTTTCATTTAAATTTTGCAGTCCAACCTGGGAATGAATCGAAACGAAATAACTCCAGTGTGCAAAAAAAACCCAACATTATTATTAAACTCATCACATATACAGCAGCAAATCCATAAATCTATGTATTGAATATCTATATAGAGAAATTAAAATATCAAGATCATATCACACAATTGAGTGTGGTGATACTTCAGCAAAAATATTGACACAATGTCACGGGGTCAAGTATTGAGATATTCGAGCTTATCGATATTTTCATAAATCCTTTCTAAATTGATATTTTTTTTAAGCGTCCTGTGTTAAAAATTGTAAGTGCACGAATGGCACATTAGTACGCAGCTGCAGTGCCACAATTTCAGTGCTCAAGTCAATGTAGTTACAGGGTTTTATCTGGGAAACACATAGAAAATGTGACTTTGTTCCTTACAGCAAAACAAACTTGTCCTTTTATAGCCCTATTTTTTGTTCAAATAAAATGAAACCCCATAATAACAAATACCTACTTTTGATAGCCCTTAATCCACGACTTTATATTGACCAAAACACCTTTCTAAATGTGTGTTAAGTTTGAGTAATTCTGTCTGGGATTGCCTCTGGATGAGATCACTAACAGCTCATCAGAACAGAAGAACAGGGAAATAACTGCAAACAAAAGAGGCAGTGTGGGTCAGGAGTAATCTAGAAGTCCATATAAAGTAACAGCAGACGAACAAGGAGTAAAACAACAGTTCAAAGTAGCAAACAGAAACATGGAGATGGAACATTCTGGCTACTTATCCTGGAGAAAATGGCTCAACATTTCCTTTGGTAACCTCCAAAAATACCTCCCAGCAGAAACCACAGTGACACACACAGTGCTGAAATTATATAATATTATGTTTTGTCAAATTGAGAACTTGATTTGAGGTCAGGAAATCTAAGAGCATCCTCTTGCTAGCCTCTCTGATGGGTATATTGACAACAGGCTCCATTGTTGAGAGGACAATTGAGAGGAATCTTTTGACTCAGATATTTGAGGAGAAAAATAAGGAGATTCCCAGTTAAAGGTAATGAGCACTTGTAGCAGCGTCAATAGGTAGAAGTAGAAATAGTGTAGAGAAGGTTAGGTTACATGACATTGCCTTTTGGTTGTTACAGCAGCCGGTAAACATTAAAGACAATAAGGACAGAGGCAAAGCAGCTATAAAATCTACACTGTAGAAACAAAGACACTATGAAAATGTACACTTAAAAAATACAACAATAATGTGCAGAAATGTTACAGTCTGAAGGAAAGATTTTGGTATTTGATATTCATTTTATTGCCTGTCTTCCAGCTGGGTGCTCTACGAAGAAAAAAGCTTCTCTGGAAACATGTATGTGTTATCAGAAGGGGATTACCCCAATTTAAACAGCATGGGGTGTCCGCCTGGGAAGCCCATCCGCTCAGTCAAAGTTGTGCCTTTGGTGAGGATTCTGGCTCTGAATGTTTGTCAAGTATTCCTGTTTTGGTTGCTTCTGACACCGTGCTTCCACATTCGTAGACGTTCTCAGTCCCATCCATTTCGCTGTTTGGCCTGGAATGTCTGGAAGGACGGGAGATCACCACTGAGACGGAGATTGTCAGCATGGTAGGAGAGGGATTCAGCAACCACGTCCTGTCACTCCGAGTCAACAGCGGCTGGTGAGGCCTTTTCTCTCTGGTTTTGTTGAGTCATCGAGAAGTTTACGTCTGACTCGTCTCTCTTTATCTGCAGCTGGGTGGTATGTGAGCATAATAACTACAGAGGGCGTCAATTCCTTTTGGAACCCATTGAAATCACCAACTGGCCCAAGTTCAGCTCACTACAGACCATTGGATCCATGTATCCCATCAGAGTGGTGCGTAAACCAAATTTCACATTTCAACAGAACCTTTTGGTGGTTAGTGCCTCAGCCTTGGAAATCCAGGAAGCAAATTTGAGCCCCTTTTTGTTCGATCCCTTGCGTTCACACACATGCAGGCCACATACAGTTAAAAAAAAAAAATTGTTTGTGTAGTGTGTGAATTAATGTTTATTGTAATCTCTTCTATTACAGTGTAATTACATTTCACATTTGCATGACTTACATGACTTCTTTACTTTTAAACCCAAGTCCTCAGGATTTTATTATGTTCCCAAATGTGTCACATTTTTTTTTTGCGTTATTTATTCGTCATGTGTAACTTTGATGAATGATTTGGGCAGAAGCGGCACTTTTTCCGGATCAAGAACACCGAGAGCCAGCACTACATGTCAGTCCAAGGAGGAGTCGGGGAGACCAAAACGGGTCGAGTCATCGTTTCACCTGAAATAGAGCCCATGACTGACATCTGGTACTACCAAAACGGATTCATCAAGAGCAAGGTAGAGACGTTCGTCCGTTTCTCAGGCAGATGTATTTGTGACCATTGTGTTGTCTACATGATGTGTTGTGCCCTTTGCACCAGCTGTGTATGGACATGAGCCTTCAGGTGATGGGTAATCTGGAGCCGGGAGCTAAAGTGGTTCTGTGGAGCGAGACTCGCCAGCCTCTGCAGACCTGGACGGCTCAGATGAAAGGACGCATCGTCAGCTTTACGTTCAGTGGCATGGTGCTGGATGTAAAAGGTAGGAGGCTTGGTAATACATGTGAAATTACTGTGTTGGTGATAAGGATATGGTCTAGTGTGACGGTTAGACCTCAGGCAATTCACAACAAACAGCCAAGGAGGGTAGTGGAAAGCAATGATGGGTAGATGAGACTTTGCGAAACAGTGTCCTGATTTTTAGAGGCCACCAGATGGCGCTGTCTGCTGTGAAATGCTTGGACTTGAACAACTCATTCAATGAAACCATTTCTAAACCAAGAGCGCCATCTAGTGGCCTCTGAAAATTAGGGCACTGCAATAGCTGAAATACCCATCACTAGTGGCTAGTCTGGACCTGAACGAAGGACTTCTAGCTGAGATATGAATCCACAATTTTTTTTACACTGCCATTCTCAGAAGTCCCTTTCTGAATATAGGTAGGAAGGATGAGCATTTAAATTGATAAATTTGGTGTTACACTAAATGCCCTTGCACAATCGACATCGTACTTTTTTTGGTAATGAGAGGTGAGAATACTGAGTTTTGTCGTGGTTCTCAACATAACAAGGAAGTTGACAGGGAAGATCAATAAGCTCTGTGCGCCACTTCTTCATGCACATGCACTGGAGCGGGAGTAGAAACACTGTTGTAGAAACGTTTCAGCGATAAATGAAGCAGTTCAGAAATACAAAGCGGAATTTGGCGATGAAATGCAAATATAAGCAATCGAAGTGAGGGAAATGCCCAAAAGGTCCTATAGCTACAGACCAAGGCCCATAGAGTTTGGGACAAGACGTGGCTCAACGATTAACTGGCTGATCCGTATAATACACATGTTAATTGTACAAACAAAGGAGGGGAAATTGGGAAAAGTTAGGATCCAAATGAGAACGGAGGTCAACACATTTAGAACACACTCACACATTTGAGGCTTTAAAACGTGAGTCTATCTTTGCATTTTCCAAAGAATGTTAATGTACAAACTCAAATGATGCCGGAATATATTTTCCATGGTGATCACAGATCTTGATGTGCCACACCGTCAGGTACTGACATCTCCCTCAACATGTTCTTTCAGGTGGAAAGACGTACGATAAAGACCATTTGGTGATCATGCCTGAAAACGACGAGAGACCAAGCCAGCAGTGGGAGATTGAGCTGCTGTAATCCCTCGTAATACCTCCGCATCAAACGCATTGACAAGCCCTGAGTACAACTCCGATATGAATTCTGATGTACCTGTATTTATCCTGCATAGTGGGTATGTCACAAATGAAAAAAATGTGTTGTATAAATGTGTCATATGAAAACAGAATATTGTGTATTCACTCAAATGAAATGCTTTTAACATCCCCAACAGTTATACAAGAACATACACCAAAGTGTGCCTTACTTATTTGTGTATTCAAAGGATTGGTTGTCCGATGGAAATGTTTGGCAGTTTGTCTTTTTTTAGTGGGATCGCCATGCAACCAAGAGCACAAAGCCAAAGAATGTACAGTTTGCAAAAATCTATATCTAAATAAATCCTGTTTCGTATTCTATTTTTGTACACAAGTGTTTTGGGGTAACTGTTGCAGCTATGTCTCATGCACTGGGATGAGTGTGAATTCCTCTTTGTCTTGTAATATTATCCAACGTCCTTTGTTACACTATGTTATTTGATACTAATGATACTAACTTGTGCTCTAAGATGGTCGGTGATTTGGTTTTAAATAAAGCAATAAAAGAATCAAAACGTGCTGCTGTTTATAGTCTGTCTTCGCTTCTCATCACTTCATGTGTCATTTGCTATTGTGGGCATCAATAATTCGATAGCGAGGAACTAATACACGACAAGAGGGACAGGAGAAAACACTTCTTTGGGACTGTCCAGAAATAGAGTTGTCTTGTTGAAGGAGTCTTGCCTGCTCTAATCTACACTGGTCAGAAGTCCAGACTCTACCACAGATCCAAGGCCAGAATACATTGGAAAACAGCGCCCCCACTCAGCTGTTACTCATGTGAAAGTGAGGTTTCTTTTTACAGATAAGTGTTCTAGTCTCCCTCAATATCTGAGCAACCATCTACTTCTGAGCACAAAATAGTGAAGCTGCTGATCCATGCTGTTTTCCTGAAAAGTGCTATCAGAGATTAAGACTTTTTAGTCCACCTTTATCCCAAAATCAAGAAGGATGCAGTGTCTTATTTTACTTTGGAAACATTCAAAGTCTTATCTGGTAGATACAGTATAATCCAAACTTGCTTTATGGGACCATCAGCAACTTTATGGTATCAAACTAACAAATGATAAATTTAGAAATAAGGTCACTTGGTTGGGCACAGGCACGTTTCAGCTGCACTACCATCACCTGCAGTTGCATTGAGCCTATATATTATGCTAAAAATATTTTAAAAATACAAATTCTAATCCAGGTCTCAATTTATTTTTTTCTTTAAATTAAATAAATATAAATTATTTGGGGTAAAAGGAGCTTGGCGAACTCTTGTGCACTCAGTGTGGAGAATTTCCCTGCTACTTATGTCAATGTGTCATTTTTATATGATAGATGACCAACGAAAAGGCTTTTGTTTTGGCCAGGAAAACATAAGGAGTGTTTCGAGTCATACAAACTTCTTTAAATACTGTTTTTTTTTTTTGTTTTGCATTCATGAAAGTATCGACTGCCAAGGTGGTTTGTGTGGACCAACACGTTTCTCATCCCTAAATACTGTTTTGTTCAGTAAACAAACCAGTCGGTCCGAATTTCTGAGCGATAATACCAGTATTTTTGCACGAGTGTCATTGTAATTCAACACAACACAGCATAAGCGTCGATGAAGCGGCCGGTCACGTAGTTTGTCGCGAATTACTTCTGGCAGAAATGAAGTGACAAAACTACATAAAACAACTCCATAGTAAAAGGCACTTCTTTCACCAGCGATATTGACATTGGATTATAATCAGTGAAGTTTAATTTACGTTCTCCTCACTCCACTCTTCTCCATAAATGTTGCCTGAGGCGTCACGGTCTCACGCTGCGTTCTGCAAGAACAAATTTTAGGCGAAGCTTTCTAGGTGCGCTTTAACACGAAGGGTGAACTGAAGGTGGGGCGCGGTTAAGGTGGAAGTGCGATAACAGGTGATTGTAAAAAGGGTCCACTCCTTTGACGGGACTGCTCGTGCTGCCTTTCCTTCTGGTAGGATTTTTTTTATTCTACTTCAAAATAACAAACAAATAGTTGACTTGCTGATGGCCAAAACTGTTCTCCACCTATTTCTTTTTCTCCCTTCTTAATACATTATTTTTGATTCAGTTATTGCAGCTGAACTACAACTATGGATGCCTTCTATAACAAATCATGTGTAAGTAATAGTTTCTCAAATATTATTAATATCATTTTGTTTCCCTAAATGTCTCTGAAATGTTGTATATTTAAATGAAAGAGCTTTTGAAACTGTTTCCAATCACTCTCATTCACGAGTAGTGAACACAGGAGCACCACAAGGGTGTGTACTGAGTCAGTTACAGTTTACGCATGTTCCGAAACTCCTGCCACATCAGAGATTGTGGTCGACATACCAGTCGCCTCATCTCTAAGAGTGATGAGCTGGATGAGCTGTAGCAGCGCCTCATAACTGGACGCTCAACACCAAATAAGACGATGGAAGACAGAAGATGGTCTGCTGACCAGGACCATCCAACACAGAGGATCGATGAGTCAGATGAGGAGACGGTACGAGGCACCAGTTTTTCATGGGGGTTCACCTTGCAGAAGGCACCTTCAATGCTCTCTGTTGTGGATGGACCACCTTGCTCTGAGCATTCTCTTATCCTAAGATGAGATGAACCGGATCAGGACAACCACAGGGAATATTACCGTCTTCGCCACCTCTGCAGGACAATAGAGGGGGGGGGCATCCTCAAGGACTCCACTCAACCATCTCATGACCGCTTGGGAGCCAGAAGCTTCCGATGAACTTCTGTTGAATCTGAAAATGTGACCCGAGTTATGCTTCATCTAGGATTTTTAACTTGATATTTTAGCGTTTATTTATTGATAATAGCTGTTTAAAATGAAAAATCTTTTGGATTTATTGATCTATTTTCTTTTAGGCGATGTGTTGGGGGACCCTTGGATCATTGAGACCCTTCCCCAATTTCCAGTCTGACAAGGATGTGATTGCCATCCACAACGCAATAGCAAAAAAAGGTAACCCTGCGATAGCGTCCCTCTGTGTTGTATAAATATTGGCCTTGTCCCTTCCCGTCCTTATGCAGATCTGACCACGCTTGTCAGAATCCTGACCAACCGGACTAACTCCCAGAGACAGCGGATCGCAGCTACCTTTGAAGAAGCATCTCAAAAGGTAAAACAGATACTGTGGTGGACCGCTGATGATGCTGTATTTGTTCTGGCATTCCAAGTGTTTGCTCATAATACCGCAGGGAATCTACACTCCTTAGTTGACATAGTGTGTTTGGCCTTGTCGTAGGGAACATGACGTGGCGTTCCTTGCGTGTGGATGATTAACCTAAAGGAAATACGTCTTAGCCAATGAGCATTTCTCTGCATTGGGTCTTTAAAATAGGTGACTTCCAATGAAGAATCTATGTAGGCAGTTTGTACTATAGTTTTTTTTTTTTTTTTATAGCTCTTTTTTACTTAAAATCTTACAGACACATTTGTCATTTTAGCAACTGATTTCCTCCCAGTTATCCAAATTTAGGGTAAACCTCAAAAAGTGCGCCTGGAAAAACCACTAAAGCTCAGGGAAAATGGAAATGGACCAGGTTTGCACAGAGGTTTCCTCAAGCTGCATTTCAAGCTGAAACTGTGTGGAATTATCAGTGATGGGTAAATGAGGCGTCATGAAACAGTATTATAGGGCTGATGAAACAGTGTCCTGATTTTCAGAGGCCACTAGGTGGCGTTCTTGGTTTAGAAATGATGTGAGATTTACTGAATAAATATTTTACAGTAGACAGTGTCATCTGGTGGCCTCTGAAAATCAGGTCACTGTTTCATGAAACCTCATCAACCCTTCAATACTGTGTCATGAAACCTCATCTATCCATTAGTATGTGGCAACCCTGAAGACGAAAAGAAAGAAGTTAAGAAAAAGAATCTCCAGAACATATGTCTTTTGATGGGCCTCTGATCTCTTCGTGTTTCAGGATCTGCCCACTTGCCTTAAAAAAGTCCTCTCTGGAGATCTCGAGGACCTAACGCTTGAACTGCTGCTGCCTCCTCTGCATCATGAGGCGAGCCGACTGCAGCAGGCCATGGCGGTGGGTTTTACTAGAGAATTATGCCCAATTTCCACAACATGTCTGCATTCTTCTTTCGTATTCTTCTGCAGGGTTTAGGCACAAACGAAGAAACCCTGCTGGAGATCCTCTGCACACGATCAGGAAGGCACCTAAAACAAGTCCAAGCAGCATACAAGCAACGTGGGTCAACTGATAGAACACCTTCTTTCAAATACATTTGAGTTCATCTGTTGTGTGTCCTGTCCTGCAGTGTACAAGAAAGACCTGGAGAAGGAGTTGAGAGCAGAAACGAGCGGCGACTTTCTCAAGCTTGTCGTGGCTTTGTTAAATGTAACTTTACAAATCTGAGACTTTCGTCTTTCGTGAAGCACAATTTCTCTAAATGCATCGCACTTTTCCCTCCGTAGAAAGAAGATGTCGCTTCCAATGTCCAGAGAGATGTTGAGGTATTTGTTCTCATCTTGTTGCTAAAACTTGAAAATGGATTGAAACAATGTTTTGTTTAATTGACAGCCACTTTTACTTGTTCAATATATTGCGCCCCAAAAATTCAGTTTTTAAACCAAGAGAGCCACCTACTGAATGCTTCACAAACCTTCATACTCCATCACTACTCTTTTATCTAAAAAAAAATGAGAGGAATCATTTCAATAGTTGGTCAAATTCAAAGATGAGCGCCATCAAGTGGGCTCTCAAAATGAGGCTTTGTGAAGCTTCACCACTATTTCAGCATGCAAGGCCTCATATATTCTCAAATTCCCATGCAACAGGCTCTCGCTGCATCACTGAAACGTAAAAAACCCGATGCGGACGTGTGGATTGACATCCTCACCTCCAGAGACTGCCAGCATCTGAACAAGGGTGAGTCGTGTTCTGACTGACCTTGTATAAAGATTCCTGCTTTGACCTTGGCTTGTTCATCCAGTGTTTATGGTGTTGGAGCTGTTGAGCGGACAGGAGTTGGAGGATGTCATCGAGAAACAGTTCTCTGGGGACTTTCAAATGGGTTTACAAGTCTTAGGTAAAAACCAGATCAATGGTGGTTTTGATGCGTGGATCTGAATATTTCTGCTTTTGTAACAGTTCAGTGCATCAAAAGCCCTGACGCCTACATTGCGAAGAGACTGACGTCTATGAAGGTAAGAGGCTGGACTACTACCATGGTATCATCACCCAGTGGCCTGAAGAATAGATTTGTGGCCGTCTTTCCCAAAATCGCCATCTGTAAAACTGATGTCTTTTACAGGCACCGATCGTGCAGAGCATTCTGATCGCTCACTGCGAGGAGGACCTGCTGTGTATCCGAGTGGCCTTCTTGAAGCTAACAGGGACGTCCCTCTACACCACGCTGCAGGTGTGTAGTTGAACCGGTGTTTATTTCTAGCTCAATATCTATTAATGCCAATGTTTCCTGAACAGAAACACTTCAAGGGAAATTATCTTCAAGCTCTCCTGGCTCTCTGCGGTGCTGAAGACTAAGAGGAATCTTCTATCTATTCTATTTATTGTTCCCGATAGTCATGAAGACAAACACAATATGCAGTTATATGTCAACCTTAAATTCAATCTGGATCAATAAAGCAAATTTTGACTGAAACAGAAATCAATGTGCAACAAATGAAAAGCCAAAAATCAACATCAGACTGGGTTTTAGATTGTGAACATAATGTTAAGTGAATAACAGTAGCTTGTGTCAAACACAAGGACCAGGAGCCAAATCCGTCCCATGAAATTGATTTCATGGTCTGTGAGAGTTATAAATACATATTGCTGCCTCAAAATTGAGTCAAAGACAGCAGCCATTTACTGTCACAAGGAGTGTTTTCTAGAAAGTGTTGATCATAAATGTTGACAATTAATCTGGAAACTGACAACAATATCGATCCAGGTGGAAAGGAAGTCCATAAAATATGCAACAATTGGACTGGTATCACATGTTTAAATGCAAATTTCCTGTGTTCTTATCAGTGTAGACATTGGACTTGGACAGAGTACAGAAATGTGGCCCCTGGTCTGGTAGTGTTTGACACCCAGCTCAGTTGATTCTTAGGAAGTTGACCCAGCCACGCCCATTGGCAACACACTTGCAAGATAAAAACATCGCTCAAGCCCCACCTCTAAACACACATCTGATGTCACTTACATCTTCACCTGACATGCCCTGACATTGTGAAACACCGTCGGCACCAGGATACAGAGGGCAGGCCCTGTTTGGAGCGACACCAGCGGAAGGTACAAAGGTTCATTCCCCCCCAGAAAACACTGAATTATGAGCCCCCCAACATTGCATATTTTACCAGAGTAAAAAACAGGTTTTAGTAGCACAATCCACCTGTTTATATGCATTAATATTTATGTTATATTTTATATATTGCTAATTTCATCTACATATCATGGTATAACACTGTGTTACATTATTATACGGGCCGATGCTGCTTTGCTTGGTGCTGGCTCTGCCCTTTGGTCCAGCCTTGAAGAGGTCAACGTTGAAGAACCAACTGCCTTGTTTAGACGTGATAAAGGTGCTGAGCTCCTCTGTACAGCACAATGCTTTGACTCCCTCTTTACCAAGCTATATAATGTGTAATCTCTTTGCTTGTGATTATCAATAAATACTTTTATATTTCACATATCTTTCATCCTTTTGGTCTCCTCTGCTGTCAAGTACCTTCACCTGGACTTTGAGCAGAACCTTTGCTTTGGGCTCGAGTGACTGGCAGTCGAGAGCGTTCCTCAGTTGGAGTCAAACTTGAGGGTGCTTTATTTCTAAACATCAATTTCATACTTGAATGAAAACATTTTATTGAAACAAATCAACATATTTCTTTATTGTGAACAGCAATCATTTAATTTCAGTGGAAGACTACACAAATAAACAAGAAGACGACAACAGTACAGTAACAGTAAACCAAGTCAGAAAACTGAATTAAACCATTTAAGGATTGTAGTTGATATTGTACTTTGACTCATGTATTTGCTAATCCATTGTTGCCACTGGGTGGTGCGCGCAGGTTCTGTAACACTACTGCCACCTGCTGTCCCATTGAGCTCATTTGAATTTGACCTTCAATGACATATTGAAAAAAATCTGACTTATAGATAAAATAAATGTGCAACAAAAACATTGGGTGAAAATCTCATGATGAAATGAGCTGCATGGATGTGCTCTCCGAGTGCTTTTCTACTTTGTTTTGATAGGCTCCTGCATGTGTCTTTGTTTGCGTTGCTGCGTCAATCAACCTATATTAACACAAATACATGTGACATTGTACACGCTCAAGTGACCAACAGGCTGATGAGTGGTAACAAGAGAAAACCTGTGACTCTTGAACCTGCACCGCGCTGTGTCGTATGTGTTGCTGTTGCCATCGCCGTGTTAGTCTGGTTCATGCTAGTAAATGCTGTTACCATAGTGGTGTTGACAGTGGAAGAGCTGGTGGGAACATGAGTCACGTTCATCGTTGTCAGTCCTCCTGTTGTTTGATGGGTTGTGCCCACCACTTTTTCCATTGTATTCATCAGCGCTTGGGTTGATGGTTTGATGGATGCTGGCGCTCCGGTCGTGACCGCTGGGGTGTGGGTTGCTTTCGTAGAGGAAAAGGTGGGACCTGGTTTTGTGGGCTTTTGCGACGTTGTCTGTCGTATCGTAGACATTCTTCGGGCTGTGGTCCAGGCAGTGGATGGATTCATCTTAGTCCTGGTATCTTCTGGTGTCGCAGGGCTTGGTAGATTCGGTAGGTTTGGACACCTTCCTTTTGTTGCGGTGATGGCGGGAGGTGGACCAGTGTGTAGACCAACGGCAGGGGACGGACCCGTGTTGGGCATTTGGTTTGCGGTGGCAGTTTTCAGAGGCTGAAGACAACAGTTTTTTTTGTTGTTTAAAATGGAAATTAAATGCATTACACAAACAAATGTGTCTGAATGTCACAAGTATAACTGTTAAAAACAGATTTTTCTGAGATTTTTTTCCCCCTTTTCTGGGGATCTTGGGGGTAATAACAACTTTTCCTTAACAGTAAACGGAAAGAGAGTACATCAAGTATCATAAGGGAAATTTCTGTCTTTCAGTATCGACGACCAGCTCTCAACAACAACAGCACATAACAAGCAGCAGAATGAAAATATCAAAGACAGATGTGTCTAATGAACAAATGTAAATTCTATTTGAATGAAAGAGCGTTGAGAACACTGTACTGTACTCTGATACTCCCCCACTTACGTCTATGGAGTTGAGGTGTTGGAGAACACCTACCAAAGTATTACAAAATCACTGCTTCGGACAACAGAAGAAGGTTATTAGAGTACTGTATAAGGCAGATGATAGACAATATAGTCATGAACTGTTCGCTCAAGCAAGTTCACTAACTGACTTAGTAGAGAGAGCGACAAACACTGCCAGTCACGTTTACAAAAATCATCCAAAGACTGTTTAAACTAACTCCTGATGAAGAGGAGCAGAGAACAAGAGGGAACCTCTCCCATCCATATGCTAGAACCACATTGAGACAAATGTATATAGCAATAGTGGGAGTGAAACTGTGGACGCCACCGACAAAGTTCATGAAAAACCTAGACAACAATGAAGGTTTTGAAGAAAATGTATCTGACACAGACACTTCTAGATTACTCTGGAGAAGAGACTATACATATCAGCTGTAATGCACTGGAACCCACAACTTGACATAAAGGACATCACACATACACGTTTGTATGCCTATTTTGTTGGGACCGCTCATGAACAATGCTGACATCAACCTCTCACCCTAACCATGGAAAACAGATGGCTGAACTGAAGCAGGTAAACTCAAAGCCACTTTTCATGACCTGGTAATTTTGAATTTTTGACCCTCAAGTTGAGGCTTACACTCGTCGAGCCCTAGGTTTTGCACAACGCAAAAATGTTTCCTAAATTGGTCACCACAGATATAGCTACGCAAGGTACACACAGGTTTGTCACCATCCTCTCACCCTAAACCTAACCATCCTAAACAAATGGCTAACCATAGCCAGGACTCCGAACCAAACCTTAACCCAGTTATAATGACCCAGTTATTCTGAAGCTCTCATCCTCAAATTGAGTCTCCATCCTCAAGTTGTCTCTCCAAAATTGGTCCTCACTAGGATAGATAAGCTTAAACACAAGCAAAGCTGCACATAACAACAGTTTGAGAAAAGAGGGAATAAGTGGATGAAATTAGAATAAACTATTCTTCATTCTGGTCCTTTTCAATCTCAGTGAAATGTAGGATGAAGTGTTGACTACAGTATATGTAATGTATTGGAAGCAATGTTGTATCGTGCAATTCATTCATAATTATTAATATTGTAATTTGATTTAGTGACTAAATGTCCGGTTCTGTTTGTTTGTCTTTTTCACAAAATAACTACTGAGGTTATGATAATAACTAGGGATAGTTATCGCTAGAATCCTGGAATGGTATCCAGCCATTTCAGACAGAGAGTCAGGCTGATACCTCAGTCAGATCCGATCGATAAGCCCAAATATCCTCAACTGACATTGTGTTACATTGTGTTTTGTATTGTGTGATGGTGCGTCAAACATGGTTTATAGCCAAGTGTTTTTTGTTGTGTTTGTTTAATTGATAACCAACAAGTAAAGACAAGATTTCGGTGGTGCTCTCTCTCTCCCTCTCCATTGGGTTGTGCAAGACAGTTCTGTGATGGTGTCCCATTGAGCCATTTGAAATCAACTAAAAACCAAATAACTATTGGTGGAAACACAACACAAAACAAAACATTTGACACACTCAGCTGATCAACAGACCGATGAGCGGTAACAATAGGAAGCCTGTGATTGTTGAACCTGCGCCGCGGGGGGTCGTGTGATCTGTGCTAGTCTGGTTCATGCCAGTAAATGCTGTTACCATAGTGCTGTTGACAGTTGAAGAGTTATTGAGGACATGATTCATGGTTGTGTTCAACGTTGTCATTGTCACTTTTTCCATTGTGCTCATCTGTGCTGTGGTGGATGGTTTGGTGGAAGCTGGCGCTTCAGTCGTGACCGCTGGTTTTGTTGGCTTTTGTGTCATTGTCTGCCGTATGGCAGACGTTCCTTGTGTTGTGGTCGAGGCATTTCTTTGATCCATCTTAGTTGCGGTATCTTCTGTTGAGGCATTAGGTGGCCTGACATCTGCACCACTTGTGGTCGACTCTTGGGTTGTGGTTGTCAGAGGCTGGAGAAAACATTTGTTTGTTGTTGGACTTGGGAATTAAATGTTGCAGCAACTAAGACTGTTAAAAAACAACTTTTTGGGGAGGCATGTAGAAAGCAATAGAAAAAAAAAATGAGTGGGAATTTTTCAGTGAAATACACTTAAGTGACACAGTCATTTAATGTTAAAGAATGCTTCACAAAAATACAAAAATTCAATTAATATATTTGCTAATCATTCCCAAACAAAATGAACAATAATGAAAATGAGAAGGACCTGTCCTGTGTGTGAATAGAACGATAAAATAGAACAATAGAACAACAAAATGGTCAACAATTTAAACATTAAAAAATAATCATTTTCATTTTTAATCATGTTTTTTAAATTCCCCCTCTAGTTTGGTTGAATTTTCCTCTTTTTTAATTCCGATTTAGAGCGTTTTAAACTGACTTTAGAGAAGAAATTATTTTTCTTAAGAATCGTACCTGAACTAGTGCCAGCAGAATCAAGCAGAAAAATCTCGAATGCATTGTGAAGTCTTCTGAGCTTCGGCCGCTTGCTGCTTCTTCCAAACTTGGACCTCCTGTGATGCCGGGCCGTCCTGTTTGACTCTATTTAAATAAATGCCTGGTTTATGACTGATGCGCCGACTCCTGATCCAGGAAGTTTTATGGTCATAATCGTCATCCAGTCATTTATTAACATTGTGCTCCAGTTGTTTTTCCCTTTCCTTAAAACAATAAAAACTCCACGAGGATGTTCCTTATTCTATTGACAAATGTTTGTTCCTGATTGTCACAATGAGAAAAGCTGAGACCGACCTTTGAGTGACCCCATTAGAGACCTTTTCAAGTTATTGAGATTTGCTGCAAATGTGAAGGGATTTTACGTTTCAGATGAGTGACTTTCAGACCAGGGGCCACCCAGTCAGAGGCTAGGAGCCACATTGTTTTACTGTGTTGCTGAAAAGAGCCACATCCTACAAATATGTCAGGCTGTATAGCTCAACTGAACAGCTGGTCATGTGACTTAGCGGCAGTATAGCAGTTAAAACACATCCCTGTGTGTCACTAGGTTGCTGGTTCCTGTCCGGCATATGTCTCTTGTGCATGTATTTATAAAATTCATACTTTTTACCGTGATCCTCCTCGAAATATCAAGCGGTGTAGATAGAAATGTGTGGTCCATTTTATTTTATTTACTTATATATGTTTTTACGTTGCTCATGCCACCAATAAGTCTCGGTGTGTGAGCGGCAGCTGCAGACTGGAGCGTCTCATCTTCACTCCACTGAATTAAACGGACTTCACAGATCGACAAGTGAAACATATGCTATACGTTTAGTTCAGGGATTGACAAAGTGAAACGTGAAACTAAGGAAGTTACCGCTAGTCAAAGTCTTTCAACAATATATTGACAATTCGCCGGAATAGCTCTTTGTATTTCGTCTCATTTCCTGTATAAACGATCATCTCAATAGGAACTTTACCAACATCGCAGTCCATTCGGCAGCTCATTTGGTGGGGAGCAGTCTGCCACTCATACCTACACAGTGGAGTCAACCTTTGTACATCACATACAAACCACAGTCAAAATTGACCCCAGTCCTACGATCAGGTTGCGTGCTATCAGAAAGCAAATGTAAACCATTTCAATTCAACCTTGAATTGAGCGGGAGGAAATGTTGGAGGTGAATTAATGTTTCACAAGTCTTTATTTATTACTGCTTAATGAGAACATGGTGGCACTTGGGCCGTCATGGTTTCGTGTTTTATTTGAATGGTGTAATGGTTTAATGTTTCCCTTTGTCCACTGGGCTACACGACAAGCGAGCACGGCTGTTGAAGAAAGAGGCAGTGTCCAAGGGCGATGTGGCGCCTTCGAGCGGCACCATCGAGATAGCAAAGGAACTTGAACGGAATTCAATGACATTTTCATGATATTGGTTCAAACCATAGATCATTAACTTTTGGCCGTGTGGACACCTCAGGCCATGACACTTGACTTGCAAATTTTGAGGAAAGCCCTGAATTATTTTCCTAGAAGAAGTAGGCAGATGATACTATTGAAGTCAATAGACCTATTGCATTTTCAAAATTCTTCAGAGAAGAATCGGAAATTGAAAACTATTTCCACAATTTTGACTTTCTCACTTGTCACACGGTTTGTCAACGGTGTAGCTATACAGCACTTTCTGAGTGGGTGTGATGTCCACCAGTAACTGCCCTGAGAACGGCCTCAAGGGGGAGCCCTCGAGGTCAGGCGATCGCTGGCAAGCAAGTCAACAGGCAGGGAATGTCATCTTGAGTCGTCCTAGTAATAGTAATGCAAGGGCCGTTGTTTTATTTTGAAGTTTGGGAAATGGTGTGGCGCGTTTTCCTTCCATTTTTTAAGGAATTACTCGCTGCAACAAGTAATAACTAGTGATGGGTAGCTGAGGGTCCTTGACACAGTATTGAAGGGTTGGTGAGGTTTCATGAAACAGTGTCCTGATTTGTAAATAAATAGATTTATTTGCTCAAAAAAAAAAGAGGTTATATATATATATATATATATATATATATATATATATATATATATATATATATATATATATATATATATATATCTGTTAACATCGTTGATTAATTTCACACTGAACACTCAGTTATGCCATACATAGCTAGCTTATCTGCTACGAAAGTGAAAAGGCTGATGCAACTTTTAAACTTAACACCTCACCTAAAGAGAACTATTGAAGGTGTGAGCTGTCAAATGGAGCAAGTAACCAGAGAGATTGAAGAGCTAATGACATGAACAGCAAGCTGATGGAGGCGGTGAGGCTGATGGTCGAAGAAGGTTTTGGCTTCACAGTGCCGCCACCACCGCTTCCTCCGTTGGATCCTCCACCGCCGTTGCCTCCGCCACCATTGCCTCCGCCACCAGGCTGAGTGCTGTTCCCACTGCTGGAGTTTGTAACTGAAGCAAATGCAGTTAGTCCAGTGCGCTCTTCTACTGCTGAAGTCTGAAAGACCAAGGACAGTGAAATGACAGGGTCAGATGAAATAAAAGAAAAAAATTAATGACTCATTCTTTAGACTTTAGAATTTTTTTTTGTTGTCATTTAAAATAGACACCGGTCGTGCTTATTCAAACCAAAATTTCCATGCACAGCCCAAGACAATACAATGATGACAGTAGAATAAATAAAATCAATAAGCTAAAAATAAAATCTGCGGTAAAAATGTAAGTTGTAGTTTATTATCAAGTGATTTAGAAAACCCAACATATTTCTTGAAAGTTGATTTCATAACCCATCTTCTGTCCAAACTCATATGAAACTGTCACCTCTCAAAAACAAAATATCAAATATCAAGACTGTTGGTGGCATCAAAAGGGCTGATGCATGAATGACATGAAACTATTTGTTTTGTTTAACAGATTTAACTGGATCACACAATCGAAAAACTTCCAATCCACATACCTTGGTGCAGCCCTTTTATGGAAATGCTTTTTTTCTTCTCTCTTTATATTTTTTCTTCATGCATTGTTTAGTTTTTTTTTTTTACGGGGTATAAAAAATAAGATTAGTGTAACATGTTCTGTTTTTCCAGGGGTGTGACTGTGCCTCTGGATTTCCTCATCATTCGGAATGTAACTGATGAAGACTTAAATTGTAAACTCTTGTTGTGATATTGGTGGAATGGGTCTTTTTAAAATGTAATAATCTTTTTTTCAACCACATTTGACTGGAATTTGGAGAGAACCAGATATATTTTTTTAAAATGGAGATTTTGAGAATGATCCCCTGAAATATATGTATAAATATAAACTGAATTTACTCTCAATTGACTCCCAAAATGCTTGTATTCCGAAGCAAATCCCTCAAGCTTGAGAGCCCGTTTTACCTGAGTGATGACTGCCTCCAGCAGAACCAGTGAGAAGAGTCCCAGCATCCAACACTTCATGCTGCTTCCAGGATTTCTCTACCGGGTACAAGTCAATCCCCCTCTCCTTTTGTCAAAGTTGAGAGCAGCCAATGTGAGAGTTCGTCTTACTTCGGCCAGTTTTATACATCCCAGAGCTCGTGCACCTGATAATCATTTCCATTTGGGTCCAGTCTCCACCCTGGTTACACCATTAATGCAAAACTCCGATTTGAGTCACTTCCCGATGATGTAAAATCAAAATGCTTCCATGCGTCTGCGCCCCTAAGATGAGCATTGCATAATCCATTTTCATTTTTATTTCATTATCCATTTTTTGTGAAATGTTTGCTTGGAGATCAGGCTTTGGTTCACGTCCCACCCAGACGTCCTTGTGTGTACATGTATGTTCCCCAGACATGTTTTTACAGTGTGTGTCTGCATGTCTGTTTGCATACACAGGTGTCTTTGAACATGTGTATACTGACCCCCCCCCCCACCTCCTCACGCCACCGGCCCTGACACACATCAGCTGCAATTCTCGATAGAATGAAGACCCTCCATGTTTATGCTTCGATCCGATGAAGTCTGACGAAACATCTTTCTATCACACAATTTGTAAGGCAAATAAAAACAACTTAAGGTGCTTTCGAACCGCATTTGAATGTGATGCTTATGTATTTAAAACATCTTAGTACTATGTAAATACCATTCCCAAAGTCAGCATGTCCAGTGATCCGAGGAAGGTATGGTGATTTGCAGCTGTCAAATAACCCAACTTCCACTGTTCCTTGTTTTGAAATAGGGATGGAACAGTATCACCTCATCACCTAAACCATCCAGTTTTCATGCTTCGCTCTTGTCAGAAAAGATGGAAAGGCGGACCATGTTTCAGGCTTGGAAAACTGGCATGTTCATTCTAAAAACAGATGTAAAAAGCATTAAATGGGGATCATGAAAAGATAGTTTGGGCAGATTTTCTAAGCTCTCACTTGGACCACAATGGCTTCCATCCATCCATCTTTCATCCAGGTATGGGCACAGTTAGACCCCTAGTGGTACTCCATCACCAGCCTTTTCTCTGGATGGAAAAAGGGCCCTTTTTGCTGTAGCCCATTCATTAAATTAAATTTGTCAGGGAGAAAGTAGCAAACCTCCATCTCATCAATTCCAGTCAGATATGTGGTGCATTTATTTCAGTTGCAGACAGAATTGTTGCCCAACAAGTCCAATAGACATGGGCGACACATTTTCACGCCATACGCACATGAAATTGGATTTATTTCTGTGATTTGAGTGTTTTTTGTGTATAAAAATGTAACATTTTCTGGCTTTGCCTTATTTATAACTGCGGCCGGTCGTGTGACAGGAAGTCATTGAAATACTTTTATTTTAAAAACACTTTTAGATCCAAGCAAACAACATTCACTACGACGAATAATATTTGAATGAATAGCTGTGCACATGTTCACTTCCTATCCCTGAAACTTCCACCTGTTCCTCTGGAGGAATACTGAGGCTGTGAAACCTCATGAAACCTTCAGTGCTGTTTCATGAAACCTCATCTACATATGACTACTGTCCTCACTATAAGATGTGCCACCAATGCACAAAGACAATGTCCCAAATCACATCCTCTGGGTTGCGCACATTATTTTGACAGTGAAAGACGCAAACAAACCCAAGTCTTGCGAACTAGATTTGCATGTATTTTAGTAAACAACCCCTACTGGACCTAGAGTGTCAGATAGGAACCTGCCTGTAATGTGGCTGGAGTGCTTGTCCCGCCTGCCTGAGACGCTGCGTTGGATGTCATGTCAGAGGCTCCTCCTGGGGGTCCCACTGAGGTGGAGTCAGAGAGACTTGCTCTTGAGCTGGGAGGAAGTTTGTCGTCAGCCGGTGGAGAAGTGGTTTCGGTTGAATTACTGGCCGATGTTTGTGTCCGAGTCGTACAATCGACACATCCAGTGACCGTTTGTTCCTGTGAAGAAATACATTATTAATATTACAGACAGTTTTTTTTTTTACCTGACTACTGTATAGCACAACAGCGCTGTTCAAGTGCTCTCATGTAGCAGGTTAGAGGCATGGACTTAAGCATGCCACTTAGCACTTGGCAATGGTGGGTGGTTGGTCAGAGCCTCAGAGCCTCAACCTATACATTCCGTGCCATTTATGCTTAGTGCCCTTAGTTCCTGTGGGTTCCTCCACAACATAGTTTCACTCCTTGGATGTTTTATGTAGACACACCACCTCCAATTGTCATTGTTGTTGCTTTTGCTGTGTTAATCTGTTAACAAAGCTATATATATATATATATATATATATATATATATATATATATATATATATATATATAAATATATATATATATATATATATATAATTACTAAAAACTATATACTATAAAAACTATATTACTAAAATACATATATATAAACTTGTGAAGTGGTTCCTCTGCACTGGTTTTCTAGACAGAAAAAATGCATTTAGACTTTGCAACCCTTGAAATTAACCTTGAAGGTGTGAAAATTGAACTTCTTCATTAGTTAAGATCCAAGCCTTATTGGCCATGTCACCAACACGTGAGAACAAAACCGTCTTCCTCCCTTGAGTGACATTTGCAGCAACAACATGCAAAGCTTCGTGTCTTCCGCTCCACCCAAGTCCATGAGCCATGAAGACGGAGCTTTGCATGTTAAGTGACTGCTGGTGAATGCAGAGGTGGAATATGTATATCCCAATGTAAAGTCACCTACCTGAAAGCTGCTAACAACGACCACTGACAACGACCACACGCGGAGGATAAACTTCCACATTATTTTGCGCTTCAGTTTCCCTTCCATTTACAATTCCTCCCGCCGTCTCTGCCTTCTTTTATACCGTCCTGCTGGTTATCACTGAGGAATGCTGGAGATAAGTCCAAGCTTAGATTTTTTTTCAGCTATCATGAACAAAAGAAGAATTTCAGTGTGTAACAGGACAGAATAAATATGTCTTTGACAGAGACTGGAGAAAGACATGCAGGGATCGATCATCTGAAGTACATGAAAAACATGAGGTGAGGTGAAGAAGAGAGTGATGCCGGAGTGGAACACGGCTCGTTCACAATATACATGCACCAAGTCATTGTGCAACCAAACTTTTCTTTGTTGATTTCTAGCTCATACTCTTTGCTAGTAATGAGTAGATGAGATTTCATGAAACAGTGTCCTTATTTTCAGTGGTCACCAGATGGCACTGTCCACCGTTAAATGTTGGGACTTGAACTGGATATTAGGACACATCAACCTTGCAAAGGTCTTTCATGATACCTCATCTACCCATCAATAGCAGGGGATTAGATCAGCTGGGAAAAGATGTGTTAACTTGGGGACCAGCCTATGAATTACCTTCTGCCGAATGATGGTGAAGCACAAGTGTTCAGTGCTCGTGATGGACAAGTTGTTCATCTTCATCTTTGTGGTGGTTTAGTGGGTGAAATGTATTTATGAAAGTTGCAGTCCATTTAAGTTGATGTTGATGTTAAATTCGACCGACTTATTCTGAGTTCCGTTTTTCCTTCCATTACTAACTTTTGACCTGGCGAAACAAAAACAGATGATATAAATGGAATGTGACCACAAAAATGTGTCAATAAAATGTGCCACTGATACTTAAATAAAAGTCGGTAATCATAGAGTAGGCATTCTTTCACTCTGAATTCCCCACTGTGGTTAGAGCCAATGTGACAAAATGTGATGAATTCACATCCGCTCACTTGACCTGCAGCGAGGGTTTTGCAGGCATTTAATCAGATTCATCTTTTAACAAAGATTAGCTATTATGAGGCAGGATTGACTGGAGAGAACGTCCAAGAAGAACAAACCAAGTATGGGCACAAATGACAGAAATCTGGTGAATAATAATCCGGATTATGATGAACCGGCTTGAGCTCAGTCGGGCTGAATACCGGAGTCGTAGTTTTGAATTGACACTTCCATGAATGGCTTCCTCTTTAAAGTAAAGAAGCTGGACTTGGTGGCTGTAGCAGCCTCAGCCAACCTGTCTGTCAAATGAACAGGGGAGGTTTTGTTGTGGAATAATTTGACCTGTGTCATTAGAGTTACAAGGATAACTTGTTTCTCAGTACCAATGGAATGTTTAACAGATATCTACCCACTCTGTATTCCAAATACGCCAGAGATGGCTACCTTGGGCTGGAGACAGGAATGTATGTTTTGTCTGGAGATGCCAGAAGCTCTTGTGATTCAGCCAGAAGGCCAAACGTGGATATGCATGTTTGTGACGACGTATCTGGTCCAAGGAGCGCCCTTGATCCAGCCCCTACTTAATGTGTCTGTACTTTGAACAATTTGATACTGAGCGATGTCAAGCGATGAGATGATGTTACGCTGATGTGGAATAAAACAAAGCTTGTATCCCGCTACTTCTGTGGTTTCTTCCGCTCCCAACTCGACGCCCTGAGAAGTGTAAACCCCGCTGGCCGGACCACATAATTGGCGCCCAAACGTTCGCACCGAGGATTGAGGAACGTCTGACTCGATCCCCGCAGCGCAAGGCGTCCTGAGGTAAGATACCGTTTTCTTCCTCAATGTGCTGCTGGGTGAGAGCTGGATGCAGAATTGACCTCACGGTGAAAGAACCAGAGAGTGGGGAGACGGAAATCCACAGAAGTAGTGCCAAACCGACGTGTACACAAAAAAGACCAACAAAAAGGCTATTTGATACTGAGAAGCACTTGCATACCGAGAAGTGCTTGTGTGTTCTGTGAAAGCGCTGTAAATTGAGATGCGCTTGTGAGTTGCAACAAGTTTTAGAAACGTGTATTGTTTGTTTACTGCGCAGGCCTTGATGCCCGAGGTTAGTTTTTCCGGTGAATAACGACGCGGGAGTGTGACTATTTGGATAAGGGACGAAATGAGCCCGTGGCCTCCAGTTTTTGATAAAAACTGGTCACCCACTCGTTGCCATGACCGATACCGACAAGCTAGGCGTGGCCTATAATGTATATGCGAAAATATTTTATATTTTCTAGGTTCCTTTAGAGATCTTCACTCTTCCACGTCAAGATCTCTAAAAGAATACCACGGATGAGAATCTGGTGGAGACAACCTGTGACAAGTTGTGGAAAAATACAAACGTCCAGTCATTGTGAAACCAGGTCGTGAGATCCTGAATAAACGACAGCACACTCACTAGGGGCTCATAATCAATGATGCTATTATTACTATGAACAAATGCTGCATATAAAGAGCAGGACAGAGACCACCACTTAGACTAAGGACAGACGAACTGTGTGTGTATGTGTGTGCAGTCATGACGTGTGTGACAGTGTGTGTACCTGTGTGAAGTTTAAAACGTTTATCTACCTCAACTACGTAGAACTCTCATGCCACAGAACGGAGAGAGCTGTGTGGGTATATGTGTATGGCCATGATGTGTGGATGATATTGTTATTGATATTATTGACATTGGGTGTTGTGAATTGAAGTGTCGAAGTTTACCTTTTAGACTATACTTTTACTGTATGCAGTTTTCATGACAAAGAACAGAGCAGTGTGTGTGTGTGTGTGTGTGAAGGCGCGCTGACGTGCGACGGGATGAGAAATACAGAATCAACAGAGTAGAAGGTTTGAACAGATAACAGGTAACAGACTTAAAGACAGCAACAAACACAATGAATCATGAACCTGGAGGTCCATGTTTTACTGGGATATTGGTTCACTGTATGTTTAGCAAATCTTTTAAATACTAAAACTTGACAACCAAAACCAGGCCACAGTGGGGATCCTAAACCCCTCCACCACCAGGTAGACCTTGAAACATTGTATTTATTGTGTACTGAATCCCTGAACTGATGGCAAAACAAAAAATAAAAATCCAGTTCACTCCCAAAATTAAATCACTTGTTGCTTGAAAAACTTTTAAACTTTTAAAAGAGTCAAAGTTTTTAGTTTTTTTAGTTACTGAACTTCTAACATCCTTATTGACAAACTTCACATTTTTGATAATGATATTTTTTTTGTGAATTAAAAATATATGTAAAAATGGTTGAAGTTCATTGCCAGTTCATCTTTTTTTCAATGTATCATGTGTCCATGTAGTTTCAGTTCAACAAAAGGGAAAAGGTGTGGAAGAAACAGGAAGAAAAGCTGTGGCTTCCTCAAAGCTCCGGCTAAGAAGAAGGTCAAAATATCAATAATTGTATGAGGAAGTGATTGTCAAAACATAATCCAAGCTGACTTCATACGGCCTTGTGCGTTTCTCGGATAAGCACCGTTTGAGGAAGTAAGGCGAGCATGACGTCAGAGGGGTGGGGGTCACATTGACGTGATTTTGCGGCGTCTTGAAAGGAGGCAGAAGTTCGTCCAACGTAATGAAACTCAAGATTCAGTTTAAAAGCTTTCAAAATCAAAACTTTCTTCCCAGTTCTTGGACTGGTGATTGACGAAACTTGACACATAACTGGTGTTTATTCCAGAACTATTTACATCTCACTGAAGGCATCACAACTATGAATGGAATTAAGCAGTAAACAAAGAAGTGTGCAATTACTTAAAACATGTCTTATATTTTACATTCTTCACAACAGCCACCTTGATCACTCTTGGCTTCTCACGATGACCTTCATGATGCAGTCACCTGATCAGGTTTTCCAACAGGTGACTCCATCATGAAGCTCATGAAAAAGGATGCAGGTTTACACCACTGGCAACAAAGCAAAAGGTGGCTACTTTTGACTCATCTAAAATATGAAACATACTTAGAGTTTTGGTTGCTACTGTGGGAATCATGATATTTTACTTATGATCATATTCATCAAGTATCTGCTATTGAATAAACTGCTTTATAATGCTTTGTCTAGTGAAAGATTGAATCCAACAGACGCAGTTATAATGGATAAGGTAACCTCAGTTCGATCCAGTATGAGAGGTGTGTGTTTGATAAGGATAGTGTGGGAGTTATGAAAGGCAGGAACCACCCAGGAGACATCTAACCCAGAACCGGTCCAAACAGCATGAGTTGAGCCTGAGTTTGTGGGGACATCAGGGAACATCTACCTTCCCCTAACTGAAGGAATGTCGGAAGATAAGGAACCTCTGGGACAGCGATGGGTGAGGAGGATGAATTACGGAGGATGAACTGAAATGTGTAATAAAAGGGTCAGGGCCAGAGATGGTCTTTGTCACTCTACACCACTGGAGCTAAGGCTAAGTCAGGCGTAGTTGTGGACCCACAGCTCTGTTAGGGTCATGAGACTCCTCTGTCAGGGAATACATTCTTTTGGATTTTAAGTTGTGGGTTTTTGGTTGTCATTCTCACGAGTAAACAAACACGCGGAAGATTCATTAAAGGTGTAAATTCCTACACTACATAATTCCTTAGATCCTGCTTGATATATTTGATCTCTTCTGTCTGTATCTACAATGCAGAAAGTGGTAAAAAAAAAAAGAAAGATGCAAAAACACTGAATCAGTTTCTGTCGCCATCTGCTGGTGAAATGTGCACATTAGGCCGGAAATGACGTCATACAGCGTTGCCTGGCCGCGCTTCCTGACTTCAATGAATGGAGCTTGTTTTGTTTGAAATGTAAACCGTCCGATTTGTGTTTTACGATAAAACTATTAGAACTAGAACGGTTTTGTCTAGAAATGAGTCGGGATACAATTTGAAGTGCGACTTTATTCACCTCTCGTTGACGAAGGTGAGTGTTTGTCGTTGCTAGCTTTGACTGGACGCGCGTTGTTAGCTAGTTGGGTTGGTCTCGCTTTACGTGTTGCGACCATGAGGCTTTATATTGTTGTTCTGGGTCAGTGGTGCCGGGCTCATCACACTGGACGGGAGAGTTGACGCGCCGTCTTTTGTTTGTTTGGCCAGACATGGCAGCCTCACTCCCACAGAAGGCTGCAATGGCAGGCATGGCCCCCCAGCAACAAGCCCACCTCAACCCCGGCGCGGGTCCGGTCCCGGGTCAGCAGGGAATGCCTCCTCAAGGAGCCCTGAGAGAGATCTCCCCCGTGTTCCTGTGTCGAATCGGACAGGAGACGGTCCAGGACATCGTCACCAGAACGATGGAGATTTTCCAGATCACAAGAGCCACACAAGTAAGACACAAAAGTGCATCGATTCTAGTAGTAATTCATACTAAAATACTCAAGAGATAAGTGCCGATTTTACTAGTTAAGGGCCCCTGAAATATTCTGTGATCCTAACATAAATCTGAACCAGAGTTGTTGCTCATTTTAATAAACCATTTCTTATTATTAAGAGAAAATAATTGTTGAAATGTGTGTCCTCCGTATGAAATATGATTTGCTCAATATTCACAGAAGACTTGCTTCAGCTCAAACTCCACGTTTCATCTTTAATGTTTGAGGTTTTTCTTTTTTAAAAATCTTGTTTCATGTTTTATTCAGCTGCCCAACGGTGTGACCCAGAGTCAGGCCATGTACCAGGATCGCTTCGGAAAGCTGCAGGAACACTTAAGACAGCTGGCTCTGCTCTTCCGAAAACTGAGACTTCTGTACGAGCGCTGTGTGGAGATGACATCTGACCTGCAGGAGGCACCGCCAGAGGTTAAAACGTTCCTCATTCTTCCTACAGTATATCACACTTCCTACTGGCCGCTGTGAAGCCTGTATTACTCATAAGTTGATGCGTTCGGAGTGACGAACACAGTAACATGTTGTATTGTGATGTGAATAGTAATAACAAATACAGTGGTACCTGGGTTCTCGACCACAATCTGTTCCAGACGGCCGTTCGAGAAGCGATTTGTTCGAAATCTGAATCGATTTTTCCCATTACAATGAATGGAAAAAGAAATAATGTGTTCCAAGCCTTAAAATAGGCTTTTGTAGGAGTGAATGTAGAGTGTCTGCTGCAGGTGCGCTGTTCCTCTATGTGTGTGGCCGCTGCATGTGGGAGGGGTTGCCGAGTGAGTGACGTCTCTCCAGAAGTGAAGAGGTGCCCGGTGCGTGTCCAGCTCTGAATGTGCGCTTCTGTGCAGTTTGGCTGTGACAAAGTCATAAACCAAGTCACGCTCTGTCCCAGACTCGCCTCATCCCTGTCCCAGCTCCAGCCCACAACAGGACATCAAACCCTGGAGTGAGCGCTCCAGCACCTCCCCTGTGACACTCTACCACGGTCCAGTGCGGAGACAGGAAAGGTTTTACACCTCAATATGAAGAAAAAACAGATGTTCGAATTCCGAGACGTTCGAAAACCGAGGCACCACTGTATTTGGAAAGTGTTGGAAACACTTGTGTAGTGTCAGAGGTTGTTTTGAAACGTATTTGAATTTAAATTGCTCAAAATTAGGTGTGAAACGTATGTGTCCTCTGATGTGTTCTTTATGAAATGAAATGAACTTTTTTGGGGTCGTGAAGGTCCACTTTCCTCGGGTAAGTTAGTGTTATTATCACAACTAGTGGACAATGAACCCGTCGGCAACTGACTTAATAGTAGATTATAGTCGACTAAGTCAACTGCTTTTTGTATGTATGTATCTTATATAAAACATCTCTTGTTGAATCCATTTGTATCATGATACGATTACTTGACATGATAAACATCACATAATGAGAACCGTGTTTTCTCTGGTGTAGTTACATCACAGCAGTTTGGATGTTTGCTCTGTAAAAACAATGTCCCTAACACGGATATTCTAACCTAATGCAGCTGGTACCATATATGGGAGAGGAACTTACCGTCGCCCAAGTGGAGCCGTGCAGTCCTGCGGTCCACCAGGAGAGAAATGAAGTTCTCGAGGTCTGTTCTCTGTTTTGTTTTGTCTACAAATGGGACTATAACCTGCATATAAATGTTAAAAAATTAAACGTTTTGAGCAGGTAATAACCATGGTGGTGTCCACCATCATCAGTTTTTTCCAGTTTATCAACACCAACCTGCAATTGAAATATAGATTCGCAATGGCATGATTCCAAAAACATCGAAGTTAACGGGAGAATTCTATTTATGGCTCCTCTCAATGAAGTATGGTGTTATTGCTCTTTGTGTCCTCTAGGGGGTAGCAAAGGTACATTTCCCGTTGTGTTTTGGCACATTCAGCCCTCTGGACGCCACAATCGAATTTGATAAATTTGAACGACAGATGTGCTTCATGCAGCAGAATTTAAACATAAAACTCTCATAGAGGTAAAGTCATTACATCAACGTATCCCCAACTCCTTTCTCAATTTCTGTCCCGAGTGTCCCTGAACATCTGGTCGCCCAAAGACTACACATCGAGTTTGACTGACAGCTGGTGAGAGCAGCAGCACAAACCTCAGTGAGCTTAAACAGAGTTGCGACTCAAACTTATTCTACAGTCCAGGTTTTCAAGAACAAAATGTCTCTTTTGTTTGCAGTAACAAAACACTCTGAGAGTGTCAATAAACTATTCAGTAACCTTTGTTCTCCCTCCTCCTCCTCTGCAAACCACATGCAGCTCCCTCCTTGGTTCAGATCAGTCGTATTCTTTTCTATGTCTGTGTATAGTTTTACAGAAAGAATTTGACTTTGGGCAGTTTAGAGTTTGCACTGTACATTGTGAAACTCAACCCAGTACCTTTATCTTCACGTTTTGTGTGTCTAAACATGATCTGTCCACACGAGGCTCATCTGTTTGTATTGATGGCTTCTAATGTTATATGTACATAATGTATTAACACAGAGGCACCTCAATCCCTTACAATCCGGAATCAAACTATTTTAAATATTAGTTTCAAGAAAATTTTCCCCTGAAAAAATGTCATTTGAATGCACCACAAGAATTGGTTGGTTATGCCTGAACGCACCCAATGTGTAAATGTAGTATAACATCATGAAGAAAATCTAAACGTTATTTTAGAAAGCATCAAAACATTTTATTAGAAACTAGAATAACACTAAATATAGTTCAAGAAAAAAAGGTAAATATGCAAGTGTAATAATACATAAAAAAAACCCCCAAAGTATCACTAAAAAAACAAAAAGATTTAGCTGGAATTGTAAAATAAATAAATGCTGTCATTGTTTGCTCAAGCGCTATGTTTCCTGGGCTTGCTGGAGCCTTCGACTATCAGACGGTGCTGTGAACCCAGCTCTGCTGGTGACCAGATAAACTCAGGACGGACTTTAAATGGAAATGAATTTGCATGTCTCAATTTTCATATTTAGTTTTTTCATCTTGTCTTTAAATCCATCAAGTTAGTGTTCATTACTGGATCAATCCGCTAGGCACGTCCTCGTTCTAACGTCAGTGATCTGTGTCTCCATGCAGAAAGTGCGCCTGAAAAACCAAGAGATGAAGGTTCTTATGGATCAAATGCGGAACCTTTTGTGGGACGTAAACGCCATGTTGACACTGAGAAAATGACGGCCCTCCACCCCGAGGTGTTTCCTCCCACTCACAGCGATTCTTCCAGACGGCCATAAACTGTTCAAAAGCAATCCGCCTGACTTGTTTTCAGGACGAACATAAATGATTTTTTTTTTAATGAAACTGGCATATGTTTGTGTGAACACCAGGCAGCTTCAAACTCATTTAAATGTTTTAATTACAATGTGTTTATTGAGTTGTTGCGGGCCAAGTATTGCGTCGAAACTTGTTTGGCCTTGGGCACGCGTTTTGGGTTGAAACACTCATTACATGTATTTCTGAAGTTTCGCCTCAAGGATCTCGACTCGAAACTCGCTTGACTTCACTTGGAGAAGAAGCTGCTGTGACAAGTCTGTTTGCTTAAAAGAAGACAAAAAAAACAAACGCTCGGCAGGTTGCGGGAATATGAGTTATGAATTTCAATGAATTGCTCGGCAGCTATGAACCTCAGGTGCGTCTGTGCTCGTGTTCAATGAGGTGGTCTTCCTTCGTGCTCCATTACTGACCTATTTACCAAAAAGGGTTGTTCACCAGTTCTGTGTTTGAATTTAATTTTGTTGAAGAGATGCATATGTTTTTTTTTTTTTTGTACTTGTGTTTTAAATTGAAGGTCTGTGCTCGTACAAGTCTTGTTATTAAATAGTGTACAGGATTCCAAACAGTCTGATCCTTTATGGCACTGGCCCCCAACCACCGGGCCGGAACCCAGTACCTGTCCGCACAAGAAATAATTATTTCTGTTTTCCGTAATAATTTTTGTCTGAATTATCTTTTATTTTGAAAATCCTTTTTTTTTTTTTTTTAATGACCGGATTCTCTCGGTTAAGCCTCGGCGACTTGCGAGCCAAAATTTAACCCACAAGCTCGCAAAACGGCCGTTTCTTTGCGAAGGAGAAAAGGCTCAGTGAAGAGACAGGACAAGAACCTACGACTTCCAAGACGAAGAAAGTTACCAGTACTGGGAGTCGTACTTGGAAATATGGCTTTATCGCGACCGTCTACCGTCTCTCCTACATGGGACTGTCTTGTTGCAGAGAAACAAACTCGGGGCTCCCATTGCTTTTAGGGTTTTATCAATTTTGTCGATTTTTGTGTTGTATCCGTATGTTCTTTTGAAGGCATGTTTAAACGTTACTATAGCGACCAGAGTCAGAGAGCATTAGGGCACTGGTCCAGAGGAGACTTTGTGAGTCTTAGTGGACACACAAACATGCAGAGGCCTGGCAACTTCATACCACCCAGGCCACGTTCCGATTGTCAAGTGTTGACCGGTCCGTGGTGATAAAAAGGTTGGGGACCACTCCTTTTTTGTCATGCAACTGCTGTAGCAGAGAAATCTTCAGTTATACACATTGATAAAGGGAACTGAACCCAACTGTTTCACTTCTCACATATGCATACTGACACTATGTTCTCCACTGGAACCTCAACCACTTACATTTAAGTACCGTGTTTACTGAATTGCTTGTAGTTAGTGGTTTTTCCTGAGCTGTTACCACCAAAACTAGGTGCGAAACATCCCTCAAGATGTACCACAGCAATGGAGCTTTGCTTTTAGCTGGGTTGTATTCTCCTGGTGCTCTGGCTCCAGTACACAGACAAGACCTGGGTGTGTGCCACACTGTCCCATATAGTGTCATTCAGCATCAGCCAGAGTTGGTGGCTGTGTCTTACTGCAGTACAGGCAAGTTCCTTGACTGAGTCTGACGTCTGAGTCCAACCATCTTCATCAACCTTAGAGTCGAAGACGCTATGAAACTTCCGCTTCAGTCACCAGACCTTTCCGTGGGACTCACCACTCCACGATGGAAACTTGCAAACAGGATTTGTACACCATACACAGGAATCTCCTCGCAAGGTGGGAGTGTGAGGAATGGAGTGCCAGACCAACCGACGTGTAGATGCAGCGTCTCCGGTTACAACGAAGCTAAACCAGTTGAAGTGGGTGAAGACAGAGCTGAGCCAAAAGCCAATGCCCTAAGTAATTGTACTAGTTGAACACTCAATGAGTTTGACAATGTGTCTGTTGGTTCATGTCAAATATCCTGTTTGAGTGAGTATGGCCAGTTTTTGAGGGAAGTGGAGTGTTTTATTTCCAGCTTTAATAAAAGACCAGAATTTGCGCTTAGAAATCAATTCATTTATTGGACCATGTTTTTATTATGTGTTATCATCTCCTTTGCTTGGCAACCATCCCGGCACAGCAGTTCAGTTACACTCACACACGCACGCACACAGACTCACACTCGCTCACCACCCAGAGTGCACGGCACCAGTGCAGAGTACCATGGGTTCTTCTGGCATTAGCTGCCTTCTCTTCATTGTTTTAACATCAGAGCCATCAAAGGTTTGTCTCCAGAGGCCCCTAAACTCTCTTCAAGGCCTCTGATAATGTTTTTAGGTGAACATCTTGCAGTTCTTCTTCATTTTGCCTTCATGTATGTCCAGTCTGGGACAGTCCACCAGGGTCTGCCATGCTGTCACAAACCAACCTGTTTCTGACGGGTCCATCAGAAGGCCACAAGTCCAGCCCATGTTTATGCCCTTTCCAGGTCTTTGTACTTCTTGCGGAAGACCGACACCTGATCCTTGAAAAGCACTGGGTCAAGGCGGAACTGCGAGTGCACCAGAGGCATGTAGCCAAACCAGTTGGCAAAGGTGTTGATGCACTCCTGGCGTTGGTTGAAGTGCTCAGGATTGGCCCAAGGAACCGTCTTCGTGCCCTGGTGAGTGAAAGAAGCGGTGAAAGTCTAATACCACTAGCTCGCCGCGAGTGGTCTACCCACCTGCGGGCCGGGAAGCTCCTTGTACTGCTTTCTCTGGGCCACTTTGATCGGTGGCAAGTGCGTCACAGCAGAGACCAGGAAGTTCATGAGGATGTCCTCACAGTTGGAAGTGCGATCCACCAGAGTTCGCAAAGACTGGGGCAGGTAATGCGAGAACAGGTAGTGGTAGTACCTGCAGACATGGCAGTGAGAAAATATGTGACTGACGCGGAAGTTGAACACACTATCAAGCCCCTTTCCCGAGCCACTTCAGTGAGGGAAAATAAATCAATTACAAATCCTGCCGATCATCTTCCAGTGGTCATTTAGACGGTGGAATCTCTTGGGAACTACTGTGGCAACATCTTTACATGACGGCCGAAACATCGCGATGGACTTCTGTCTGCATTCTGCTGCCTGACAACATTTTCAAGAGGCTTTGCCAAAGTTTCACCTCTCTGTTGTCTTACTCATGAAGATAATGTGTGCAGTAAAGGTCTACAAGCCATAAATAGATCCACATCATCTGCAAAACTGCTTGCATATCCATCTACCAAAGTGGCCTCCTACTTCTTCTGCTCCGGTAATTGAACAACTGGGGTTGCCACAGCCAGTCCTCCACCTTCACGTATCTTGGTCATCCTCTTGTCACACCTCCATGTCCCCCACACACCTTCCAGGTGATGTTCCCCTTTGTTTATCTTCAACATTCCCAGTCCATTACTTTGTCCTAACCATCTTGGCCTCCCTAACTTTGTTTCCACACTTCTCCACAAGTGACACCGCACTTCTCCCTGATATACTTTTATCATCGGATCTTTCTTGGTATTTCGGATGAGATGTATAAATTTGACTCATGAGTCTCTAAACCAGGGGTCACCAACGTAGAGCCCGCTGGTAGTCCGGTCACACAGTGCCCTTGGAGTAGCTCGCAGTTGCTCAAAGATTCATGACCCCAGCTCTAAACCAAACATCATGGCGCTGACGTCCACTGTCCTATAAAGCGTCCTTTCAACTCCCCTCATCTCTGTCCAGTACTCTGGATCCCAAAAACGTAATCTGCTTTCACTCCTTCCTCTCTGAACTCTTCCTCCTGTCTTGTCTTAAACTCCCTTTCATTCCTCTTCTCTCCACCACCTCCCCCGCACTCACTACATCAGGAAAACAAGGCGAGAAACCTCTCTGTTCACGTGAGTAAGAAAATCAAGGTATGAAAGGGCATATGTGGCAGATGTCACAGGAGTACGTTTTTTATGTAAAGACGGGGGTCGTGATGTATGTTGATGGTATGTATCTGGGACAAGTTAACCCTTTCACCATCCGTAGGGGGTTGATATTTATAGAGCAGAACCAATTAAATCCTCCCGTTCATTACAGATGTCTCCATATTTGACAAGTAAATCCCGTCTTATTTCACTTTATATGTCTTTTTCTGCTTGATTTTTATTTGTAAAAGCAACGCGGCAGCCTTGCAAGCAGTTGTGATATCTTAAAACACCACATACGACATGCATACAGCTGACAGAAGGGTGTTGTCATTGATGTAGAACAGTAAGTATTTCAGAAAGGTAGCATTTATAGCATGAGCCTTATGAGAACATGGCTTGCAAACCAGTGTGTGTTGACTCCTATTATACATCAATGAGTCAAATTTCCCTTTAAGACTCTCAGCTGAACTTTCTGCAACCCTCTGGTGTGATACACAGAATCTGACTCCTGACTTTCAGTTTGACTCAGATGGGCACACATACCACTAACATCCTGTCGGGAGTCAACGCTCCGCTATTCTGACAAACTACAGAGAAAACCAGTTTCCTCTTGGGCCTTCTCTCGCAGGAATGACTTAGATTGCATCTTCTCTGTGAATGCCTCGTTCTAGACTTGTGTCAGAGCAAATGTTCCAACACTGATGGTGCAAAAAATCCCCACCGGAATATAAGAAAGAGATTACAGTCAGTGGTTCACTTTTCTCTGCATTCAATCCACTCCTGATGATGAAGCTTCATGAAGCGTCACGTTCAGCTGTTAGTGGTTGATGTGCTTGAGAGAGTGCCATCTGTCATTACCATTGGTTGCTGCGACATGTTGAATATTTCCACTGTGGGACTAAAAAAGAACATCTAATCCCATGGACTCCATGAAGCTTTGTCCCCCAAAAGTAGAAAATGCCCTTCTTTTATTTAAGAAAACCAGGTGTCCAATGGAGAACCTGACAGCAAGGATTCAAGTCGTGGTTTTCGTTTCATGTATCTCGTATGACTGCGTAAGCCGTAAGCAGCAGTTTGCCCCTTTCATGGTGCAGGTGACATCAGCATCTGAAGGTGACAGCTGAGCAACAGTGGGGTTATTTTGTGTCTCCCCGGTAACCTTCTAGAGAAAGGTGAAGTGAAGCTTGCGTCATTTGAACTGTTAGACGACTCTCAACTTGACTGCATGTCACCTACAGATGACTCAACTCCACTTGCTTAGGGAAGTTGCTACCATGGTCTGGTCTTTAAGTTGAACTCCTTTATATTGCATTTAGGTGAGACAAAACTGATCTCACTCCTAAAAGTGTCAAATATTCCAGTGTTTGAAGTCTGCTGTTTGCTCTAAGGGGGGGGGGGGGGTTATCACCATGTCCCTCACGATATTTTGCCAACTGTAATATCATAGTACAATAACTATCGATATATTGACATAAATCTTATTCACAATGCATCTATTCAGAATTTATTGACTGCACTGGCACCAAGAGGAAATACAAAATGTTGTCAATTTCACATGAATGACAACCTAGAAAAGCAAAATATTTACTTCACAGAGGCCATTCTTTTCTCTCACAGACGACATTGCCTGCAGAGACTTGTCAGACTAATCTAGGCCAGCGTTTTTCAACCGGGGTGCCGCGGCACACCAGTGTGCCATGAGAGAGTGTCAGGTGTGCCGTGGAAAAATGATCAAATTTCACCTCATTTGTCTGGAGATAGAGGTGTTCGACATGTTGACATTAAATCACAACATTTAGAATGTGTTGAGGAGCAGCCAATGTGAGGAGATCACATGGATTCACTGCTGCTGTGGTGCGCGGCGCTCCTCTTCCCACACACTCACAACCAAGAAGCCGCTCACATGCGCAACTTCCAGCTGTTTTTAAACCTGGTGCGCCTCTAACTTGACCACACACTTTCACCACAGAACCCTGGAGGGAGGGATCCTTGTGGGACCCGCTACGCCAAAGACTGTCTGCACCGCAGAGCTAACAGAGCCTCACTTAAAAACTACTGATACTCATGGACTGTCAAAGTTTGCTTTGTGGTTTAAAAGTTGGCCAAAAAGTCAATCCACAACACAAATAAATGTGCTCTAAAATGTAAAGAGAGAAAGAATAATTGTTTTTCTGAAGCAAGTTCAGGCAAAGAAGCTAAGGATTTGTCTGGAAACTCAAAACTACAATACAATCATGCAAAAGAGAAGTGATAAAATTGAAACACTTATTTAAAGTAAGTAAATAAATAAATAAAACATGATATATTTCGCCATATTGCCCGCCCCTTTCTGGACACATTTGAAACAAATACATTTTTTGCAATTTGCTTCTGCAAATATCCTGGCAAAATAACAACCTACAGTGTCCTTAAAAGACTGAAGTTGCAGACCCAGTTTCAAATTACAAACATGTCACTAGGTCTATTCCCAAGTCCCACCTCAGCAGGTTACCTGTGGTAGAAGGCAGCTCCAGTCAGCACTATGGAGTAGTCATTGGTCCACTTGGAGGTATAACCCCAGGCGTGCTTCACGGGGTCCCAGAAGTGGCTCCTGGGAGGGTACCCCACAATCCTCTCAGGGAAGCTCCGCCACACCAGGAAGGCAAAGTTAACCTGAGCAAGCGTGAGTCACTCTTCTATTTCTGTACAATAAGGACGATAGCAGAGAAGTCCACTGTTCACAGACCTCGCTGGTGAGCAGAACTGTATCCTCGTCCAGACTCAGCACTGCTTCCGTTTCTATGGCAACGTGAGGTAGAAACCGACTGGAGGCCTGAGAGACAAACATTACAGTTGATGATGTTTGCCATGACGGAGAAGTAGCTTTCATCAGTTTGTGAGAGGAATCTGACTTCTTTCTAATAGAGAGAGAAGTGGAGGGAAAGCTGACTGACATTTGGGAAAGTGGTTGTCACACGGATGGCTGGACATGCCAGATAGGAAATGAATCAGAAGGCTGACAGGATGAGTGAGGCACAAACAGGCAGACCCGTCACGCATGGAGAGTGGGCTTGAGAGCTGACGTCGCCGCTTACCTTCCGTCTACCGTCCGTCACGGTGAGCGGGACCGGCATGGGGGGCCATTTGCTGCGACTGGGTGGCGGCTTCTCACTGTTCCAGATAATTATGATCTGCAGGGAAAAAAAAGTTAGAGCACTAAATCATCTCAAGGCCTGTCGCCGCCTGTGAAATTCAAATTTGTGTCCAACTTTTCTCCCGTGTTTCTCATTTACAGTTTGTCATGTCGAAAAATAGTGTATTTGTTTTTTAAACACTAGTACATGCGTGATCACATGGTCTCGAAACTATTAAAAAATAACAAAATAATCACGGTTACGATGGAGAGAAAATGGCAAAAAATCAGGGTTTGATGGTTGTGTTCTGATGTGTTTGTGTGTGTAATATTTATGTGATAAACTTATAAAACAAAAGTTAAAAGTCACCATTACCATTTAGATCATAAATCATTTAATTTAAAAATCTTGAGTCAAAACAAGTTGCCTAAGGCAAAAACTTTTATTTATCACTAAATAATATGACTGTGAAATATTGCAATGAAAAATATCCTAGATATCTGCACAAGAATAATAACAATAATAACAAAAAATGACAAAAAAATATTTTTTTGGGATGAACACTTCATAAAATGTATGAAAAAATCAATTACAAAATTATATGTCTGTGAAATACCTGTATGAAGGAAAATTTACTAGAAATTTTCACAAGATTAATTAAAAAATATGAATAAATAACTCAATTTTTTGGAATATGACTGTGAAATTTAGAGGAAAATTTACCAGAAAATATGCACAGTAATAATAGTAACAATAATAATTCACAAATACTAGTGAATGTATACAATTTCTTTTTCCAACAGATACTTCAACACCTCATACACTGTACATCTACCTCTACGGTATAGCAACCATATATTCTGTTTATAAAATGACAATACAGATGGAGCGCGATCATACCTGGGAGCAGTACTTGGACTTGGAAACCACCTGAAGTAGCTTCATGATTGGCTGAGACTGGGAAACCAACGGTGACACGGCGTGGATGACAGCAGTGAACTCCTGACCCGGAGTGACCCCTAGAATTATAAAAACAAAACCAAATACATCTCATCTCCAGCTGCACTATGATGGAATGAGGAAGTCTGGAAAGTGTAAACCGATTACCTAAGCCAAGATAGAAGAAAGGGAAATGTGCAAGATGTGTGGAGTATTCCGGGAGGACCAGCAGCCCTCCTGGCAGGGAGTTCCACATGTACTTGTTCCTGGACACGTGAGAAAACACTCGGTCCTTGATGATCTGTGGACAAACGTTTGTGCGATATTATTGTTTTGTTTCTAAAAAAATGTGCATTTTATTTTTTGAGCTTGCACTATAAAGTTGTGCCCACTAGATGGCACTTTCTGCAGCATTATCTTTGGCTCATAATTCTCCAACCCAGAACACCACCCTTCAGCTCTGAAAATGAGGCTTCATGAAGCTTCATCTGACTTCACAACATCAGCAACAGTATTATCTAATTTGGGCCCATGGTCTCTCATAACCCCAGTCCAGGTCTCAGTCTTTGCTCGTCTGACTTTCTCCAGCAGGAGGAGATCATGTGGCGGGGTGCATCTGTTTGAAGCCCCCAGGACTTCTGCAGCTGCACAGCTGTGTCTCCAGAGGAAAGGTCCCCCCCTCCGCATGCTGTATGTATATAAGCAGCTTATCAGCAACCTCCAGAAACCTTCCCTTTATTATCTGCAGCATAAATCCCTGGAAGAAAACACACCAGAGTCGGCCAGGCCTGCGTTTCTTTAAAGCCCCAGACAGTCTGTGTGATTTCTCAAGATAGGGAAATTGGGGGCTTCTTACATTTATTGCCAGCCATAGAAGAAAACTCCTGGATCAGGACGTTCAGTTGCTTCACAAAACTTGCAACTTTGCCGTTAAAATCATTTTCTTGACCGTCTGTGTGCAACAGTAGGTTGGTGTAGCATAGTAGTGTGGTTAAATCCAGCCTGTATTTGGATGTCGTTGTGAAATGCGCAGCCTGATCATTGCAAGTACAAGATCAGCAGATGGCGACTGATATTTCGAAGCATGATAACGTATCATTTCTTTAAATGAGGGGATTTGGGGGGGGGGGGATCGGATGCGAGGCCCGCTTTGAAAAATGTTCCCTGCAGCCACAGGAGTAGATATCAGACGGAGAAAGAGCCGAAATGTCGAGCGCAAGCGACGATCCAGCCTCGTAATTACGCCGATAAAAGAGAGGTTTGATTCAAATACCAAAACAGCCATGATGAGCGTGTGAGCGGTGAAAACACACCACTTATAGCAGAGGTGAAGTGAAACCCTGTGTTTATAGCAGCTTAATGTTTTGACAGGAAAGGAAACGGCGCCTTGTGACGGCAAAGTCGAGAAATAAACAACACATCTGACAATTTAATCATGGAAGTGCAGGTGATGTCGCTGAGCAAAAGAAAATGAAACTGTTGTGTTGTTGTTGTGTCCTATGATAAGAAAAGCTATCATTTTTAAAAAACATACAAGTAAAGATTTGGTTGCTAGATTTACCTCAAAAGCTGCAAAGAAAGACAATTGAATCTACAACAAGGTACAAGAAAAGATAGTGATTCTACTTCATTGTTTGGTAGATTTCAAGGCAGCTCTTTTGAAAGTTGTGTCTCAGCGTGTGCAGAGGTTGAGGACAAACCTCCAGTGTAGTCAGGACGATCTTGTCCACGGACGAAAAGTACGCCTCCCACAACATCTGGGTCCTTTGTCTGAGAGCCAGAACTCTTTCGTTTTCTACTGCTCTCACTGTGGACGGCACCTGGGGGGACAGAAAATATGATGGGAAAATAAGTGACGCCAAAAACAACAAATGATTTCCAACATTTAAATATTGGTGAATTTGGAAAGGAGTCTGTTATGATGCATTAATAACAGGAAGACATGAATCCACATATGTGAATATCATCGACACCTTTAAGTCTTTGTAGGAACATTTTTTTCTGCAGTGGGAATTGAGCGCTCACAGTGGAGTCAAGTGTTTCCAGAACAGTGTTTCAACTGGACACCTAGGACTTGCGCATGTCCTGAGTAGGGAAGTGTGGATGTTCCAACGTCATAATGCATTGCATAAATGTGTGTCGGGAAGTAGGGATAACCTTTGGACATTTCTATTCAGGATTGTCCTCCTTCAAAATACGTTGTTCGTATAGGGAGCTCAAGCATCTATTTCGGGTATATTTAACTTGGTAGATGCCCACATGGACGAGTCAGGGCACAATGGAGGAACTACATCTCTCGGCTTAGGAATGCAGTATGGAGGGGGAGTGTTGGCCTCTTTGGTCCTTCAACATTATGCTGATAATCAGTGGAAGATGGATGGAGAGACGGATGGATGGTAGTTAATCCATTGAATAATACATTACAGACAGAAAAATCTACTTGACAGATTCATGTTCAATTGGAGTTCAGGGTGGACGTGAGACTGCAGTTAGTTATAGGGTGCAGAGATAAAGAAAGTGGAGGACTTTAAGTACTTGAGCTCAACTGTCCAGGGCGATGGAGAGTGTGAGAAGGAGGTGAAGAAGCGTGTGCAGGCAGGATGGAATCATTGGAGAAAAGTGTCAGGTGTGATGTGCGACAAAAGGGTGTTGGCAAGGATGAAAGGGAATGTGTCCAAAAGGGTGGTGAGGCCAGCAATGTTGTATGGTTTGGAAACAGTGGCACTGAGGAAAAGACAGGAGGCAGAGCTGGAGGTAGCAGAGATGAAGATGCTGAGCTTCTCTCTGGGAGTGAGCAGGATGATGATAGGATCAGAGGGACAGCACATGTGCTCAGGTGTTTGGGAGACCAAGTCAGAGAGGCCAGATGGAGATGGTTTGGACATGTACAGAGGAGAGAGAGCCAGTACATTGGTAGATGAAGATGTTGAGGTTGGAACTGCCAGGCAGAAGGTGGAGAGGAAGGCCAAAGAGGAGATTGATGGAGGTGGTGAAGGAGGACATGAGGTTTGTAGGTTTGAGAGAAGAGGAAGCAGAGGACACGGTGAGATGGAGGAAGCTGATCCGCTGTGGCCACCCCTGAAGGGAGAAGCCGAAAGAAAAAGAAGATGTTGAAAAGACATGTACAGAGGAGAGAGAGCCAGTACATTGGTAGGAAGATGGTGAGGTTGGAACTGCCAGGCAGAAGGTGGAGAGGAAGGCCACAGAGGAGATTGATGGAGGTGGTGAAGGAGGACATGAGGTTTGTAGGTTTGAGAGAAGAGGAAGCAGAGGGCAGGGTGAGATGGAGGAGGATGATCCGCTGTGGCCACCCCTGATGGGAGAAGCCGAAAGAGAAAGAAGAAGATCGTAGACATGGTCTTGTTAATTGAGTGTAGCTGAGTAGAATAACACTCTTTTAAACAGTTTCCATGACACCAGAACATCAGCACATTTTGCTCCAACTGAATCTACATTCAACCATTTGTAAACAAACAAAAAGAATATTCCAAAACACCTCACAAAATCTGCAATGAGCAACACAGTGCAAAAGCCAGCTGACTCCGTGTTGATATCGGGTTTTTCAGGTTCAATTGTTACCTACGGTAATTAGATGATGAATAAATGAGGGCTCCAGAGTGATTTGCGCCAACAGATTCAATCACAACAAGAGTTAAGCTCGTCAGCTTAACCAGAGTGGAGGAAAAGCTGCGAGAGGCTTCACGTGGTCGGCTTCTTCAAAGCCTCTAGTGTTCACACATTTCCTAATAAGCAGCAGTTAGCGACGCCTTCAAGCTGCTAAACATCGCCCTCTGCATCCTCGCCCCCCTGTTGTAACACTGGTCTCCTCTCACCCAGGCTTCCTCACACTCCTGACACACTTTACTCACATGGGAACTGAGACTCTAATTAAGAGAAAGTTGGGAGGCAAAGATACGGCCGGGGGAGGAAGGCCATCTTGGTAGGGGGGTGGGTGTATCAGGAGAGATGGGTTCGTTCGAGGGGGCGATAGTGCCGGAGGAAAGAGAGAGAGATTAGTTGTAGTTTAGTTCGCAGTTTACAGCTTCCTTGTAGGTAGTGTTTGGGAGGTGGGGTATCAGAGTGGTTGGTAGGATGGTCAGAATAAGTGGAAGTGGAAGTGCAGAGTCAAAGATAGGTCACTCAGTAGGAGTTAAGAATGGCCTCTTTCTGAGGACACATGCTGATGAGAGAGCAGGACTTGTACGACAGTCTGTATATTGGTAGAGTAAAGTCAAGAGAGTCGATCGGAATTTGATAAATGTACAGGTATATGGGACACGAACAGGTGACGGACGGGGGCTCCCCTACACGACGAAGTGGTCGTCCACTTGGGGGCCGTCTGCTACTCTACTTTGAAAGCTGTGTCCCATTTTTCAGTACACACTCCAGTCAGCAGGGGACAGCGTGGTAGACCTGTTGTTACAGAGCGAGTAATTCTACAACAAACTAGACACCTCGGCAGTCGTCGATGACTGAGCGGTTCTGTTGAACCATTATCTGTCAAACACTGGCAATGCGGCTGTTTTGTTGTCTTTTGTCAAGTTCTTTTTCTTGCAAATGATTACAAAACATACACAACACATTGACTGGTGGCCTTCCTGCATGGACCAACCTCCGAAAGCCCAAACCTCCTAAAGGGGTTCAGGTTAATTCTGCACTCTAAATTGCCCATAGGTGTGAACGTGTGAGCGAATTGTTGTTTGTCTCTATGTGTGCAGGGTGTCCTCCGGCTATCACCCTTTGATGCTGAGATTGGAACAGCTCCCGCTGCAACGCACCTCTGGAGGACAAAGTGGAATAGAAGATGTATTTACTTGTTTCCAAAGACAGTATTCAGAGGTATTCATACCCCCTCTCCATGCACACCGACATCCGGTTCGCTGATGTTCACATCTCAGATGTTTTTGACCCAAGACAGACACCGTAGTACAAGGACTCATCCGTGGTTTGTCGGTACAAGGAGTGATGGGTGGGAGGTGTAGTGAGCCGTTGGCAGGCAAGTTGGTGGGAAGGTAAAGTTGGCAGGAGTAGTGAATATGGGCAGGTGGCAAACACAGTAGGATGAGCTTGGTGCAAGGAGTGGTAGGTGAGAGTAAAACACAGATTTGTAATTTGGTTTGGTTGTCTCACCACTACAGAATTGCAAGAGAAAGTTCAATAAAACAAAAAAGAGATTTGTCTTCCAACAGAAAGAGTATTCCCAGAGGAAAACCTCAGATTACATACAAAAGCCAGACTGGAGTTTGACTGTTTTATAAGCTAATAAACACAAATGAAATATCACGCACTTCCATACTTCCCTCACCGTCATTGCTCATTCACACCCTGCTGTTCCTGATCTTCCTGAATCTTTGAAGCCCTGGGCTTTAGCCATTAACTGAATTTTAATTCCTCGGCTAAACAGGGTCGAGATGGAAGCAGATCAATTGGGATGAGACGTGGAATTTGTGAGAGAAGAGAGCTGAGGTTTGAGCTGTGTTTATACTGTTTACAGATGTGCCGGTGTGTGAGGAGACGCAGGCTTTGAACCGCAGCCGGATTAAGACCCGGTTCAGTCTCAGAGGGCTCCGACGTGCAGCCAAACGGTTTGATACAGGTAATTCCTGAGTTTAAATCCAGATTGGTGCATGTTTGTTGGTGATTACATGCCGCCCATGGAAAAGCCTCTCCCTAAAACTCAAATCTTCTTGTACACGACGGTGCTAGGTGAATTATACCCCGCCAAAATAATGTAAAATTGTGAGCACATCATGCACTGGTGTATGTCAGAGGACCTCGCCATAAGAATAAAAAACAAACAAACTAACAAACAAAAAGCATTGGTACCTGCAACAGTAACCTCTCGTCCCCCTCGATGACCGCCTGGTTCCACTGAATGACATCAGAGAATGGCAGCTCCCATCCGTTACTCAGCAGAACTGGAATACACGCCGCCTGGAAACCAGAGCAGAATTAAAAGTGTTAAACTACCACGAATCAAAAGAATATTCAGAATCCACTTCCAATGTCTGAGTCAAATTTAGCCATGATGGTGAACTGATGGTGGTCAGATGCAAATATACGCCAGAGGGTTCAAACACATTAGAGCCACGGTACAGATGTCCAAACTACCATTTTAACTTGTTGATATGTTTTGATTCAATCTGCTAGACGTGTCAAACTCAACCACTGGTGGGGGCTAAACCAGTAAGTCATAGCCGGCTTTGGCACCACTAGCCAAAGTGCATTTGCCAGTTCACGCTTTGTCCTCACAGCTCTTCAGGCTGTTGCAACAGATATACTCACGGTGTTTTTATTTGTTGGTGTCCCACTAAATACTACAGATGGGTAGATGAGGTATCATGAAACAGTATTGCAGGGTGGATGAAACAGTGCCCTGATTTTCCGAGATCACTAGATGGCGCTTTTGGTTTAGAACTCATATAAGGTTTCATTGAATTAGTTGTTCAAGTCCAAACATTTCACAGGAGAAAGCGCCATCTGGTGGCCTCAGAAAATCAGGACACTGTTTCATGAAGCCTTATCAACCGTTCAATAATGGTTGTCAATGCAGACTAGTAGGAGCTTGGAGTGCAACAATTTCCCACTAACTCCAACATAAAGTAACTTTCAGAGGTTGTATGTTTTTGGTGAAACAAGATCTTCTTTGCTCCATCACATTTTCATGAATGCCTTTTCTTGCCAGCCATGACACACCTCCATCTTAAAACATATTTATATATTTTGGATGATACTGTCAAACTGATTGTGGATTATGTTCCATACATGCTCTACTTGCCAAGTCTAAAACCAACACAGAGGTGAATTGTCAAGACAAATACAAGAAAAATAGTTCATAGCCAGTTGAAACGTCAACCTGTTGAATGTGTCTCAATGACAAATGTGGAACAAAAAACAGCAAAAACGCCACTGAAGCTTTTACGTTCAAGAGAAAGTAAAACTGCCTCCCTCGTCTTTGAATGCCCCGCAGAGCTCCGAAGACAAGCCGGATTGAAAGCGCTGACTCTCGGTGCCATCATTAAGCAGAAGCGCTCTGATGGAAAAGCAAAAAAAAAGTCGGTACCAGTTGATGCGCGAAGGCAACCTGCTTGACTGAAGTTGATTTTTGATGTTGGCTGATCCCCCTCTGTCGCTGACAGCTTTTTGATGTTGTTCTAGATTTTTACTTCCCTTGCCCTCCTTTGGTCTCCCTCTGTGTCTGCGCCTATCATCCCCGCTCCCCAAACTCTGTTTTTTTTACATATCCCTTTGCTGCACTCTCTACTTGTCTCAACTGCTTTCTCCAAGCTGGTCTGGAGTGTTGATAGGTCTGGCGGGTTTTTTTTTAAATCTAATTAAACCACTAGAGAACAGCAGCAGCAGCACAAATAGCGTGGATCAAACGCTTTCCCTCTCCCGCTGGGTCTTCCACACGCCCGCATTTCATCTGAGAATAGTCCTGCTGAAGGACACTCCTGCAAATGGGAAGACTTGTATGTGTGTATGCATGTCAGAGTCAACAGCCAGTTACAGCGAGGTCGACACTTGTGAAGTGATAATCCAAGGGCGCTAAAATTTGCAGTGCAGCCCAAAGCTCTTCGCAGGGAGATGAGGAGCTCAGACGGGGGCAAGTTACTGGCCCTGAACTGCGTGGAGGAGAGTATTAATGGGGTTGGCATCACTGAGCTTACATAAGGAGACCACAACAGGAAACCACAGTGTTCGTTGAAGAATGCAAAGCAGTGTGTATATTGGAGAGTGTTCCGTGACCTTCTCATGAATTCCAGAGTTATAGGGTTTGAATTGGAGAAGAAAAACGAATGGAACAAAGGATGAAATATTTGAAGTCGAAGGGTTTAGCAGTCATGAGCACTACTGCCAACAATGATATATTTTGAGTTCACCTTCACCTTCACTTTCTTCTGCCGCTTATCCGGGGTCGGGTCGCGGAGGCAGCATTCGGAGCAGGGAAGCCCAAACTCCCCGGTCCGCACAAACCTCCTCCAGCTCTTCCAGGGGGATCCTGAGGCGTTCCCAGGCCAGACCAGAGATATAATCTCTCCAGCGTGTCCTGGGTCTTCCCCGGGGTCTCCTCCCGGTAGGACATGCCCGGAACATCTGGGAGGCGTCCAGGGGGCATCCGGATCAGATGCCCGAGCCACCTCAACTGGTTCCTCTCCATGTGGAGGAGCAGCGGCTCCACCCCGAGCTCCTCCCGGATGACCGAACTCCTCACCCTATGTCTAAGGGTGCGCCCAGCCACCCTGCGGAGGAAACTCATCTCAGCCGCTTGTATCCGCGATCTCATCCTTTCGGTCATGACCCAAAGCTCGTGACCATAGGTGAGGGTGGGAACGTAGATCGATCGGTAAATCGAGGGCTTCGTCTTGTGACTCAGCTCCCTCTTCACCACGACGGTCCGATAGAGCGACCGCATCACTGCTGCCGCTGCACCAACCCGTCTATCAATCTCACGCTCCCCTTTTCCTTCACTCGAGAACAAGACCCCGAGACACTTAAACTCCACCACTTGGGGCAAGAACTCTCCACCGACCTGGAGAGAGCAAACCACCTTATTCCGGGATTTTGAGTTCAATCAAAAAAAAAACTCCTTGAAAGCACCTGTGTCTGCAAACATCCCTGAGGTTTTTAAAGTCTGAGATCATCACGGATCTCAGCGGGGAGTCGAGAAAACACTCGCTTCAAACGGGGGATGCATCTCATCTCATCAGTATAATTCAAGCTATCTCACAGTTTTATTCACAAACGTTGGGAAGTTGTGCACCAGACTGATGGTGTTCCCCCTCTTGTGGGTGAAATGCTGCTTCATTACAAATGTTCCCCACCACTCTCATCCTTTGTGTGTGACTCACAAGGCTTCTCATTATAGTTTCACTGTGTTTCTCTTGATTCTGGATCCTTTTGTTGGAGCCAATAACTTTCTACTCTTCTTCCATTGAACATTTTTGATCGCAGCTCATAACATGTAAAATGTTGCCATGTATACAGCGTGTAACAACGATACAACAGGTTTTGACAATTTAAAATTCAACTTGTTCTTGTTCCTCTTAACAAACTTCACTTCTCGTCATAAGTCATGGATTATTTATTAAGTATTTTGTAAGTTCAGTTTGCTGTGAAATTATTTTCTAGCTAAGAAAAGGAATGACAATGTGAGGTGTATTGTCATTCCTTTTCTTAATAAATGTAAAAGAAATAAAATAAAATGAATAACAATAATAATAAACAACAAAATGAAAGTAGTAAATTCTTAAGTAATAATAATAAATACAAATAAAAATAAATATAAAAAAATAAATATTCTTTAAAAATGGTAGAAAGAAAGACTTCACCAGGGAGATAAAAAAGAAAGAATATTACAATTGACATCAATTTCAATATTTTGTTATTCACGTAATTGTGTGGAATACTTTAATAATAAACAATACATATATTAGAAATAACTACGTCCTTTTTTTCTCTTCATTTTTGGTGGGACTGACATCCAAAAAACACACTGCGTAGTAAGTAAAAATAAAATATGTACTGTCAGTGACTACCTTCGGCTGCTCAAGCTAGTTTGGCACATTATTGGCTGAAGGCTGTATTTCCAGTATTCAGAGATGCATGAGCCGCAGCACATCCAGATGACATTGGGCTTAAGGGTACTGGCAGTGATACTAAGCGCCGGAGAAACATGATGAATATCATGGTGACCCTCATGTTTAAAGAAGGTTGCTACTCTGCTGATATCCTCCACGATAATCAAGAGATTACTGTTTCCTAAAATGTGAGATGCGGCACAACTTTGGAGGTCGGACACATTTTTTAAAAAACACTTTCATTTGTCCAAAAAACACCTGTCTCATTGGAGGAGTAGCAGTTGAAGCTTCGTTTCTTTGGGAGGCATTTTTACCGTGCCCCTTTTACAAGCACACAAAGAATGCACGCTTCTCAGCGACAGCTCACAAATGGCATCTTTCTGGTTGCACGGCTCATTTCAGGAGCCGCGTCTGCGCCACAAGTTGCATATTTTTTTCCACCCTAACATACGGGTGTCAAGAAAAAATACCACAGGCCGAGCTAGAGCCAAGACAGGCGATCCCTGGCAAGCAAATTGGGTTTTGTGTGTCCATTCAGTATATATCTGCGATGAAGAACAGCCCTATAGATGCTTCCTGATCATTCAGGCGGCGACATAGAACGGCAGCCAGAGGATACTGTAGTTGAGCAACTCTAAAAACAGCTTCCTGTCTGGCCCTAAGACCATCAACGTGGGTGGTGGCGGGTGAACTAACCCGAATTCTAACAGCCACTTAACTCCACAGCCTGTGGTTCATCCATTGTTGTTGTACTTTGCACATTTCACTGATGGGCTCCAAAGAACGACTCCAGTGTTTGTGTAAGTGTGCGTCAGCATATGTTAATGGAGCCATTTGGGGTTAAAGGGGTTTGCAAATAACAAATAAAGCTTTTATGGGCAGATTTGCACTCGGAGAAACACAGCGTGTGTGTGTGTGTGTGTGCGTGTGTGGGTGGAAAACATTTGCAGATGTGACCATTAAGGTGTCAATAACCGAAATGCTGCATAACCCACAGCTATGGAACGTAAACATTCTGCGTCCGGAAGCACTTCTGACTGCTGCATCTGGGCTGCTTGCTGTCGTTTCGTCACTGTGTTTTGGGAGAAAAATGCTGCTGTTAATGTGTTTGTGACTGCTGCGCTGGCTTGAGTTAAAAATGCAGGACATTCCACACAGGTCCCCTTGTTTGTCTACTGGCAGAGGCAGACGTGCGTGATGTAGTCAGGGAGGTGCGATACGAGAGAGATTTTATCACGGCAGCATGCAGTCGTTGAAAGTGACGATAGGGGTGATGAAAGCTGAATATAAATAGCTCATGTGATTAGAGCGGCGCTCACCTGCAGGGACTCGAGGAAGCGGAACGAGCCGAGGCGGCGACCCCGAGGCACCAAGCAGAAGGTAGAGTTGTGAAGTAGCTCCTGGTAGTCGAACCTGTCAGATAGAGAGAATGAACTTCTGTTCGTCACGCACAGTTTCAGTTATTGAAACACAAACGATACAGCTGCTGATTCACGAATGAGTCACATGATCAGAACATTCCCATTGCTGCATCACTGTCCTATCAGGGGCCTCAAAACTGACAAAGATGGAGAACAGGGTGAGTAAATAGGTCCTTGAAAACAACTAGGAAGCAGCCACCAGTCAGAAGTAAAGATGAAGTCACCAAAAAATGATTCAGGTTTTTCACTCTTGAAGAAAGAGCCATACTTTGAAGGGCATCTCAATGGTTTTCCCTTCCCTTCCTTCCCTTCCTTCCATAAATCACACTAACTTATATTGCTCATCCAGTAGTTACCCAAAGCCCAGACTGCTTGGTCTTTGGGCTGTGGGAGGAAACCGGAGTACCTGGAGAAAACCCATGCAGCCTCATCTACTGTTTGGGTTACCCCAGGATTTGTTTTTCCAGTGCAGAGGAGGCTTCCGAACGGGAGGGAGCACATTGATCTTGATGTAAAGGGAGAAGTCCAAGTGTAGCGGGTTAAGATGCCAGTGTCCCAATGTTGCTAAAGCGCTGAGTAGAACCCTGACAGTTGTTCCTATTACAGCACTTCCACCTGTTACGCCCGACAAAGTCCTCGACAGAACTAACTTCACGCTTCATGAAGCAGTGCCATCATTTTCAAAGGTTAATAGGGAACAAAATTCACTGCTTTGTGTTGAAACTAATGCTTATGAGTAAGGTTTTTGTTTCCCTGGTTTGAGCCGTCTGACTCCTGGCTCATACATTTATGTCATGAAAAGAACACCTCCTTTCATTGCCATGCTGATAAGTGCTAATGGACTCTCTGTAAAGAAAAAGGCATCATTCTCCTCCTGATCTTCAGCGCGTTTTCCTCCCAATCCTGCCCCCGAATGTTTATTTGCAGAAACGTTGCTGGCCATAATTAATCTTCACAGTCCACTTGTTTATTCCTGTTTGACTGATGAGTCACAGAGGCTGCTCGCGCACCCGCAGATGCATCTCAATGCTGAGGTTGGCGTGTCGAACCATTACAGGCAAAGATGTTGCGAATATTTTGGATGAATGAGAGTCGGTATGTGTTCCTCAAATGCCTTAAGAGGACGTTGAGATTCTGCATACATATATATTTACTGTACTAAAGCCTGTGTGTGTACACATACACAGTGTGATGATAACCAGATTCCGTGACAAGGAGAGGTGTATTTGTAATAATGAATGAGTTATTACAGACATTTTTTCTGGTTGCGAGTGTAACTAAGCCATTTTCGTCCAGTTATTCCCTAGCGGTGTCATGGCGTGCAGGAGTCTATCCCAGCTACAAAGGGCGAGAGGCAGTGGATGCATATAAAGTCACCAGCTAGACTCAAATCAACAACCTTCCTACTGTGAGGATGCAGCAGTAACCACTACAAGTGACGGATAGATCAGGTTTCATGACACAGAATTGAAGGGTTGATAAGGGTTTCATGAAACCGTGTCCTTATTTTCAGAGGCCACCAGATGGCACTGTCTGCTGTAAAATGTTTGGACTTGAACAACTAATTCAATGAAAGCTCACATCATTTCTAAACCAAGAGCGCCATCCAGTGGCCACTGGAAATGAGGACACTGTTTCATGATACCTCATGGACCATTCACTATTCACTACTCCACCGTGTGTACCTGTGTATATCTATTTATTTGTTGTACTATAGATAGGCACTTTCTGCGTTACAACCTTTGGATTTAGAGATAAATGTTCAAGTGAGTTCCAGTTTGGACAACAATAAAGGAAATAAAGAAAACAAATGCTTCTATCTTTTTACAGTATAAACATAGAATGCATGACACACATTTCCGGCGGGTCTTTTTACAGTACAGTTGTGTCAGTGACTGCCAGCAGAAGTCGCTCTCACGATAATGCAGAGAGGGGAGTTCAAATCGAATTACGCATCCTTCTTGATGCGATCATGCATAACCAATCCGAGCCAGACTGCATTTGTAGTGTTGCACCATTGAGCTGGTTAGTCTGACCCATTTATCTACACGAGGGTTGTCTGTGTCTCACAGCCAGTTCACGCATGTTATACCTCTAGGTCTGTGTTCAAAGCCAAGGTAACATAAACCCTTTTACTCTGGTGGGGTGTGTCTTTAAAAGCAAGTCTATTCCTTGACTGACTCATTTATTTAAACGCATCCATTTTTCTCCAAGTGAAAGTATCCACACAGCTCATTTGTTTGCCAAGGCATCCGACTGTCAAACACTATTATCAAAAGCTTATGTTTATGTATCTCATGATCCTGCACCTCCTGATAAGCAGCTCACCCATTTCCCGCCTGATCCGTTTCTCTTAGTTACACATCCGTCATCTGCCTCCGCTGCACTTCTTTCTCCTCCGTTTCAGCATCAGTGCAGCATTTACATTTATCTCTATTTCGCCTCCTCACCGAGCACAGACTGTTAAATAGATATCGACGGATGCCTGCCGAGGTTTCGCTTCGTGACTGGATGCAACTTGAATGACGGCTGCTTCTGGTCAGTTGATTTTCTCATTACTTCCTCTAAAGGTCAGGTGTCAATAAGGGCCGAGTGTGTGTACGTGAAGGCGCGTGTGCGGTTGACCGCCATTATAGATTAGCCGCCACAGTGCTAACAGGCAGCGGTCGATATTTTTCGTACTTGGGTGAAGCTCAGATGCTGGTCAGACACCAAAGTGACAGATGTGACCAGTTGTGGGAACTCACAAATCAGAGTGACACGTGAAAAGCAAGTGAAAAATGGGGGATTCTGGTTGGATTGCAGGGGCGGCAGCAGCGTGTCCCATAGTTCCTTCCTCCTAGAATGCCTCCTGGTTTCTTGGGGAAATATTGATGGCCTTTGCAGTGCTGACTAGGTCTCACCAGGAAGGTGTTTAGATGAGGATGGAGCCAGTCCTGAGAAAATTCTCAGGACTGCTTTAAGAGGACTAACATGCTTTAAGAGGACTAACTCCCATCACTGAGCCCCGACCTTAAGTATTAAGACACTATTTTAAGAAAACCTCACATTGTTTTGGAACTCAGAGGAACCCTGTGGAGAAAATTTGTACTCATGAGTTTATGAGTCTGATGTTTCGTTTTGCTCACCATGTTCTTGTTGTTCCTAGTTTATCAACTTGATATATTTATTCAAGCTATGAACGTTCGACAATATCCGTTTGCTTATGACCCATGTGGACAAACGGAACAATCCTGAGAGAAGGTAGAACAGTGAGATTTGAACTGGTTAGATGAGGTATCACGAAGCAGTATTGCAGTGTGCCAATTTTCAAAGGTCACTCGATGGCGCTCTTGGTTTAGAAAGGATGTGAGGTTTCATTGCATTTGTTGCTCAAGTCCAAACATTTTACAACAGATGGTGCCACTTGGTGGCCTCTGAAAATGAGGACACTGTTTCATGAAACCTCATCTACCACTCACTAATCCAATACTGAACTGTAGTTGAGCCAGGTGTCTGTCTCTTTCAGTGACTTTTTGACTTGAAGTGTTGCTTCTAAATTCAACTTGGAAAAACACCGTATGCATGTTCACAATGGAGACCACATAAGTACTACAATACAAGAACCATGTTGCACGTTCGGGGCAACCTCCCAAAACTCCTGCTCGGGTTCGTATTTGAGCAAACCTCTGCAGGCATGAAACATTAATTGTGAGTTATTTTTGATGATATTAGATTGTGGGGAGATACAGCGAGGATATTCATGTTTCACTGTGGATCAGTGATGTGCTGTGGTATCACTTACGTTCAATACCCCTGCAGCAAAAGCTCGTGAAAAGAGGATGACATCATGTTTATCCTGTTATGAAAGACACCAGTGACGAAATGACCCTTAATCTCCATCCATTCTCTTCCGCAGGCATCCTTTAGTTCCTAATCTCCACGACCACTCCTGTAATCCCAGTCTCAAGGAACAGGAGAAGAGTAAACGTCCAGATGCTTAATCCTCTCAGTACTGTTATTTCTGTGCCCCCATTTTCTTCCATATTCCGTTCTGAGTTGACATTCTTACTGACCTATGGCCGGTTTAATAACCAGGATATCAACTGACTCTGATTGAAATCGTGGTGCACGTCTTTGTGCACGGCACTGATCAATTCATAAATCAACCTTGCTGCTTCAGGGGTCGCTCCCTCACTCGAACACATTGCTATTGTTGAACCCGATGGCAGAGCCAGAGGGGGAAGACAGTTGCCGGAAACATACGAGCGACTCTCACTTTATAAATACTGTTGAACTGTTGTTAACACTGTGGGAGAGATTTTCACACTCACTTTAACAGGTTTTCTGTTCGAGGGTTTGATTTGAATCAGCACTCCGGTTTCCTCCCACAGAAGGTGTGAGAAAGGATGAGAGAATGTAGGATAGTCAGCTATATTTACACAATTAAATTCTCAGAATAACATTCACAATTATTTTATAATTCGTGTCCATCCATAATATTCCATCTTTATTCCATATTCCACGAACAAAATGAAACAGTTTGGTCATAAATTGTAGGTTAAATAACTGAGAGGATTCTTATAATGTTTAGAACTGCAGCATACATTCATTGATATTCTGCAACTCATAAAATAAATAACATAACTTACAGTTAAGTAAAGGGAGCAGGAAGGAAGACATTTCAGAGTCATCTTTACCTCTTCTTGTTTGCTATGGAGATCGACAGACTAAGAGACAAAGGTTGGAAAGAGTCTCTCAGGACCATGATGTTTGTTGATGATATAATGATTTGCAGCGCGACTAAGGAGGAGGTGGAGGAAATCTGGAAAAAAAATCAGAGAAGATGTGGAAGAGATGGAAGATGGAATGCAATTATGTATGACAATAACTTGGAGTCAATGATCCAGAGTTGTGATGGATAGATGATGTATTGTGAAACAGTATTGCAGGGTTGATAAAACAGTGCCCCGATTTTCAGAGGCCACAAGATGGCGCTCTTGGTTTAGGTTTCATTGAATTCCTAACATTTTACAGCAGACAGTCGGAAAATTAGGGCAGTGTTTCATGAAACTTCAACGCTTCAACACTGCGTCATGAAACTTCATCACTCTAACCAGAGTAATGAACGGAGATGAAGGGAGCGGGAGAACAGAGCGCTGGCAGGGTGGCGATGACATCTGAGACAGAAATCATTGATGGCATGATGCATGATTCATGGTTCTCATCTGGTGGGTCGAAACCCAAAAGTGGGCCGCAGGCCTTTTCCTGGTCTTACGTTGTGTTGTGCTCACTCTGTAATTTTAAATACATGGTTAAATTCATGAATTCCTTTTTTTCTTCTCAACTTGAAATAAATGAGTCGATAAAAAAGTAGTAGATTTACTTCCTTAAACAAGCCTTATGTAGGATGTTTTTGTTATGACTGTTAGGGCTTCCTTGTAAGGGAGTTATTGATTGAAAATAATATTTATGCTTTTTCAAATATTAGGATAAAAATGTGTTATGACAACACCCTTTAATAAAATCATATTAAAATGTTACCTACCAGTGCTTCCTATTTAACAGTCTGAAATCAGCTGCTTGTTTGCTGCAAAAAAAAATACCTCGAAAAAACAGCTCATGGTGTTGAACCTCCAGTCATGAACACAATTGTCTGGTGGGTTCTGGTTTTGCTTTTCTTCTTCCTCTGGTCTTCATCTCATTGCAAGGGTGCCGGGACTGACTTCCTGTCCGTGCAACTGCTGCTGTGCTTTTACTCTAATGGACGGACAGCTGTGCTCCCGTTTCTATATATAACTAACAACATCATACGATTAAATTTGTCACACTCTGCTCCGACTACTGCATGCTGCAGCCACGCACGGGCTTAAGAGTACTAAACCCAAAATTCCCAACCGTAATCTGCAGTCTATTTAGACTCAAAGGGCTTTTGCTGGGAAAAAAAGAGCAGCTGATTTTGGCTGACTTCACAGAGGTAACGCAGGGTTTATATGGAAAAACGACACAACATTAAATAGATTAAGAGAAAGAACAGTGATAAGCCTGCTGGCTCAGCAGTATTTAACGCAGCGGTAATCTCCGTAATACCAGAAATTTGTCATTAACATCTGAACAGAGGACACATTGGCTGGTATTTACAGTTTTGGAGAAAGTTGAAGTTGAAGAAAATATTTTCGGTGATATCAGAGACAGAGAATGGAACTCTGAGATTTCACGTGGCGATGCCCATGTCAAATCTCACTGACCTTCTTTGACCTCTGGCCCCATTGTTTTGGAATAGTTGGACTGGAGGCCAGTATGTGTCCATGGCACACAAGCACACACAGTGTCTTCCAAGTGCAAAGTCATTGGTCCCACAAGTGCCAGCAGCAAAGGTTTTCATTGTGTAGAAACTCAGTTTGAACCAGTCATTAACACTCAAGGTTTTTCTTTTTTAGCAGATGATGCACGACTTTTTTCATCTCACCGAATATCTGTGTGTCTAATGAATAACTCCCAGTCAACGTCAGCATCTCAAACTCAACCTAGACTCTGGTATCACCCTTGACAACTTGTGTTTTGCCTCTTCATGAAGGCAAAAAAAACTGAGTCTTGGTGACCAGCTAATTTTGTTGCAGCGAATAGACTCAGCAGACAAACTTCTGAAGTTCTAGTCCAGGACATCTGCACCTCCCTGCTGCAGGCTTCTCCCATCAGGTCTCCAATGCCAAATTCGTACACTCCAAAACTCTGCGGCAAACACTGGCATTGTGGCCAGTACCTTTTTCAAGACAAAGGTTCCCGCCTACTGGGCCACAGAAGGATCAGAACTGGTGTGCCTCCAGCCTTATACCCAAGTTTGCCCACTCCTGTCAGCATCAAACAACTTGCTCAAACATACATGTACGATCGGTGACCCAAAAATGGTGGCTTTGGAACTGTCATGTTCCGTGTTTCTCTCGTACTTTTATTTTGTTGTTGCCTGTTCGTTCCTGTGTTTCCTTTTCCTTGTTCCTTCCCAGCTTCACAGCAGCACAGCTGGATCCCATTCCACTGATCAGACTCCACTGATTTCTACACCTGGGTTCCAGTCTGTTGCACCAGATGGTTGCTTTGCGCCCTCACGGTAAACTCTCTCTCGACCCTCCGTTCTCTCGTGCCCCTGTTGTATGTTTCTAAATTCCGTGCGTGCATGATCTTCTTTCTGGCCCCTCCTTAGTTGGAGCTCTTCACTCCATCTCCTGCTTTCTCACACCTCGTCATTGAGTGTATTTCCTGTTCCTTGTTTTGGTATCGACGCCCTTGGTTCAGCATTCCTGTTCATCTTTTGAGTTCCCGTGTAATTGTCTAAATAAACATTGTTAAAGCTACTCTCAATCTCCCAAGCCTTCTGTCAGCCTGCAACAATTCATGAGCCATGACAGGACCGTGTCTATTCAGACTTGACCCATGCGGAAAAAAAGTTTCTTACCCTACACTATTGCTTAGCGTGCTTGAGGATGGTTACTTTGATTCTTGTTGTTGGTTTGAAACTCCATGGTGGAAGTCGCTTTTGATGAATGCAGGATATTACCGCCCCAGCGAATGACTACGTTTATGACAGTACGTTATCTGTGTTGCATTTTCATTCGCCGCGTGTGTTTGAGTACCAGAGCCATAAGTCAGCGTTATTGGATCAGCTGGTGGCGGGGTCAAATCTGGTCAGATTAGAGGGCTTAGTCCTCCCATGTCCATGTGTAATTAACAACGAAACAAGGGTCAAGAAACAGATGAAAACAAAAGAGTCAGCGCGCATGGGGAGTAGCATTAAAAAGGCTCAGCAGGAACACACTCACAGGAGAAAGGATTGTGTATAATAACAGGGCGTGTATTAGAGCGCATGATGAGAGTAAACAGGAGATATAACCCACTTTAATGTCTGCTGGGTTGAGTTAAGCCCCGGTGCTCGGTGAGGAGCATGGTAGGTGACGCATTTAAAAGTTGCTCATTCTGACACAACCATGTGGGTTTCTGTCGGTGACTTTAGAGTGACTCGGTATTTTGTACGCTTAGTTTCATTTTGTTTTGCAGCTGAAGCCTTCCATGGACCAAACCACGAAAAGGGGATTTTGAAAGTGTCATTTTAAAATCTAAAAATAAGCATGTTAGCTGCAGATGACGTGTGTAAACTACTATTGTATTTTGAGGGGTAAAGAGATACATTAGGGTAGAGGAGTCAAACACATGGTCACAATTGGGTCCCAAATGGGGTTTCTTTAAATATATGGTTAAATATTAATTCAATTTAAAAACATAAAAACAAGATCATCTACCCACCAAGCAAGGAGAGGTCTTTCATCGATGTATATCCATCAAACTTTATTCATCAAGCACATTTTTATACACTATAGTACAGCTCAATGTGGTCTTTCATAAGTGGGTAGGAAACACTAGAAAACTCTATAGTAGGACCGTCCACAATTGTGACCAGATCCTGGACCAGGTGTGGACCGTTGCTGGGGGAACCGCGGTTGCGGTGGTCATTCTAAGTCACTAGATCGCATGTGACAACACATCTGTATTTCTCTGTGTCTTGTCAAATGAGTTGAAGAACACTACTGCCACCTCCTGTCCTATTGGGCCAGCTTGAATGAGACTACTAGTATTTCAACTGGTAGGTGAAGTATCATGACACAGTATTGCAGGGTTGATGAAACAGTGTCCTAATTTTTAGAGGCCACTAGATGGTGCTCTTGGTTTTATTGAGTTACCTGAAGTCAGACAGTGCCATCTGGTGGTCTCTGAAAATCACAACGCTGTTTGGTGTGGCCTCAGCAACCCTTCAATAACTTACACAACACTATGTGTTCATATAAATATTAGGACGTTTCACAATCAGGGTGAAAATGGGCTGCTTGACAGAGGTTTGCACTCTCTGAGTGCTTTTCCAGTTTTCAGTCGCCAATCCCCTTTATCTTCCCAACTCTACTTATAAGAGCGATAAGCCCCATGAGCACTGCCATCTCAGTGAGTGTTACATTTAAAAGCAGAAATGGTCCTGATCCCAGATTGACCTCACACGGGCCAGTTACAGGAAAAACACCACATGTGGCAAACGCCCATGTCTGGTTTGGTGGGGGATTACTGTGGATTTCAGATGTTGTAAGGCTAACATCCATCTTAGCAAAAATATTTTTACCACCTCTGGATTTATATAAAAAGCAGGGGTGTAATTAAAAAGCAGGTGACACAAATGGAACGCGGCAGAAGCACGCGTGGCGGAAAAGAGGCGCCCATCTCCGCCGAAGAAGAGAAATATCTTCAGTGTTCCTTCGCAGCTTCTGCAGTAGGTGTCTGCTTCCAGCGTAGCGTGACTGATTTGAAATAAGGTTTTCTGTCTATAAATACTGAGCCCAGCGTGTCGTCGACCCGTTCTCTCTGTATGGTTTATAAAAGGCCGCAACCTTGGCTCCTACCGGCAGATATTTTATCTGCAATGTCCATTTCGTATCAAGGCATGGGACTGGGAGAGGATCTGTGCTTCATAAGTAATGATGCACAGCAGGACAGCGCAGGGTGGAGAGATGGAGTTAAAAGCCAGAGAACATGCGTCAAGACCTTCTTTTGGGTGAGACGAGGGAGGAATTATTTATAGTGAATTTATACAGCAGCCTCCACAGAGACACCGCCAAATAAGAAAAAAAGCAAATACAGATCCAGGTACTGCTCAAGTGTCACTGTGACTCATTTACTGTTTCACCGCCGGAACAAATGTTTTTGTTTGCTTCCTGACAGCTCGCCAGATTCTGTGACAAGCCAACTGGTGACTCACAGGGAAGTCCATTAACAAGTGAACAAACAAACGGGCAGAAAAAAAATATTTCTGCCTTTGAAGGACCACAGAGGGGTTTTTAAGCCAAACAGAAAACAAACGACATCAGAGTAAATAGTGCCGCGCGGAGTCGAACAAACCGCCATTAAATCTATTTTAGCTCCGAACAAACATCGCCACATATAGACAAGCAGCTGTGCTAATAGCGGCGCTGGCTGGAACACCCCGACACAGGTGGGGCCACAATAGGTATGACTGTCATGTGGTGGCGGCCCTTTGAAGTAAAATTAGTGGGAAGGTGAGCAGGGACTATAGGATTGTGGACGGATGTCAGTGCATCTATAATCATCTGTCACTCTTTCTTTCATGAACGCACAAAGCCTCAAATCCATCGTCTGAAGACGAAAGCATCAGCTCTGGAACAAGGTGCGTCCTATTTGTATTTGTATTATCACCCTCTTCATGCTTTAAAGCGTGTGTCAAAATCATGCCGAGTACAGCCGACCATGGCTTTTCATCTGAATAGCAAGCGCTTCAAAATGTAAAAGTTACAAAGTCACACACGTGAGGGGACACGGTGTTAATGTTGTTGAGAAAAGTTTTCAGTCATAGTTATCGTCAACAACCTTTTTTCACTGACAAAGATGAGATGATACGTAAATAAAAATCTACTCACGAGGATTACCATCTTCAACAACAACTAAGAACAAGGCGAAAATCTTTGTGGTGGCGGGAGAAGTTAAGACCAGTGAACCACACGACGACACGGTAAGGACGCGACGTACGCAGTTTAAGGCTGTGTAGCGTGAAGCTAACTGGCAAAAACAGCACCATATTGAAGAGACATTTACAGTGGAGCCTGTAATGTGCACCCAGGTAAGATGGGTAAGTAATTAAAATAGGAGTCTTATCGGTCATGAAGCGTATATGAACCTGCTAGTTTGGTCGCTCTCCTATAGTTTTGCCGATACTCGACCGCCGTGTGCATTTGTTTACAACCAAGGTTTGGCAAATCTGCCTGTTGCGTCTTTCAACTTTTTGTTCATGGCACATTTCGCTATTATTTGATATATATATATATATATATATATATATATATATATATATATATATATATATATATATATATATATATATATATATGTGTGTTATATGTATTAAAGACTGTGGCAATGACATGATGGCAAAGACAGCAACACAGGCACCAAACCAAAAAGGATTCCTCTGAAGTAATACCTCCTCAGTAAAACATGCAGCATTATTTAGGTTTTAGCAAAAGTCTTTGTTGACAATGGGGTCCTACTTGTTTGGATCAGGGGGCTTATCAAACCAAAAGTTCACCAATTTATTTTGGAGTAGATGTCCTATCCTACTTTGAGTTCACTGCAGTAGTCATACTTTAGTGGCGGATGCATGAAGCTTCATGAAGCCTCAGCCTTCACAGCCCAGTACGAGTCAGCCTGAAAATGACATGGAGTTATATTAAATCAGTTGAGAATTCTATCCACTGAGCTTTGACCTCATATTGAATTACGTAGCCAACAAACCCACCTTCATAAGAACCATAACAACCTACCAACATTACATGCCAGTCTGCAGCTCAGCTCCCCAATACTTTCTAGTCGATCCAGCCAACAAACCTACTGACAAACTGTGAGCTGAAAGTATTGTCCTGACCTGCTCCCTAACCTACCATTAATCCTTTTGTGAAAGAGATTATCGCCCCAATTATTGTGCTCAGCCTTCAATACAGAGTTAAGGAAGTACAAAAAAAGATGAATCATCAGGTCAAACCGGAAATGAAGCTTATCTCAGCCCACCCCAAAGTCTTTTCCAATAAATGCAATTGTATCACACGGTCCATCTCTGCGGAAAACGGGTCAAAAGGGTCGTTTTCGCTTCAAACTTTCCATCTATGAAAGACTTTTTTTTTGTGAGATCGACAGAGCCCTTATTTTCTGGGAGGCTTTAGAGGATATTTGAGCTTGTTTTGACCCTTTCACCTGTGACGGATATTGAATGGACAAAAAGACAGTCAGAGGCGGGTTTGTGGAGGACGTGTGCAGACAAGTGGAGCAAAGGAGAGGAGAGACAGACGACAGTGGGCGAAGAAGCCTGGCAACAGACGACTCTCTGCAAGGGTTGTAAACATGCAATGCTGAAGACACATGAAGGAAGAGGGGGTGAGACACAGGAAGGCATGTGTGAAAGCATTGACGCATGAGTTGGTGGAAGATTTTCGCAGAAGGAGCTTTGAGGCTACATGGTTTGTTTTCAGCAGTGAATGGAGCAACTGGTGACATATATGAGTGAAGCAGCAGGTCGTTCACAGTGTTGGTAATGCGGCTCAGGAAAGTTGTTACCCTAAGATGACACGAGTCAGATTTGCTGGCACAGTCGTGAAGTAATAATTTTGTGATTTGTTTGACACATTAGCTATAGGAATATACTCCAGATAAATGTGCCGCGATCCTGAACTATTTCTTGGGAGAGACTTATCGGAATCGATAAATTTGCATGGCGATTGAGACAAGCGTAGTTCAAAAGTCGTACCTTAAATATGTTGTAGAGATCCTATCAATGCAAAGCAGAAACGTTCACCTACGGATACAGAACGTAAGCTGCGATCTTCGGATTCATTCCGTTTTACCCAACTGAAGATGCTTTCGCGGGCTTTTGCAACGACTATCTTCTGAGATCGACTTGTTAAAGTTATGGTCTACTTGCCAACATTTTTCTTCATTCACTTCCCCTCACCACTGTGCTACTCTTCACTGAGCTTGACATGCTAATGTGTTGCTGCGGTCTGCAGCTGTGGTTTGGGAACAATCCCCAATCTTCCTGACCAGCAAGGCGCCCCAGATCGACATTTCTACAAACCAGAACATGTGATCCCTTTGCTTGTTCTTTGCTGTTCTTTGTCCTGATGACTACTTGTTTTTTCTATAGGCGTCTGCGTTTGCTTTTTGTCATTCTCTGCGTGTTTCTTTTTTTTTTGTAGCATCCTCCCACTTTAGTTTGTACCTTTTATTCTATTTATTTATCATTTCTGTGTTAAGACTCTCAGAGGTTTAATGTACCATTCTTTTGCACTATAATTATACGATTATATACTTATGCTATTACACTGTCATTAGTTTAACTGCGATTAATCGCAAATTAATCCCACATTTTTACCTGTTCTAAATGTATCTTAAAGAAAGATTACACCACTGTAAGTGTTTCATTTGTGATTACTCATGAGTTAACTCTGATTTACTAAAAAAAATTTATCTTTTGACATCCCTACTTACCTCACTCCACACCGAACACAACCAGACACTTCGCTGGCTTCCATTCATTTTTTTCAGTCAAATAAAAATTGTCATCATTGTGATTCCTTCAACCAAAAAGGAAACATGACCAGCACGTCACTGTTTTGAATTATTCACGCCTGAATGTGTGACATTTGCATATCTTGTCAGAACCTTAATATCTGTGACTCACACTTCAGATATACTCATCTCTTCAGAGGAGCCAGACCTCATATGACTGAATCCTTAAAACACCCCTCCAAGAAGCAACTAAGGAATAATAGTGCGTCGTAGATTACTTCTTTCCTTTGTGTCTGAGACCTTGCAGCTCCAAGCACTTTATATTTCAAGCACTAATTCTTCATGCTCTGAGGACAGCGGCAATACTTTCCTAAAAGAAACTCCCCGCGGGTGTTTATTTGGGCCACAAACACGATTGGTGGGTCTTTGTTCTGCAGCGAAATGACTGCAGAGTGGCTCTCTGGAGGTTCCAAACAGTAGCACGGGTAGCAATTATTGTTGCTGCCAGAAACAAATCTTTCATGTGCTTGATGAATGTTTGTCAGCATAAACGTTCGAGACCCAAACTATAGAGCGTGAAGCGGCCATGCCGCGGTGATTAGAAGGTTTGCAATTGTGCGATATTGTATGCCAGACTGCTTTTAACTGCTACAGAGAGAAATCGCACAGAAACCTTTGTATGCAGCGGCTGAGACAAATAGTTATTTAACCCTTGTGTTGTGAGGTTTGGGACCTTTTTTTTCCCTTTACAAAATAAAAGATAACAAATCAAAAAGTTACATGTTTTCAACAGTCAGATTCATCTGTTTCCAGAATCTGAATCAGAAATCTGACAAATAATACAGAGAAAAGGGGTCACAGTATGAAGTATCAAGCCAAAATACAATGTGGTTAGAATAAGTTGAACTCAACCCAAGACAAATATCCTGAAGGCGTGTTCAAAACAATGTTACGCAAGTCAATATTTACTGAGACTTGCATGAGGTAAATGAGGGTCATCAGTCAGGAATAAAAGTTTGTCCACAATTAAAATTATTTAAAATTATTTTTTTTACTTTGATTCTTTCTTTTTCTTTCTTTTTTAAAATTTTTCGTATTCAATTTTATTTATTTTTTTAAACCCTGACCAAGATACTATGGCTGGCTTTTCAGTTGCCATGAAATTCAAGTCCAGACAAAACCCAATTTGTTGAATCATCAACACTTTTATATTTATGTTGACCAAGTGCTCATTTAAAAATAATAATAAGAAAATCTTTTTAAGTCACAAACTTAAAATTCTGATTTATTTTAATACTACTATACAGTTCAAAAACACAAATATAATGGTCCATAACATCAGGATGTCAGAGTTTACCATCATCTTTAATAATAACAAGTAATATTATCATTTACATTTGTTAAAAAATATAATAATAATAATAATAATTAATTCCCAGTCACAACTGTTGTTGTGCAATACATCTTGGACAAACATATTTGGAAAAAAAAAATCCCTGCCTTTTATATAATATATAAAAATAAAAGGCTGGGACATATTTCCATGCATTTAGCACAAAATAAACCAAAATTACACCCTGCTGAAATGTAGCCACATGAAGGATAAGGATCTTTCTAAAACGACCTGCAGTGCAGGACTATACCGATTTACAAGCTGCACATCTAACTCTGCCATTTAGTCGCACTAGCTATGAAGTAGCTTTTATGCCGCACTATTTTTCCAGACAGACACATCCTTGTGTAACTTCTCATTTCCAATGTGAGAAAAAAAACATGCTCATGAAAGGTTTGCAGACTGAAGTAATCAAAGTAGGCCGGGAGTTGAGACAAGTTTCTCAGATCCAGAGCTGGTGATGTCTGATGTATCGAGATCCCAGCGCTGTTTATTCTGCATTCAGAGCATTTTGGAGAGAAAGACAGGAATATGAACATTGGCTCAGAGGTAAGAAGAGAAGTGAGTTTCAGTTGAACAGTTTTGTCTTAAATATAACGTTGGTCAGTTACTTTGAATTTGCTTCTGAATTTGACATGTAGCTGGCGGACCTGAAGGTGATCAGCCGCTCAGCATGAAGGTGTGTGGACGACCCTCCAGTCAGCTTTGCTCCAGTTAGTTCCTGCTGTCCACCGCACTTTGATCATGTTTCTGTGTGGTGTATCTGTTTTTACCTTCCCTTCAGATTCCCGACAAGTGAGCTCTCGGCTTCACCTGAAGATCATTTGTCATTTCTGTCACCTCTCGAGTCTACAGCAGTTTCTGCCCTTGACAACTTTAAAAGTCACTCTCCTTCACATTGAGAGATTGAGCAACAGAATGGATGCAAAATAAAAAGAAAATCTATCTAAAAATGATAACATGCAGATCTGTATGAGCTCAGTTTCAAGGAACAGGTGACACGTGCGTATGCGCAATGCTGAAATGCTTTTTCGTTGCGTGTCCTCTATGGAGCATCTTCACTCTTGCAGCTGTGATCAGAGGAGTTAAATAATTGAGAGTTTCATGTTTTGCCGTCTGTGCTTTTACATTCGCGTGTTTAGAGCCAGACAGGCAGCTCAAGGTGGTCGTCCGGGAGCAGGAGAAGCTTCAACTGAGACTTTTGTTTCCCTGAACCTTTTCTTTTTTATCATGGCTCAAATGTACTTGACACATTTTATGGACATGGATATGGATATAACACGGCAAACAACCACTTTTTAAACAATGTCCATGTGGTGATGGCACCAAAGATTGTTATTCCAACTGAGATGCTCCAGCATCACTTGGCTTCCTGCAAGTAGCGACCTCATTGGACACCTATGGCCTATCAAGCTTTAAATGAAGGACAATAACATAGAAAATCTGGTGGGTGGAAAATGATGTGCTCACCAGAGGTCTGCACTCTCTCAGGGTGTTTCAAGTTTTCGTCCGTTTTGTCCTTGTCACCTTGACACTGTCCACTTCAAATTTAGCTCCGTATGAAAAATCACATTTTTCTTTTTAACTGCTGTAGAAGTCAACCAAAAGGCCACGGCTCACCATTGTTACATAAATGCATGTTTTTTTTTCACTCCAGAGATTTGGAGTAAAGGAACTGCTGCTCATGAGGCGGCACAAAAATAGCTGACCAGAAGGCAAAGGTTTCCTGCACACAATAAAGGCAACCTTGTTTTGTCACAGTGGCACTCATGCATGACGGCAGCGAGGAACTCAGAGGCTCTCAATTCAGAAAATCTTTATAGAGTACTGTTTATGTTCTGTAGGCACCAGATAGTCAACTGCTCTTCAATAAAACAGAACTATTTCCGTTTTCAACACGCAACTGTTTGTCTTCCCAAAATAAAAAGCCTAGGGAATGCGGCAAAATAGTGACAAGCTCGTGTGAGTGTGTCGACACGTACTTAAGCACAAGTATGCAGAGACTATTTACGTGACGCCGAGGCGTAAACACAGATTGTTCAGATAACCGGCGGACACAAGAGGTCAAGTCAATGCAGTGTGTGTGTGTGTGTGCGCGCGTGGGTTTGTGTGCGACTGGAACATTCATGTCCAAAGCCTTTAGGCTCGCACTGACACTTTTATAGGGACCAAAGTACCGCCACAGTAGACGGCAGACTCCGACTTTATCTCCAGATTAGTCGCATCAAAACAAAACGCACAGGGACGACTGGAGCTTCACAACCAAATAGACTCTGAGCTCTTTAAAGAGCATGACTCTGTTTGGGTTTTGACTGGGGTCTGACCTTGTAGCCCTTTTAATTCACACACATCAATGTTGGTGAAGTTAAACCTATAATTTAAGGTCTACCTCCTCAGTGCATAAGGAGGGGGTGGAGGGCATCCATGGTAGTGACATCTTGTCAAATCACAGACAGGGTTATCTGAGCTAACACACTAGACTGGGTCAGCGAGGTTTCATGACACAGTACTAAAGGCTTGTGAGGTTTCATGAAACAGTGTCCAGAATTTCAGAGGCCACCAGATGGAACTGTCTGCTGTAAAACGTTTGGACCTGAGCAAGTAATTCATTGAAACCTCACATAATTTCTAAACCAAGGGCGCCATCTAGTGGCCTCTGAAAATTAGGACACTGTTTCATCAAGCCTGCAATACTGTTTCATGATACCTCCACTACTCTGACTAACTACCACAACAACCACACTAAATGTTTTTGCAGACAAAAAAGTTACGAGCTCTAGAAAAAGTTAGTGTGCCCCCAAAAAACTCTATGAAGCTATGAAATATCTCACACACAAGTTGCTATCAGATGGGACTTGAGATCGGACTTGAAATAAAACTTTGGCTGTTTAGCATTTTCTCTTTTCCAGGTAGCATTTTGACTTGATTCAATTCACCCCTCAGTTCATAAAGTATTTGCTAATGCAAAGAGGAAGATTAAGAATATCAAATTGAGTCGTCTCCGGCCCACGAAAACCCAGATATATGACGGTACCTTTAATTACAGTTTACATCTTCAGTGGTTCACCAAACAGCTGAAGCACACAGAATCTTACGACTCCAAGCAATGTCAAAACAGCGGCGGGCTGTGAAACCCCTGCGCATACTCACACACTCTGCCACAAACACACATTCACTCACACACTCTCTCGGGCATGCTTGTGGGCCCGGCGGTCCTCGGCTTGTGCAGCGTCTGTGTAGGGGAATACAGACACTGGGTGCAGTGTGGAGGCTCTGGACCCCTTCCAGAGACTCTCTGGAACATTCCTTTGAGAGGCTGTTGGCTCGCAGGATGCCCGGTTGCTGGTAAACAGGCACAACAACAAACAACGACACCATCTTATAACGGAATCTTCTCATATAGACATTGTCAAAAGGGATTCTGGCAGTGTCGTTCCACAGCGGCGTGAGAACAAATTGCACTCGGATAATAGCTTATCGCGTGATTACGACCCATCAGCGCTTCAGTGCTTGTTTAGTGCCTTGCTCTGCTTTTCAGATTCCACAATTGATCTTTGCCCAGCAGCTGCAGACACAATATTCTACCACAATAGCATCTAATAACAGAATAATTCTTCTTCCGCGCGCAGGAACTGTCAGCCAGATGACGATCGATGGAAGTCTTTTTCAGTTTGATGCTGTCTCTAATTATTTTTTGTGACAAACTACTGGGAGTGTGATCATTACAGGAAGCACCAGCAGGGATGAACTGACAACTCATCGGGCGGTTTTATACATACCGCTTTTCAGGGAATAAACTGATATAGTGTTCAGACAGCAGGAACTAAGTCCTCTAGGTTCTGGAAGTTTCGGAAGAAGGGTCCTCGCAAATTTCTCCAATCCTCTGTCTTCCAACAAAAAGTCAAGAGGATGGCAACAACCATCAGGAGTCACAAAACATACAGCTTTTTTTCACGCCAAGCAGAGTTTCCAAGAAAGCAAATGGGAAAGTATTGACTGAACTGGTGACAATAAAGTCACTAGTTTTTAATGATGAGAAGTAAATCTATTTGCAATCCACAGCGGTCCGTCTCTTCAAATGTCTGGCCAGAGTACACTACTTGAGTTCCGTAAGCAAGTTTTTCAGGAAAACCACCTTGATCCTCTCGACCCCCATGATGCTTTATACACGTTATTGACTTGCTTCGACATATCCACTATGTTATAATACATTAAATCACGTGAGATTTCATCTTTCAAATGAGATTATTTCTCTGAAAGCGTGGCAGGAGCCCCATGCTTGTTTACATGTGGCGGAAACCCTGCCAAGTCAGATGCTCTGTTCCAAAAGCACTGGACCTCGGGACGTCCGTTTCACTAACTGCTGATTCTCACGGATCAGAAATGTCAGGGAAACTATCACAAGTGGCATCAACTCGCACACCACTTCTTCGCTTACCATCATGAAGTGCGTGCTACGCTACTTCCTGATATCATTGCTCAGCAAACAACATGGCTTTTAAAAAGGCAGAAATCATCACCACGGGTCAAAGGATCACCACCACAACATTTGGCAAGAGATATGTTACATCCCAGTGGATTAGTATCACCCCGGGGCATCGATGATGCTTTCCATCTCTACACATGTCTCGCTGGAATGCTCGACTTGAGTTCTGCGAGCAACAGACTTTTTGAGGTTTCTATCAGGAAAACCACCATGATCATTTCCACCTCCATGCGTTACGTGTTATTGGCTAGTTTCAATCTTACCACATCATATTAATTCATTTGATCACGTGAGATTCCATGTTTCAAAAGAGTTTTTTTCTAAAGGTTTTATTTTGAAAATCGCTACATATTCATCCAGTCACTTCCTCAGGGCTCAATCTGCACTACTGTGGATTAAAGAAGTTTCCAAGTCACATGCATGACCACAGTGATGTAATGCATATACACCCTGTATCGCAGCTCTAATGCAACAGTTCATGTTTTCTAAACGCCCATTACGTTCTTTCCAATGCCATTTATACAGTGTCCACAAAAATAGCTGGATATTATGACTTTCGACTGCAAAGTTGAACAGGGTAATCTACTGTATAATGCAATTGATAAGATGTCAAAATGTGTTTTCGTTCCATCCCTGCAGGCTGTCTCAGCCATGCACACATGAGAAGCCTGTATTATATTTGGGACTCAGAGTAGCTGTGGAGAGACGAGGCGACAGAGAGATGAGGAAGCTTTGAGCCACAGGAACATGAAGGAGGTTGAGAAGTGCGAGACTGTCGACACAACTTCATGTGCGGGTGAAAGCTGGTGTTTAATTCATGCGGCAGATGCGTTTCATTATTTTACAGCACCTTTTTTTTTGGTTAAGAAATTGAGCTCTGTCTGTATCTTTCCTCTCCTCCGCCGGAGGTCAGCATCTGTGATTGACTTCTGTCCGCCTGAAACCCGATAGATGCAGAAGCATTTTACAAGCCACGCTTTACAAGCCGCTGAGTTGTTAGCGATGATATTTAGAAGACCACCCCCAGAATGAGATCGCAACACATGTTTGGGCCTAAGCCATGTTTTCTCACTGAAATGGTCACGAAATGCAGCCTGCTGTCTGTATTCCCACACTCAGCTCCTATTTACGTCACGCCTCTGACTCAGAATCATCAAGTGTCATGCAAAACAGTGGATGTATTGCAAAATGAGGTGTTTCATTCTGAACAAGAGCCAAGACGCATTTCGAATTCATGATGGACTCGTGATTAATGAGCCAGTTCTCGACGGGAGAGCCGACTAAACTACTAATCCCGCTCAGTTTGCTGTGAGCTGCGAGGGAGAGTTTCCGAGTCTAGTCAGACCTCCCACCAGCACCACACACATGAAACACAACACAAGGCAATTAACACAAACCCTCGCTTATTATCGTGGTTGCAGTTCGCACATCTGTGCAGGTGTGGATTGTTATGAGCGTTTAAGATGACACCCGAGTTCACACACACACACACACTCACCACACGTACACACAAGCATTCACACACGTGCAGCATTTTCAATTCAATTGTCTGACGCACTCTGACGGGAGAACCGCAAGTATTCTGGTTTGCATTTCTCGAAGTTGAGTATTTTTTTGTTAACTGCGACTTGCGTCAGACGTCCTACTGGCAAAGTAAGAGATTACTGGAACCCCTCTGAGTTCTGAGCCCGCTAAAGTGGAGCGCACAAAAGGAGCTGACATTGTTATACGGCAAAGGATCAAAAAGAAATTAAAATTGTTTTATACAGTGGTAGTTTATGAAGAATATTGAATTTCATTTTGTGTATCAGCAAATGTGACTGAGTGACTTCAAAAAGGTTGCAGGCCCTCACATACTGCTTTCATAGGTCATAGCCACAGAGGCCCATTGGTGAGGTCAGGACTGAACTAAGGCAGTGATTCTCCTTGAGGGCTGCTAAAAGTTTTTATGTTTTTTTGTTTGGGCTGTGAGGGCCGTGAGACGCTCTATTTTAATTCATTTTATGGCAATAATTTCATTGACATTTTACTTACTGTATATCTTCATTGGAGTTTAAATAAAATATACTATTTTATACGATTTATTATATTTATTTCATTCGGAACCATATTCAGTTTTTCAAATTTTCTCAACAGTTTGCATCAAGTGCATTTTTTTCCTTTTTCTCTTCAGTAAATTTCATGAATATGACTTGCACCTGGATCTACTGTTGGTTGGACTTTTTAAATAAACATCTTTCTAATGATCACATGGTTTCATGTCATTTCACAATGTTTTGGTTTGTTTACGTGTAAGTAGATTAAATATGGTTATTGATCACAAACGCAAACGCAACATTTTGGAACTATGTCTTGACAGAAGCTTATAGTTCTGAGGGACAAAAACATATTGACAAAAATTGAAAAGCAGCTGAATGCCAGGAAGTCCAAACTCAAAGCACAAAATCACCAAAAAAATTGTTCCTGTCAAAATTCATCTTCAGTAATCTCTCGTTGTGCACCGACTATCGCGCTATGTTGCAATCCTCACTTGACTGAGTGAACTGGATTCATGTCCTGCGCTTGGGCCTTGTGTCATGAAGCCTTTTGACACAAGCATCGTAAAGTTGTATGTGTTAGTGGGAGGCCGTTGATGGAATGGCAGGGTCTGCCAAAACTTCACAGAGTTAAAGCTATTATGATCACTTTTTTTGTTTAACCACTGAGTGGGTTACAAAAAAGTATTGTGCTGTGATAGAAAATGTATTACATCGTCCCATTAACCTGAGGTTGAAGTCAACAGAAACCTTGTCTGGCAGATACCAGCTCTTATCAGCAAGTCAGATTCATGTCAACCACCGCCCGAAAAATAACAACCCTGCACTTTCCCCCTCAGAACCTCTTCAATCAAAAAGTCACAGCTCCCTTTTTCCCACTGCGCTGGTGAGATTTTCCGACGTCTTCTGCATTATGTTCCAAAGATTTTTGAGACTTATTTTTAGCATTTTGGCTTCAACCACCACTAGGCATGAAAGCAAAACATGAAACAAACGCACAAACACACACGCAAACACAAAATAAAATGAGGCGTACAGTTAATTAGACACGGAGCTGAGAAGCACTGTGTTCCTGCTGTGACACAATCATCCACAGAGAACCTCCGGGCGAGAAAAGCGCCGGTTTGGTGCGTTTATTCTTGTGCAGAAACGCACACTTTTGGGCACACAAATCACAATGCAGAAGCAGGGAATTTAAATCAGCACACAGGTGACTCAGTCTAAGTTATTCGACATAACGCTGCTCTTGTCAAAGGTTCCGTCCTGAACTCGTCTTCTGCCGTTCCAAAAGATCAAAGGGAGACTGAAATGTGTCGAGTACATTTGTACAACATCTTGCTGGTTAGATCTGAACACTGCAAACACACACTTCCTCAGAAGGGTTTGAGGGAGCTGCCTTTGTTTACCTTGTCCCCCCGGCTGAGTCCAACCTTGGCTATGCTCTGAATCCAGAGGAGGAGAGCTCAAGGCCAGAGTTTCTCCAAGATCAGGCATACTATCAATATTCTCCAACCCTGAACAAAGTCTGCGTGCGAGACATGAATGTTATCCTTCTGCTTTAATGTAGTTGTCATTATTATTTTATTTTATACAACATGAATTGTTCATGGAAGTGATTTGCTTTCACTATCTAAAATTTTAAAGGTTGTCTTTGATGTTTTGTACAATAAAGACAGCAGAAAAGATAAATAGCAGGGGAAATAAATGTCAACATTAAATTACATTTTGCTTTTATTTCCCACATTATTTTGTGCTTTTAATCATTTTTTTATTATTTAAAAAATAAGTAACTCGAGAAAATTCGAAATAATGTTCATGAGTTTTTCGCCAAATAATATTGCATCAATTGGACACACACTGGTCTAGTATTTTGTTCTTTTTGCCTAATGCAAGAAGGACCAGGATCCAGCATAAGAACTCTCTTGGATTGGCCTTGTGTCCGTTCTGTGTGAAGTTCTCCCTGTGCTTTGCTAATGCCACTCCGGTTTCTGCCCTCTATTCCAAAACATGCGGGCCGATTGATCAGGCCTGTTTACGGTCAATGTTACATATCGGACGGAGACTTCTGTCCGTGTTCTTTCGTCCGTATTTTTGCACATTTCCTCAAAGCTTACAGATACAAGCCTCTGTTTCGTCTTTTGTGCAAGAGGTACATGATCAATACTTCATCCATGTTGTCATAAACTACTGACTCTGGACTGCCCCCTCTGGATTTATAGGTGAACAGCAATACCAACGTAAAGAACGCATGGAAGTATGCTGTTGTTTGAAAAGGAGAGGTACATTTTCGTACGCAAAGGAAGCTTAGTTTGCCATGATTGTGCGCTTGATGTGTGCTCAGCGACAGGATACCTGCCTCTTGCCCCAAAATGGATGAGTTTATCTCCTCAAAATCTGTGTTTCCTCTTTAAATATTCTGTAAAAATGTCAGGTATTGTAGGTTAACTGACAGACTAAAACCTATTTGATCGTGGTCCAGATATTCACAACATCATTTGATTCCAGTGAACTCAGATAACAGAACTTCCACGTCCTTTGTACACGTTCAGAATAGCAAATGAGTGTGATGGATGGACTGTAAAGAAAATCAGAAAATAATGGTCCATCAGGGGAGGGTCTCTGTCGATAGCTGTCCAAATGTTTGTTCACGCCTAATTGGGCAACAGATGAGCCGGCGGCTATCGAAGACAGCAGAGAGATGGAGGAGATGTGGCTGAGGGGAGCAAGACAGAGAAAGCTCCATGAGGAATAATGCTGTAGAAGTGGTAGGTACGAGAGGAGGGGCGGGTCGCGTTCATCAAACCCTTAGAAAAAGGGGAAGAAACACAAGCGCTCAGTGATGAAACAAAAAAGGCTAAATCAACGCAGAGCCCACCCTGAGGAATCAAAACAGCTCCTAGTGTCTTATTAGGGAGAACGCGCTGTCGCTCTCTATGAACAGGCAGACGTAATTTGTGTATGATACATATGCAAACGCGGAAATACTTCCAGTGAGACTCGCCCAAAGCAACTGAAGCAATGTGGCTGCCAGAATCAGAAGGCAAAACAAGAAAAGCCTCCAATAACTCTATGAAAGAATTCTAGCGGATGGAATTGACTTCTTCATCACTTGTGTGCTGCAGGCAAATATTATATTTCAGTGTGGGGATGACTAGATTAATGCTTTTTCTCTTTCAGGAGCAATCGCAATATGCTTTGGCTTTCTTTTTTCCAAGCTTCAAATCCTAAAGTCAATGAGGAGATATTGACTTCTTCAACTCAAGGGTCTAGATCAGGTATTTGAGTTGGGCCTCTGGTGCCTCGGCATGGAAATTCTGACATAAAATTGTCCACAAAGTTTCTGAAAGGAAAGATATACTAGTAATTTTGAAATATTTAAGGCCAGTACCACAGCAATACCACAAGAAACCATGGGGGCACGACCACAAATAAAAAGGGTTAGGGGGACAGAAAAAAATTCTGGGTGATTTTCAAATTTCTCAATGCCCATTTTTAGCTCTGAAAAATAGGACAAGTCTGGAAAACTAGAGCACTATTGGTCACACAGTTCGCCTGTGACCTTCAACACTAGCTTGGCAGTCAACCATGGGCTATGTGGGTCAAGAATATCAAAGCAGTTTCAGAAAACCAAGGGTGAGAGTCCTGAGGTCATCTGACCTTTGCTTTTATCAAGTGCTAATAGTCTCATCCAGAACATTTAACTCACCTGTGGATCTATTCAATCACACACGTTGGACTACTGATACATCACTGGCTCACAGAACACTCATGGATCAGCAGAGAGTGCTACAAGCTCTCCTTCCTGCCAACATCCGTCTCACACTTTAAAAGAATCTCAGAACTATCCAGATCAATTGTTTTAAATTATTCCACAGAGAGCTGTAGATCACTTCTTTCTCCTATTGGTAAGCTACGTCTTACTGATTTTGTTATGCCGGAGTGCTTTAGTATAGAGCCACATGCACAGTTTTTCCTGTTCTCATTGCTGCAACTGTTATTCGGAGACATTTAACATCATCTCTTGTTTTCACTGTGGAACACATCTTTGATTGCATTGATGGTTTCCCATGTAGTCTGTTGGTCTTGATGTAATTGCAGCATTGTAGCATGTATTTCCCCACCAGCATGATGAAGTTCATCTTCCCCCTGTTATTATTTTCAATTTTCTGCTACCAGATCATAGACCACTCCAGCTATGAAACGTAAACACATGTGAACCGAGCATTCCGCTGGCTTCCTGTTTCCTGGCTACATGTTTATAAACAACCGAGCAGCAATCAATCTCTGGACGACCCGGTAAACAATTCTACACACAAAAAAATGAAGCATTTTCCCCGGCAAGGCCACATAAACTATGAGGTTTTCACTGTATATTCTAAAGTATCAAATCCGAAACAAAGTTGTTTGTCAGATGCAGGAACCAAAGAGTCAGTGTCCCGCTCGTATTTATGGGACAATGGAACGGTGTTTTCAGGACAGATGTCTATGGCTGAGATGATAAATGGTGAGGTAAAGTTCCAAAGAAAACTATACCCTTGACATGCTTGCACCTACCGACATTATGATGATAAAGGTTCAAACATACTGCTGTTTTGGGACATTCAGATATGACTGAAGCTGTTTTTAGACAGGTCTTACGGGAAAAAACTGGAGTCGTGGTAGAAACATGTTTAGGCCACAGTCCTTGGAAAGGCTTTTGCTTTCATTTAATGGAACCATGACCCAAGGTTCCGGCAGGCTGCATCCTGACTACCTGCGTTTAATTCCGCTGGATCAGCTGTTTGAGTGTTTTCAAGACGTCTGCACTTGAGGTCAAAACCCAGATCAACATTGTTACTACCCTACAGTATGCTACCACTCCTGGCTTTTGCTTCTTGTACTTCAGACTCTCTGAAGATGCGTACAGTACTTTCCTTATTGTTTCGTATGTGTACTTGAGTGTCCACCATGTTAGTCGCCAGTTTCCCTCTGAGTCTCCGTTTGTTCAGTTTGTGCCAGTGGATCTTTGGACATTAACCTAAACGTAGTTGTAGTTTTATACTGCTTGGAACGAACATGGACCTTAGTATTAGATCACGGGTCAAATTCAGGGCACAGGGCAAAACCGACCCCCCAAGCAATATCATGTGACTTGAGTGACATAAAAAAATGTTGGTACCACGTTGTACAACAGACCACTCTCGCTCTCATGGCATGATATATCGACATCGGGAAAGTGGACTTTTGCGTCCTGTCGTGACGACAAAGACAGTCTTCTGCATTGCATGTTGGGAACTTCCTTCCGGTGTCATGTTCCAGGCAGGGTCTGTAGATTGCGAGTCGCATGGGGGGAGGCAAATGACATGTAGAAAGTGACATGTTGCTACATGCAGAACAAAAGGAGTGGCATCCAATGGCTTACCTAACCCCAACCTCCGTCTTATTGGAATGTGATGCACACTTCAAGTGTCAGTATAGGACACAAAAGTCCACTTGCCCAACGTCAATATATTGGGAGTGAGGGTACGTTTATTTTTTAGAAGGAGGAAAGGTCAACAATTGTTGTGGCGATAGGGGGCATCTGCAGGCTAGCTTTTCACCAAAACAAGCTTTTAGTAACTGAAAAAGTGACTGCTGGTTCATTCTCCCGACTATTCCCTGTTAAAGACAATAGATATACTTTCAACCCTTGGTGCACTCTTGCTTAATTGAGTTTGACACCCCAGTATTAAATTGTCGTCCTCTTCCGCTCCTGTGTCTCCAGCATGCTGATATTATTACAGCTATTATGGCCACCAAAATTGGATTTCTAAATGCAAGACTATGAGCACTGCATTCCATCTGACACGTACAAAGGGGCACCGTACAGTATTACTGTTCTAAATATACACGCTGGCATTGATCAGAACTGCAGTAAAAGCCTCGTGGAAACAGGACGTGTAATGATGCGCAGAAGGAAAATCCACCCTGGTAACCTGAGGAAGTTGATTATGACTGTAGAGGTAGAGCTTCAGGCATCAATACTTCCCCCTTTTCTCTTCATTCCATCATTGAGAAATTCATTTCAGTCCGCTCCAGCTGTCCATCAAGCCTTTCCTCGTAGCTGAATTGAATTGTCTTCCTCTTTAGAAGCCAGCAGAGAAATTACAGTAGCCTGTCGCTCTCTCGCCGCCCGCTTTAAATTTCCTGTGGGCGGCTGACGTCGGCTGCCTGCTGGCGTAGAATGACAGCAGGTGTTTGATCTGTGAGCAGTAGGGACTGAGTTTGGGGTGTCACGAGAGGCAGCCGGGGGAACTTCTGAGCGGGACGACCAGAGAGGAGTCACTCCAGGTCCTGCCTCAGAAGCAGACAGTCGCGAGATTAGCGCTTAATTGAGGCAGACGAGTTGACAGGCATGTGGGGAGAGCTTCTTAAAAACCAGTTCTGAAGCCTCACATCTGTAGATGGGAAAACGATGCTTATTTGTGCGTGATGGATTTTAATTTTGGTGCAGCGAGGGCAGGCAGCCAACAGAATTATTGAATTGCACAAGTCTGAATGAGTAATCTGACCTTGTTTTGAACCTTGAAGACTTCGCAAAAAGAATCAAGTGAAAAATATCCACACGATCCCACACCCACCGTCTCATTCGATTTTCCACCAGAAGCCGCCCAACAGCAAAAGACAATATTTCACGGCAATGAATGGTTAACCTTGGAAGTATCTCGATCAATACTACGTTTAGTAGGTTTCTTATTTTCTTCCCAAAGAGACGAGGATTGCGTGTAGGACCGACAGCGGAGCATTACGTTATGGATTGTGTTCTCATGACGTTGTCATGATTGGAATTGGAGCCTGGCCACTGCAAGTCGTGATCCAAGAGCTTACGACGGCAGTACATTCAGGACAACAAGGCCAAGACCTTGAAGAGAGAGAGGAAGCATGAACACGATACACAAGTCCAGCGCTCTTTCGATTGCCTCCCTGTTTCCGATAGAAACCAACGCACCTGCCTGCGGCCGACCAATACTGGTGCAGTGAGTCACCCTCTAGCTGAAGCGACAACCCTCCCGCCCCCACCTCTGCTCATGATGTACAAATATTAATGGTAGATGAGGTTTCATCTCACAGTATTGCATGCTTGATAAAACAGTCCCAATTTTCCCAGGCATTAGATGGCACTCTTGGTTTAGAAATGATGTGAAGTTTCATTGACGTTGTTGTTCAAAGTCCAAACATTTTCCAGCAGACAGTGTCATCTGGTGGCCTCAGAAAATCGGGACACTGTTTCGTGAAACCTCATAAACCCTCCAACACTGTGTCATGAAACCTCGCCTACACATTGAGTCTTGAACGCACTTGAAAGGTGTCATCGACTAAAGAGGCTTCAGGAAGCCTCAAATCCACTGGCTACTCTTCGCTCATTCATCCATGTCTTGATAGAACCATGCATCACCTTTAAACCACAGCGCCACTGCACTGCACCTAAAGACTTTAAATGGACATTTATGTTTTCTATTTTAATGTTCCTTAACAAGGAACACTCAGTTTTTAATACTTTAAGACAATTCTGTGTTTCATGTTGTGTCCCTGATAATTGTAATAATTTAGTTGTGGCAGACTGAAAGCATCTCCAGCCTCGGGAATCAAATCCAGCAGTGAAAAAGGAAACACCGGCTCTCAAACCTTTCTCAAGTCATGAATACTCACGAGACGAAAAAAAAAGGGCTGATAGGTAGCCAAATCTCTTTTGCTGACTCGGTTTTAAACTTGAAATATTGCTCCAAGGTCCAATGCTTTTATGTCTGATTCTCAAAGACCAAAGAAATTCTACACGCGTGTTCCTTTAAAGAAAAAAAAAAAAAAACCCTGCAGTGATGCGACAGCAGGAACAGGTCTAATGGGTTCAGGTTAATTGTGGGTGCTGTCAGCGGCGCCCCCACCTGGCACTGGGTGATGAATGGACGAACAAATGAGTATCCGTCGATAGGAGCCAGGGAGTCAAGACATCTGAGGGAAGGAGTGAGGCTCGCGCCCACAGACCTCTTCTGTTTCAGGGAGAATAGATGTTCTCTGCTCATAAAGTAGCCAGAAATTCAACCATTCACCCCTCATTTGTCGGCTTTATATTCTAGGTATTGAAGCAAAGTGGCCTGTAATAAATACTTTTGATGGTTTCCAAACTTGATCCCTGATTTGCGACATATTTCACACATTCCACAATGAGATCATCACCCATCACTACAGTTTGATCCTGAAATAGAACAATAATAACACAGAAATCCATCATCTGTCAGTGACTAAAAATAATACATCAATTTCATTAAAAAGGGAAACAGAAAATGGGCTGGATCAGAAGTATGAAACGGCATAAATATGCAGTATGAAACCATCATATATCGTCCCCAGAGTCGGGTCTGTTGACCCACATGCAGTATATGTTTAGTCCTTCTGACCCTTCTTCAGAGGGTATATCATCCACTTCAGTTTGAGCTTTCCATCTATAAATTACCATTCAGTGTTTTGGAGCCGCCTATCACTGATTCCTCACCTTTAGACACTTCCTCTACTGACAAGTCAGAACTTCCCCAACGAAACGGTTCGAATGAAAACAAGTCCTAGGGTTACATGAACCCGCTCTTCTTCCTTAAAAACCATTGACATATTGCACCACATACTGATATTGCCACAGGTTGCTCCACTTCAGTGTGCACCGCACCCACTTGTTGACATTACATCACAAGACGGCGTTGAACCTCGTCAAGATCACAATGTATTTTATGGTGGTATATGAAAGTCACATTTAATGTATCGGTTGACTCGACCCTTCATAAAGTTCCGCAGTATTGACTCCTGTTCCATTGTTAGGTGCAGTGCTAATAGATCCACCTGGAACAGACAACTGTATGCCAACGTACCTTTCATCTAAATTCACACGCAAGTGTGGAGACAAAATCTTAATTTTTCCCGATAAAAACATAGAGCGTGTGCCATGGTTCTGTCCTACATGCAAACCAATTATATATATATATATATATATATATTCATGAGTTCGTAGTCATAATAAGAAATACAAATCTGGCTTTATTTCTTCTTCTTTTTTTGTTTTTTAAACAAGATATTTAATTCATGCTAAAACACCATGAATTTTAGAAGGGATGAACTGATAAAAAATATAGTAGTAACAAAGTGGAGCATGAATAATCATGAACCAGTAACAAAGGGAATGATCGCAATGTTCCGGATCGCACGCAGCTGACAGGGTCAAATCAGCACTCGCACCAAGTCTCTTGCCACTTGCTACTTTGGCACTGTCATCGACAGCATCAGTCACGCAGTGACATGTCCGACTCGCCGCTACCCTGCGGAGCTGAAACGGTAAGCGTTTGAGAAACTTAGCAGCAGAAAGCCACGAAGAACTTGAGGAGATGAAGTGGCGCAATTACCCCGAGGGCGGAGCAAAGGCAGAGCAGGGTTCAGTGAATTAGCAGTATCTTTTCCCAGCACAGATCAATGGAGCATTACCGTCAGAAAGGAAGCAGGGGAGGATCAGAGGGAGGGTAGGGAAGAAAAAAAAAGAAAAAAAACGAGCCTAACAAAGTAATAATTTGTCTGTGCCTCGAGCAGGCTGTCTGCCTTTCACTTGCACTTTGTTCGCTAAATTCTCACCAGTCATATTTCCACTCAAAGGGTGTCGGTGGAAATGAGCAGAACCACCTGTATTTGAAAACAAGACACCTTGGGATTTCTTTGTTTGAAAATATTTTAGATTTCTAGAGTTGACTGAAGCTAAATCTACATTTGAACTACGGTGACATTTAGTCAGATAGCTAGATGGACGGTTGGAGAGACAGGTCTTACTGTATCTTTGTTTTATAAGTCAGGTGTGTAACAGCCAGTAAACGTCGAGAGAGAACATTTAGGGTGTCGACACATTTATTTGTATGTTATTTCAAAGCCTGTGTTTCCTTTTCATTCTAAACCCTTATGGAAATGCCCTCCTACGGCACACAGGGAGGGAAAAACAACAGTGAAAATATCAAAGTCGTCACTAAAACTGGGGAATTCCTTGACACAAAGCTGTTAAATCACTCTAATTGATGTTCTATTGCTTCTGGCTCAGAAGAAGAGATACGAGAGTGAAACTGACACAGCTATTGCTCTCCGTCACTCATATCAAGGCCATGGGGGGGAAACGAAACTCAGCGCTGAAATGATACTTCCAAGAAGGGTTACCTCATGTACCATCACAACGGGGCCCGAAACAAAGAGAACAGCAGCACATGAGAAGAAAACATGGCTTTTAGAAGACTGACGTCTCATTTTGTCTCAAAAGTCTCACGTGAAGTGCTTCACTTTCTCAGGATTTTGAAATGCACAAATGTTCCTCTGTCACTTTGAGAATCAGGGAGGAAAGAAGGACAACATGACAGTGACTTGACCCTGATATCACTGTTCACAGCAGTCTTATGTTCTCACAGAGCTTCATGCAAACAAATCCTCAGTTTCGGTCTATTCATCTTCTGCTTGGGGAAAAGTAATTCCCCCACTTTGGACTATCTTGGTCACTGCACATGACCAAGAACTTGTCATTTGCCTTTCAACCACAACCCATAGGGAGCAGTGGGCTGAAATGAAAAGCATCAGAACTGTTTTGCATGTTACACTGGAATGACTAGTGTAACAGTGTAGTGAGAAGGCTTTAAGAACGTGGAGCAGTTGGTGTTCCTTTCTGCTGCTTTACATTTTACCCTTTTTTTACACTAACATAAACAGGTATGCATGTTAGGAAAAAAAAGTTATGGATATATTTCATGGTTTCTGTCAGGATCCCCCTCAAAAAAAAAAAAAAAAAACACGGAACGGAAGTCGGCCAATAAATAAGTGATAGACAAACAATGAAGCAGTGGGGAATTCGGGGATATTTACTGAATTGTTTTAAATCATGAAAAGTGCGGCCGTCCTCACATGGTACGACCGGAATGTGTGACTTGAGTTCCGCGAGCGATGGGCCGTCATGTTCATGTCCACCTCCATGTTTCAATGTTTCCACTTTATTTTAATACGACTGATCTTGATTTTAACTAGAAATAGAGATCATTTGGCTGTGTGCCATTGTTGTTCACATGTGGCGGAACCATGTATTTCAAAAATCACAATGTCGCAATATTTCATTTTCAAAAGAAGAGATCATGAAGGCATGGCGGTTCTCATTTAAGCCGTGGCGGTGTGTCACCATCGTAGAAAAAACCCTGCAAGAAAAGGTGACTGAATGAAGGAGAAACAAACAAAATATCGTCCTGAAACACCAATATATTTTTGATACTTTCCTAAAAAGTGAATCCAGCAATGAGTGCTGTAGGTTTGAAGGAAGTAGAAATGAACCAATGAATACCTCAACATATTTATTTTTTTGCTCATCCAACCACACCCTCACATTTAACAGACTGACCCAACAGTTTTCTTAAAACACACAACTCAATGCCTCCATGCAGGAACTCAGCACGCAAGGTTTGGCACTTAACATTCACCATCTTGGAAGCACAAGTATTGCTGACTCAGGAACACTTATTTTAAGGCTTCCCTTGACCTCTAAAAGAACATTAATCTCTTTAAGGATCGATGAAGCTCCATAAGCGTAATCATCATAACATTCATCAAAGAGGCTGTGTGGCACTGAGGCTGCTCCATCAGGCTTAAATTGTGTAAGACACTGATGTTATTACGCCTCCTGGCTCATCTGCTGAAGTAAACCACAGCAAAAACAAGAGGAAAAAGCTACTTATAAAGTGAATATTGTGAACGCATGAAGGCTCCTTCTTCCCAACACACACGTACAACCGACGGACAACGTCACAGACTGAACAGACACTCCGCCTTTCCAGGCACGCACTGCAACTGCAGCCCAGTGGAGTATGGATTGCATTCTGGGGAGGGTTCTTCGATAGATCACAGGACATTTATCGGCTCCACCGATTCCCTTGAGTTCATCAGGCTCCAGAGGAGGAGGAAGAGACAGAATATAGATTCATTCCTGCACCGTCTGCTGAGTAGAGCCGACTGCTCCATCAGCCTGTGCACTATTAGAGCCCATGATGGAGTGCGGCAGAGTGTAAGTGCTAGCATGTGCATAGTAAGTGAGTGGGTGCAGGTGAAGAAATACATTAGCAGCAGAGAACGTTAGAGAGGCAGAAACATCACAAGCAAAGTGCTTAATTGTCGGAGTCGGTTGCACTGACAGGGACTCGGAAGAGCATGTCGCTCTGGTAGAAGATGGTTCCAATACTCACATCATCTGGTTCAAAAGCGTTTTATTGATGTCATGACTTAGGATCATAATAAAATTGTACCCTTTCCAGTATTAAAGTAAATGTCACTATTGCCCCTTTTGTCGTCTGTAAGAAGGCTAGTGCGTCCTTTTGGTGTGAGCTTTAATGTTCTCACCGATGGGTCTGATTCAGGCACTCAGATTTCCTCTCAAAGTTCAAAACATCTCCAGGTTAACTGTCTGTCGATGAGGGTGTGTGCATGAGGGTGTTGCAGGTAAAGAAGTAAATCATAGAATCCCACGCTATATGGAGAGTGGCATGATCTGGCGAGGGACTACTTTGATCATTTCCAGTCTCACCTCAGCGTTACCAACATAATGGTCTGCAGACATATTACCCTATTAATGGGTTGCAATTGTTGAGCAGACTTCTACTGATCCAGAAGCTCTAGAGAGATGTGCCCCTAAATGTATGGTCCTTCATCCACAGTAACACATGGGGTATGAGCCAGTCCCTTATAAATACACCAGCAGAATACAAACAACCTTGAGTACCCATGAGCGCAAATATAAGACAGCTAGTTTGTTCCGAAACAATGGCAGGCAGTTGCGTAGACAACGCTATTAGACACTATTTTTTCAGTGATTCCGAATTGGCACTTTGGTTTTGGCAATTTCCTTGAATCATTTCAAACTCCTCAAGTTGAAAGCAGGCCATGAGTGGATCAGGGGATATCTCCAGACACCGCAGGTCGACCACCTTGGCCATGCTCACTCTTAAAGGGGGACATATTCAGGAGTAGTAATCGACACTCCGTTTCAAATGTTATATCAAGATTAAAGGATTTGGTCGCTAAAAAAATATGTAAAGACATTTCCAAACACTGAACAGATACAGCAACGCAAGCGAGGGATGGTTGAGCACCAACACCAAAAATGACTGATCACTGGACACCGCGGCATCCTGACATCCAGAGGACAGCTGGAATCACAAGGATGGGCAGTGTTGCTGGGCACACTTCAAGAAACATGACTCGTGGCATGTGCAGGCGTCGACTGTTGGGAAACCCATCGAGTTCTAGACAGGGATTGAGAAATGAATAAAAAGAGGAGCACAAGGGCATGGAAGGGGTACGCATGTGTGAAATACATCTCTTGGCAGGAACAGTTGGAACTGACCCTGGATGCCACTGCTGGAGGTCACTATAGTAGATGCCAACGGTGAGCTAATAGTAGAAGCCAACTGGTATAAAAATATGACAGCGGGCAATAAATACGATGGGCAGAGGATGAATGACTCCTGGAATAGCAAGGAGCGGAAGCCAACGATTAAGTGCCTGATGGTGGATGTTACCCTGAAAAATGGTGAATATGCAACAGTTAAATATAACTATAGAGTATCTTCGACTCCTACTTCAGCTATGTCTTATACAGCACTATGTTCTTGCACAATGAATCCACTTGCAATGTATAGCTTTACAGCTTTTGGAAAAGGAACCATGATGGATCACTGGTGGGTTTTGCAACCAAATATTTACCCTAGATTTCTCCCTGTCTCTCACTTTCCCCTGCAGTACCACTACTGTCCATCGATAGAGCAGCAGTCACCCGAGTCTGGTTCACTCAAGGTTTCTGCCAGAGAGAAGGGTTTCTTTTCCGCAGTATCTTTGTAAAACTCAGCCTACTGACTGTGAAATCACATTCTCCCGCAATCATAAATTGTAATTCACAAGCGATGCAATTGCTAGCACTTAAGTAAGATGAGTCATGCGGCAATAATGTCGGAACTCATCTTGATGACAGTCAGGGGGTAATTATTTAGGCCCGACTGGTTTGCTGATCCAAAAACATGCATTTACATTTGTATAATCATTCTCCCTCAAGTCTTGCTGTTACAAGCAAATGATAAAAGTGGGGAAATACATGTGACTAATACGACTGGAACGCAAACGGGACGGAGCAACTACTGGCTTTTTGCTTAATGGTGTGTATAATGTAAAGGAAATGAGAAGAGGTGACGCGAGTCAGGCGGCTGCTGTAGTGTGAAGGAGCTCGCCGTGCCAAGGTTTTAGTCCTAGACTTTTAAGGTTGAGCAAGTGGATGTGAGATGAAGTCCATTTTTCAGAGCTGACAAAGCGTGCCGACACTTGGCGGAATGCCACTCCGTGGTTGCTTTGTAGTGTGCTGTAGGTGTTTCGGTGTAGCCGGCCATCTGATGAGGAAGTGTGACAGGCTGTTCATCACCAGATGCAACAGTAGCGTGCTGCAGCGGCAGCTTCTACGCAGGCGGAGGGAAAGTCTATCTCTCTCTTTCCCATGGCTTGTTCATCAGACAGTGAGGAAGAAGAAGACAGGCGGGAGGTATGGAGCGGTCCCACCATTGCACCATCATTAAATTAAAGTCCACCACCAGAGCTTATGTGTTATTCATAGTCGCGAGCTGCTTTGTTGGCTGGCAGATGAAAAATAAAACACCGTCCTGTAATTTTATGTTGTCTGTCACAGAACAAAAGTGAGATCACACAATTTCCGATGTGTCGGTTCTGAACGGAAAAAAAGGAAATACTTTACTGAGTAAATTTGTCTGTTATTATTGTGTTATTACTGAAGGGCGTCACTGTAAAACAGTAGATACCATTCCATATTCTCACCTTTCAACCCCCTGTTTTTTTTGGACTGTGACATGTACAGACTGTCCCCCTGTGCAATGAGAATTAAAGCTGATGGCCGAACAATATCATCTTGTTAAACTGTAGTTCAGCAACACTGCCGGACGAGCAGGTGTTGGCTAAACAAGTGCATCAGCAGGGAAGCTGCACCATCTCTTGTGACATTGCTGGAGCCAAGAGGTTAAGAGAACGACGGTGTTCCAGTTATGAATCCGCCGTACCGAGCAGATGCCCTTTCAGAGTCACATTAATCAAAGAAAGATCGCACCTAGTGGCACTCTTTTCCCATGAGGAAGAACAAGATGTGCCTCTCAGTCAAAAGCATGAAAGTCAGGTTGGGATCAGACAGAAACATCGCCTGTCTGCCTCGATACTGCAGAGGTGGCAATGAAGTGACGGTGCACCGCTCCGTCAAGTGTGAATGCTGTCGATCCTCTGTTCCTTGACACGTTCGCAACCACAGCGTGAGCTGATGAATATTTAAAGATATTCAAGACATCTGTCCGTTTTCTGTCTGGATAAGAATGAGTTTAACTACAGATAAATATTTCAATCATTGTGATCAGAAAAAAACCAAAAAAAAATCTTCAGGCAGACCTCAGCTGAACCCCAACAGCACGCTGCTGTGGTGAGAAACCCGACTACAAAGACCCACATTAGTGTCACTGATGCACTTATTCATGATTTCTTTGAACCCTCCACTGGCTGCGGATTATATTCTGTATCAGTAATCTATCTAAAGGCGAGACAATCTGGAGACTCCACATCAAAGCGGGGGCTGATTTGAAAAAATACTGTTTCATCTTATTGCACATTAAATTTGACCTCATTTGATACTGGCAATTGAGGAATAGTGTCCAGAAAAGTCAATGTATATTTCTAGATTCATTGTGATTTCATTACAGCCTGCCAATGTCTGTTTGCGGTTGGTGAGGGCAGTGGCTTCACTTTATTAGTTATAGGCAGTGATGGATAACTGAGGTATCATGAAACACTGCTGCAGGGTTGATTTTTTGGTTTAGAAATGACGTGAGTTTTCATTGAATTCGTGGTTTAAGTCCAAACATTTGACTGCAGACAGTGCCACCTGGTGGCCTCTGAAAATCAGGACACTGTTTCATGAAACCTTATCAACCCCTGAATTCTGTGTCATGAAGCCTCATCTACCCATCACTGGTTATCGGGTTTAACCTTCTATATTTATTTCCGTCTTAGTCAAAGAAAGGTCCTTGTTATCGTGGAGAAATCTTACCCAATGATCTTGCTGAACAGCTAAACTGAAAGATGGTATCAATGTAAAAGCAAATATTTTGGCTGAAGTAGCAAAGGTGCTATGTCAAGACAGATGTAAACACACCAGTGTTAGGTGTGGGCCAGTGAAGTGTGGACCTAAAGAGGTTTCCAGACTTCACACCCATGGACATATGTTGGTCCCATTTTTTTCAGTACTCACTGTCTATTCTTTGGTGTAATTTATTCATTTTTTTATTAGACAACTTAATTAACCATCATGCACTGTCATCTCCGGCATCTCACCTCAGGCAAAATATCACACCTTACCAGTGCATCTGGTACAGTAGGTAACAAGGCCCGGTTTGTGTTCACATCTTAAAAGTAAAATGGAAGCAGTCCATAATGTGGAGCACACTACGATCTGTGTTTAGGCGTTAAGTCCCATTTATGCATTTTACATGTGGATATGGATATAGACTGAGCCTTCTGTCCGTGCTCTGTGATCACTTTGTCCATATTTGTGCACGGAGCAGTACCACCGGAAAACTTGGGTGCAGTGTTGCTCTTCCTTCTAAACTTTTAACGGCTTCACTGACCGCTGCCTCCCGCAACTCTGCCTCCATTTTCATTTTTTGTGCACAGTTTGTTGTTTAGAATTTGTTGTCATAAACTTTTGACTCGTTGGATATGGATATGAACAGCAACACCAACATCAAGAGTGGCAAATATATTAATTTACATTACATTATTAGTTGTCTTGTCCCAGAGGCAGACACTAAATTTGAGACTTTTATTTTCAATCTTATTTTAAACTGTCATCTAATGTTGACAACAGCAACTTTGCTTCAGATGAAGATCCCTGCAGCTTCATAGCAATAGCAGCTGAAGTTAATCTCCCGAACAACCTGGTGTGCAGCTCAAGACAAACACGGACATGTTTGTCTTGAGCTTTTGTTGAGTTGCTCCCAGAACGTTATCTTTTTCAAAAGCCATTATTTCACTTCAGGAGCATCTTACTCACTTAGCAAAACTCCAGTCTGACAACTGAGGTCAAAGTTCAAATGAAGGCTGTCAAATCCATGTAAACAAGGGAAAAACAGGCCACCAGGGGAAGCTTCAACTCCTTAACTGCGTCACGGATGGCAAATGTCTCCCTCCATCAGTCCCCCTCCCACAACCAACACAGCTCAAACTGTATTGTCATTGTCCAAACGTTTACGCTCCAGTTGGCACGGACAAAAGTGGGAGAGCTTGCCAGAGGCTCTTCCTGCTATGATCGGGTTGGTGTTAGCCGGCGTTGATAAAGGGTCCGATTAGGCCACTGAATGGGCCCCCATTAGGACGACATCTATACTAGTGGCGGGACCTCGAGGCAAAACGGCCTTCTTCAGAAACCAGTTGAGCATTTGACAGACTAGACAACTGTTCATGATGGAGACGCTGATAGTTGCTCTGGAATTTCCAGCGATTGATCATTTATATCCCCAGAGACTGAAAATAACTTGTGATTTCGTTCTGACCTCCAGCATCGCGAACACAATTGAGGAAGTCTTTGAAATGATGAAAGTACCTGTCAAGAAACTGGCAGCCCAGAGCCAAGATTTCTCTGTCCTTCACACAATGTCTGAAAAGCTGGCGCTCTCCTGCACGTCTCTCTGGCAGGTTGAAATTTTAACAAAGAAAAACACACTGGCAGCGTTTTCCACATGAGACTGAATGTGTAGCGGTCAGATGAGACAATAACAAGACAATTGTGAACACCAAAGGAAGCTTTAAAAAAACCTAAAGCTGTAGGATGAACCCGCTCCTCAACGCTTCATCTTCTCCTGTTTATAAATACAGATTTTCCCTGTATTATAGGGACATGAAAGACACAGACATATTCCTCTGAGGGTATGGAGGCAAACAGCAGTTTCAAGGTCTCGTATACATATAAACTATCAAGGCCATCAGAACACAAATCTCTTTTAAAAGATGAAATGCCGTGTGGTCAAAAATATGAAAACAAAGTGGAAACATCCAAACCAACGGATAACACAACACATCATGGACAAGTATCTGTCACTTGTTGACTGGCTGCATTTATATATATATATATATATATATATATATATATATATATATATATATATATATATATATATATATTTCACAGGGGCTGGGGCTACAGTTTCCTCAAAACATGGTGGAAACCTTGAGTCTTGTACAACCGGCCTGGAGACTCCTGAACCTTTTCTTTGATGCTAGGAAGTTGAAACGTGAGAGTGAAGTCAACAGCAATGCCTCAACATTCAGTCCTGTGTCATGGCGTCCAGCACAATCCCTTTGGCCTAGCCTACTCCGCTCCTTCCAGTAGCTGTGATAGGACTCACTACATGGTACCATGGTGGAGTTCCACAGTGACACCACAGTCTAGTGATGGGTAGATGAGGTTTCATGACACAGTAGTGACGGGTTGATGAGGTTTCATTTTCAGAGGCCACCAGATGACACTGTCTGTTGTAAAATGTTTGTGGACTTGGACAATGCAACGAAACCTCAGATCATTTCAAACCCAAGACCACCATTTCGGCGTCTGAAAAACCGCAATAGTGTTTCACGGTACCTCATCGACCTATCACTAGTAAAGTCTAAAAGAATTCAATCCATGGTCCTAATATTTTCTCCCAACACTAGCTGGTTCGATACCAAGTTCTACCACGAGGTCATGAGCTGCAGTTAGTTTCAGGCATCACAAAAAAAGAAAGCTTTTGCAGGAAGTCTCTATTGTCCCACTGAAAGTGTTCCACACCCGCCCTCCATAATTTCTCACGGACACTGTTGTTTTGAACCGAGGGATCACACCGAAGACCTTCAAATCCAGGGTGTGTCCTATTTGTCCGCCAGGAACTGTGCTGTGCAGCTGTTTTTCTCATTTCAGACATCATTCAGAAGATCTTAAGGAACTTTAACGTCTGATGCCGATTCCTCCGTCTACGCTCAGACGAATTGCCCTCATAGACCACAAATAAAATGTCTGGCAGCAGCCCAGCATTTGCAATGAAAAGTATTTATGTGACACATACACAATGAACTGCCTCACTTGATAAATATTGCAGGTGCAGATGAGTAATTATGGAGAGTGTTTTTAAAAATACAAGGAAGAAAAAGAGGACAGTGCAGGAAAGGCATTGACAAAGGCATTTTCTCTCCAGTGTAGCAGCAAAACACCTAGGCAAACAGCTGTGCCCCCAGGTGCATTGTCTTATGTCAGGCTTGGTTTGTGCCCAACCAATATGTGGGTTATGCTACCTGGGGGTAGCCAGAGAGGCCATGGCAACTCTTCTATGTCACTGGCTGAGATTCTGAGGAGATGGTCAGACATAGTGTGTGGCACTCCTCAGGCATCAAACATCATCTATTGTCAAGTGGACTTTTGGGACCGAGAGCGAGGCAGAACTCAGCAGCCTGACACAGAAGACTTTCAGTTGAAGCACGTTTCCTCTCCAGAGGCAGTTTATAGTGTTTACGTTGTAAACAGCACGTCACATGAAAAAAAAACAGAGTGGCTATGATTGTCCAATATGTCCCTAACCCGACCATTGTTTTTAAGCGGCACGCAAGAGGAAACGTGATGGCATTGAAGAGACTATGTATCAACATGTAATGGGGAATGCTGACTCCTACGTCACTCTAGACACCAAACTCCACTTAATGCTAGTCGATATGTGACGCCTTAGGAATGAATCTGCGTTGGGCATGAAAGATAGATATAGTTCCAAGTCTCGCCAGCAGATCCAGTCCTAGCTGTCCATGGGACTTGACCAGGCCTGGTCTTGCCAGCACGTCTCCTTGACCACACCACTGAACTAGAGTTGCACTGTGCCAGAATTTATGGTTTTCCTAGTCCGAAGCCTCTTTCCTTTCTTGCACAAGGCCCACAATGTCCTTGTGCTCGAGGGCAGATTTGGCCTTCTGTGATGCCGCAGCTGCGTCCACTTTCATCCAGTGACAAGGATGGAAGCAGTTTCGTCGTAGAACAAATTCCACTGAAAACAAAAGAGCATTTACACTATTTATTTGTCTTCCAAAAAAAGGTTAAAAGAAAGAGCCAATAGATAACTGGCTTTCTCTGAAGAATAATTCTAAAATAACATGACATTTTTCTCAACTTGTCAAATCATTGTGGCTTACTTTAACATCCCCGTTTTGTACTTAACACTTTGACCTCACAGAGGCAGTGAACGGTAGTTTTTTTGAGCACAAACACTCTTCAGAGCTCAAGAATGTTTGATAAGAAGCCAGGAAGAGCCCCGTTCTCCCTGCCAACAAACGATTTGTCTTTAGGCCGACGCCGGAGCCAAAGACATCACGAGTTAAAGATGATTTAAAATTGATTTTGTGACTTTCTTAACTTCCTGTTCCGGCTATGGATTTTGGAGCCGTGGTTTGAACTCAGTCATGAGGCCAGACTTGTGCCTGTGACAAAGCCACCGACTCTAATCCAGATGTGAGACCGTTGAGGTGCGCGACAAATGCCCCACGAACCTGTTAAATAAAGAATGCAAGAACCGAAAAAGCCGCATTAAAACAAATGTGCCGTTTTGAACTATTTCTGTGAGCGCTAGCAGTTTTTATAAAGCACCTCTTAAGAAAAGCCGATTTCCTCGCTGCCAGAAACGGCTCCATTCTTCACTCAAAAAAAAAAAAAAATCCCTGTATAAAAACGGTCTTTAGTTACGACTAATTTCTTCATTCTCCATGCTGACCTCGTCACTTTTTAAGAGCCCTGATTTTATCAAGTATTATGAGTTTAATTACCCGGCAAAAGCTTTAGTAACACGTGCAGAGACGCAGCATACAAGACGACACTTCTCTGGATTCTCCTTGACTGATGTGCTCAGCAGTGACAGAACGGTGGGCGAGGGAAGGCGAGGCCGACTCAAACAAAGGTCAGCAGTGCCGTTTACAGCGGGGTAAGGGATTCAAAAGATGAGTTACTGGAGATCAAATGGCAGAAAAGGTCCACGAAGCTCCCGAGCGAAATGTGTCAGAACACTGTAAAGAACGTACAGCGTAGGTGGACGCATTCTTTCTGAAAGGTGCCATGTTTATCAATAATAAAATAAACCAATAAAAATAAAAAATAAAGAAAACCAGGGGAAAAGGATTATTAATGAAGAAGGTTAAGTAAGATTATGATGTTTTTTCTATCTTATTTTGTTGTTTTGTAAGATTAAGATCCTGGATGTTTAGATAGATAGATAGATAGATAGATAGATACTTTATTGATCTCTGAAGAGAAATTCCCATTTCCAGCAGCATGACAGGTGGAAACATAAGAGCAAGTAAAAAAAAAAAAAACAATGCTACAATGAGATAGGAAATTAAAATTAAAATAAAATTAAAATAAATAACAACAGTTCAGCATGTGAATATGTGTGTGTCACGAACTAAAGTGCACGTGTGTCTTTGGTGTGAGTGTGTAGTGAGTCTAGAGTGTATTTGTCCATTTTATCGTCCTTCCCGAGAGATGTTGAAGAGCCGAATGGCGTGAGGGAGGAACGATCTCCTCAGTCTGTCTGTGGAGCAGGACAATGACAGCAGTCTGTCGCTGAAACTACTCCTCTGTCTGGAGATGGTGTTGTGCAGAGGATGACTGGGATTGTCAATGATGGACAGAAACCTGTTCAATGCCCGTCTCTCTGCCACTGATGTTAGGCTGTCCAGCTCTGTGCCAACAACAGAGCCTGCCTTCCTCACCAGTTTGTCCAGGCGTGCAGCATCCTTCTTCTTCAAGCTGCTCCCCCAGCACACTACTGCATACATGAGGGTGCTCGCTACCACAGACTGGTAGAAGATCTGTAGCAGCTTCTTGCAGATGTTGAAGGACGCCAGCCTTCTGAGAAAGTACATGCGGCTCTGTCCCTTTCTTCTTCACACAGAGTGTTTTGTTGCAACTCAGCTGCAGTCAATCCATTTTTAAGAGGCAACAATGCATCTACTTCTCCCACTACTCATATTTTTGTTGGATTTTCTGTTTTTTCCGTTTCACCTTTTCCCCCCAAGTCTGAATTTCGGTTTTCAGGTAAAAATAACTCTCTAACCTCCTTGGCTACTGTAGCATTGCCTCGGTTATTGTGTTTTTTTTAACAGTCACAGAGTCCAAAAGCTGAATATTTTCAGACAATAAACATTCACCGAAAATATTTTTAAATACGTTGTGCAATAAATAAAAATAAAACATTTAAGGCTACGTTCACATTGCAGGTCAATTCCAATTTTTTTGCTCTAATGTGATATGTATCCGAATGTTTTAAGTCAATGTGAAGAGTACAATTCCCACTGTTTCAAATCCGACCCAGGCCTCTTTCGTATGTGGATCTAAATCGGATATGTATCCGATCCGATGCAGTATGAACAACCACACTGCATTCGTCCAACCTACACGTCATCAACCAGCGAGACAGCAATAAAACACAGGGTTACCAGAACCAGTAACACCTGTTCTATGAAGCGGGTGATGCCTCATTGGCCACTGACCCGTCTTGCCTAGTGGAAAACTGGAGATCGAGTTATAGGTGGGGCTCCCTCTTAGAGAGGAGTGTGTTCTCTACTGCCTCTACTGCTGGTCGGGCAGCGACTGTTTTTACTTACCAAAGGTTTCACCAATAGCAAATCCCAGTCAGAGGCCGAGACACGCTGAAATAGAACAGTGGTTGTCTGTTTTGGACGGAACCTGTGACACGAAGGGATCATCATGTGCCCACCACACTGATCTCACTCCCTCAAAAAAGGGACGAGCTCATACTTTTTAACTCGTCTTGACTCTTCACTACAGCTCGGGCTCACCCCGCTACATACCGCTGTACACCCCGATTATAACTGTTACCCCCCCGACCTGGTGAAAAGATGAAAACTGACCCCTGTCATAAGGACTTGGAGTGGATTTTTAAGAAGACCTTGAAACATCTCATGTTTGTGAACGCCAGGACGAGTGGCATAACCAGCTATTCTCAACAGAGACGACAGATGAAGCCAAACCCAACACACACACATACACACACAGACCACAGCATTGTGGAGAGGTACAATTTCACAGTCCCTAATTACAGTGGCTGCAGCATTTCTCTGCCAAAATCTCACTCTCATGTGCAGATGCAGACACTGCGTTTTCAGCTCATTGTCACTAAAATCTCACAACATTCCCCTTGTTTGTGAGAAACTAAAACACATCAGCTTTGTTTAAGATTTTTTTTTTTTGGTGCGTGTTCCCTTTTCTGCTGGCTGGGTGAAGGACTCTGTGTTCCCCTGCTTCTGTCTGTATCTCCCAAATGTCACCATCTATCTTCCGACCCCTTCGTTTCTGCCCCACACTCATTTACATTCACTGTACAATGCACATTTCTCTCCCCCTTTTCTTTGGGAATTCTCTAAAGTGAGGGGGAAACTAGGCCATTAGCTGCTGCAGAGCTCTTGCCTTGGCTTTAACTGCCCCCACTCCTCTAATTCCCCCTCTGTCTCTCTCGCTCCTGCTCTTTCACACTTCTTTAAGATGCTTTAGGTATCGCTCAGTCTTTTCAAATGACTTCACTTCCCTTTTTTTTTTCTGTTTCTGCTCCTTCAGCCATTGGGTCTCGAGAATCCTGCACTGCTGTTTAACCAACTCTGATTTTTACAGACGAACTCTAAAAGGGGACAGAAAATAATTGCTCAGAATATGACAGACACACACAAAAATTTTAGTTGAAACATTTTTTCTTTTGCTTCACCTTCTGTTCATTAAAAACACACAAAACGATGATGCACAATCAATATTTTATCACTTTTTCATTTTTTAAATTTTGATTTCCATCATATTTTATGCATTGTATAATATTAAAATTGTACTTTTTTTTCCTTTTAAATATAGATGAGAAAATAACGCAGAAAAATACAGACAAAAAACTTGATGCGCTAACTACAACTATTATTTATTAATATTGTGTCAGGTTGCTTTCATTTCATTATTTTTTTATTTAAGTTTTGACTGATTTCGTGTTTTTTTTATTATATGAGCTTGTGAAATTCATATTAGCAGTTGACTTTTCTTTTTATTTCAAATATTGATTTCATATATAACTAATAACACACAATCCATCGTGTGACTATTTATTACACATGTACCATTATAATTTTAATCACTTTTATTTTATTAAAGCATATTTTCATACATATTTTCTTCATTTTGTGAGTTCACCCAATTTCTTTTATATTAATTAATGTATTAATGTATCATGGTAATTCATGGCTTCACTACATTAATAATGTATTTTTTGATAATATTTTATATAATAAATGCAATTATTTTCAAATGTAAGAGTTCAGCAATTCTACTTTTATTTTTGTCATTGTTTTAATGTGTTAATGTGTTAACATTTGTTTAAGTGTGTAGTGTTAATGCAGGTATTCAGGGGTCATGACGACTTGTCCAATGGGCTATGGACTGTTGTCAAAGAGGGGGGGCGGCAAAGTGTTTGACTGACAGTGACTTGAAACACACAAACTCACTAAAGCCAACACACTAAAAATTGTGACGTGTCAGCACGCGTACCATAAAACAATGAATATATTCATGAAGCATAAGCAAACACACACAGGCTTACAAACCTAAGCAGGCAGAAATATCGCCGCACACGCTCTAAATATAACTGTATTGGACATTAAACTCTCCTCCACAGATGCCTATTCTGTCATCACCACAGGACTAAGAGTTAAACACAAAAGAAACACATTTACATAATCAGGCTTAGACATGTACGTACCTGCGAGTGTGTCGCACTCACCACCTGAACGCATGTGTTTAACACAAATGCAAAACTGCAACAGGCCTGCTGACACACAAACACACACCTGCAGTATACACCGCTCTCTTGTGAGAGACTTGAATATGTTTTTGTTTGGCTACAATTATCAGCAAATCTGAGGAATGTAATGATATGAATCGAGCTAAAAACGCAGCTGAGGTGTTTGAAAGTAATATTTTGTCACTGAATTATCTCGCGGGCAGAAGGATACGATCAAGGTCTAACTAATAAAAGGGAGGAGAAACAAAGGCAGCATTGAGCGTCGAGGCCTTTCATCCAGCTGCTTTTTCAACTCGCCAGTCAATCTGATATAATGTGTTGCTCAATACTGGGGCGTTTCCTTCCACGGCTGCGCTCTAATCCACAGGTTTTGCTGTGATGCATCGCCCGAGGTAATGTGTGGTCTGTGGACAATTCGGAGTAATGATGGAGCGGGAGGAGAAGCTTCTGTTGATTGAGATAATGATTTTTTAATGCTCCCGGTTTCCCAGCGTGTAGCGTCAGGTAGCAGCGAGAGGATGAAGCACAACCAGATTTTTCCACCTGAGAGAGGAGCGAAGTCAGGCAGTAGATATGTTTGATGTGCTGGAAGTTTGCCAGATGATCTTCTATCATTATTGGACAAGTTTTCTTTTGTTATTGAAATCGATCCAACCACTACACAGCAGCTAGATTTATAAATTTAAAGATGTTTAAGGGAAAGCTCAGGCCCTTTACTTCAAAATCTAAAGGTACTAATTCACCCGTTATTAAAGCTCATATCCACTAGATGGAGAATAAACAACGTTAACCTGTGTCACTGAGCCCCATCCTGTCTTTATTCTCTGCTTTCTAAAACCTCGTGTCTCTTTATCCATCAGCCCCGATCCGGCTTCGCTCCCTGCTGCCTTGTCCGGGTCCCTCCAGGCTAATCTGCTCTTGCACCAGATGCATGCGCTCGTTCACCCTGTGGCACCCTTTAATAGCCTAAGTGACCGTGACACACAAACACACCGAGACACACGGAGAGACCGAAGAGTGGGTGATCGGATTCCTGTTCACATTTATTGTCCGGCAAGAGCTAAATAATAATCATGAAAAATATTAATAATAAAATAGGAAATTCAATCTTAAAAAAGGAAGGTTTTTGTTTAGCATTACTTTATAAAATCACTTAAAATTTATTATTACTATTATTAGTATCATTAATAATAATAATAATAATAATAATAATAACAATAATAATAATTATAATTATAATAAATGACACACCTATGTCATTGGGGAGTAGCTAAAAATTAAATAATACATTTAAGGCTACGTTCACATTGCAGGTCAGTTATAGGTGGGGCTCCCTCTCATAGAAGAGTGGGTGGAGCCTCTACTGCTGGTCGGGCAGCGACTGTTTTTACTTACCAAAGGTTTTACCAATAGCAAATCCCAGTCAGAGTCACACTGAAATAGAACAGTGTTGTCTGTTTTGGACGGAACCTGTGACACGAAGGGATCATCATGTGCATCATGTGAAAAATATTAACAATAGAATAGGAAATTCAATCTTAAAAAAGGAAGGTTTTTGTGTTTATCATTACTTTATAATATCACTTAATAATAATAATAATAATAATAATAATAAATGACACACCTACGTCATTGGGGAGCAGCTAAAAAACAGATATTAGCAAATCAGAAGCAATAAATCTGTTAAAAATAGTGAAGACATTTCACTAGACAGCCAACTGGCGTACTGTTCAACTCCAGCAAACCAGAAAACATACCCTGATAAATACTGCTGTTCATTCACTCGACTGCCACTATCCTTGTAGGATACCAGTTTGTACTAACTACAGCACCCCAGCTATCACTCAGTCATTCTGCGTCTCGTCTTCTGAGTGGAACTGGAAAGATGACAGCCATCTCACACCTCAACTCTAGTGTTCAAGACCTAATGTTAGCAGCTGATCGAGCACTTTTTTTTCCATTGACAGAACTGCCTGAGGCAAGTGTCAGGATGCAGTGTCGTCCAGTGGAGGCCCTTCAACCTAGACAAGCAGCATGGAGAACCCACCTGATGTCTGCTCACGGAAGCCATGCTTACTGTCGAGTTATGAACTATTATAGTGTTTGTTTTTTTTCACATTTTAATACCGTTAATAACCCCGCACAATACAAGTTCTGAATATATTCACCAACTCCCACTTGAGTTCTTGAGGCCTCATGTGTTGGTTGTATCTGCAGAAAACCCTTAACGCCCACATCAACATTCTCACTCACAACACTTCTGGAAACCTCATACAGAGTTGATCAATTTGAAACACCTGTTTCATAACTTCAGCTCTACGATGAAAGCAAATTTTACTTGTAAAACAACGATGTCATGGCTCCGCCTCTCAAACACCCCCAAAAGCCATGACTAAATAATGTTTTGTTATCTCACTGTAGCATGTATGCGTGTGTACATTATTCCTCCTTTTGCGTTATAACTCCATGGGTACTACAACGGTTTGACAAGTTTTTGAGCGCATCCATTTCTGAAAATAGAAAAACAGAACAGAAAAATGGAGAGGAAAGGATGCTTTTTTTTTTCTTCATGGGAACGTTTTTGGGAGACAGAATGTCACATTCCCAGGCCCCCCTTGATGGTCGCCTCAGGCGTAATGAGTTGAACTAAAGTACCCAACCAGGACAAGTTGTTCTTGAATCTGCAGTAAAACAATTGTTCGAATCCTTCCTCAATACCCAGTGTTGACTCGCGAGTAATTTGAACATGCACATCTTGGTCAGTGCACTGGGGTTAAACACACAATGCCTCACATGCTCAAAAAGTTTCTTCTCATTAATCTTATTTTTTCATGACTTTAACGGTGAAAGACACAGCGTCAGCTTCCTTCGCGCATTCACGCTCCCAATTTCCAGTCTCTGCACAAAAGAGTCCAAGCTTTCCCTTACAAACAGCAGCTGTCTCGCACATCGCCTCCCCCATTCACACCCTTAACACCCTGAGAGATGTCCCTGCACCCATATGTACAACTAAAGAGCAACACCTCCCTCACTGTCCTCCTCTCAGACCCCTCCCTACACCCCCCCTCAACTCCAGCCCACCCGGGTGAATGAGTAGCAGGCTGTGTGGAATAAATGAGCTCATTCATACAATACTGAGCAGTTCCATCCTTTCGCCGACCCAATGTAAACAACGCTGAGGTTGAATCAGAACCGCCAACGGTCGACTCTCACCAACAGAGTGTAGTTTCATTTCATATACATTTTTCACATTTTTATTGAATGAAAGAGGAAAACAACATCCCCAACAGACAGAACTAGTCAATGTTTCAGTCAAATAAGAGATGCATGTTTGTCTGTTCCTGAACGACATTTCAAGTTATTTCACAAACCAAACTATTACTTTTTTTCTTGTGGTCTGAACCCTGCATCTTATACTGTATGATGCGGGAAATATATGGATTTTCACAGGCTAAAGAGCGTCATGCTCCCAAAATATTGAGCCTTGTCACATCACAACTGTTTTATTCACCTTAAAGCGCTCAAAAAGTGTTGTTTTCACCTGCAAGTTTTGGCCTACAGCCAAGAGAGTGAGGGCTAGTCGATTCATGAACCTGTCCCCGACGAATTTAATAGTGGTTTACGGTTCACTGTCAACTAGTCGTCGCTACCCTACACTCATTTATGAAAGACTTCAGCTTCAACTATTTATTTTTGACCTGAGCGTGTCACCTGTAAAACAGATATATCCTTATATTTTTTGGCTTCCTATTTATCACATTCATGTCAGGCGCTAGAAAAATCCCCTCTTCAGTTCAGAAGCTCCTTCAACAGCCACATGGCAAAAGAGATTATCCAGGAATCTGTTCCTTTAGCGATTTTTGAAGCGCCCCCAGTCTTCTTCAGCACGTTGTCACCTAAAGATTGAGACACATCTGAAACCAAGCATTCCCAAGCCCTTTGGTTCTTGGCAGCTTTTAAATGAATGTTTTATAGCCACCTACTGCCGCTGTTTCGATATGGATTTTTTGATCAACGTAGTTGTTGTTCTCTCACCACAGCATGAACAGAAGAAAATACATTTTTAAATATGCTTCTCAATATCATTCCACAGCTCACATTTGTAAAACTTGATCTCTGCCTCCCTCATAACGTGACCACCGTTTAGAGTACAGAGAGGAGTCTTGGACTTTTGCTCATCAATTTTTCATTACCTCATAAATCATTCATCTCCCAACGTCTCGCAGTGATATTACTTGACTTTGTTGCACGTCCGCCATAAAATCAGACAAGAGCCTCAATAAATCATGAACAGCAAACTTCTGAACCCTTAAAAAGACTTTTAAAACTTATCTCACGGCCGAAATATTGATGGTCTAGTCTTGTTTTATGGAATAAGAATGCCTGCAGTATATAGCTCTGTCATTATTCCCAGTCTGTCAGGACCCTTTCTTTCAGTTAAATTCATTGTCTGCTGAATATTCCGCACCATCAAGCTTCGCTTTCTGTCTAGGAACGGATTACCCCGCACTTTATCATAAGAAGCTCAGTCAGCAATTCATGGGAGTTTTTAAGTGAAACCAAGTAGGAGTGTAACAAAGGAGATGAGTTCTAAGCTGCCATTGTTCCTCAACATATAATTGCTGCCCCATATACAGCAGACGTGATCATGTTTGCATATAAAACATTGAGAGCGGATAATCTGGACTGTAAATTCCAACAAGCACGATGTTGTGTCGAAGTGGGTCACGAATGTTGTTTATGATTGTGATGATGAGAATGGCAGCTGAGTCTCTCCTGGATGACTAAGATTCAGTCAGAGTTCAGGCACCTTTAGAGACTGGAACTGTTCACAATATTCATGCACTTACTATGGATTTTTCTCTGGTTTTAGAGTCTTGGGATGACATCACTCCTTTTTTTAGAGATGATGATGGGTCCCAGAAACAATCACACATACTGTAGCTCATAGCTACTGACAACTGACTGTATGAATTGGCCGTGTGAATAAATGTATGACTGAAGAAAACAGTGTATTGCTGTGATTCTGTGGTGCTAAGCGTCAGTCAACTCAGTTTCCCAACCGCATATCTCACCACACAATCTCAGCTGTGCCACCAAACAAAGTCTCAGCTGTCACCACTGTTCGTAGATGGAGCCACCTCATTTGTGCTTGAATAATTTACAAGAATGAAATTGAATCCGGAGTGTTGTCAACACAAAGCACTGAAGATCGTAGTGCAAATGTTTCACTACCTGACTATGTAATTTGTTGTTTTAACATGCACTTTGAAATAAAAGAAAACTAAATGACCCAATAGTATAGAACCTCTGAGGAGATTCATACCCACACACATGAAATTCGCTTTGTATTCTGAGCTAAACAAGCCGTCATTCTTCTTAATTCCCGCTCTTTTGTAGTATGATGACTCATGGAAACAAAAAGCAGAGTAAACACCAACTGAATTATAGAGGAGCTAAAGGGCTGCACAATCCAAATATTCAGTCGACTTCAACAAAAACTTCCAGATTCAATTGCCCCCTCTCTTGATGCTGCAAATCAAACCAGAAACACTAGTCTTACCTCTCATATTCCAAGTTGTCATGGTCACATCGGGCGTCTTTGTGCTTCTCCCAGTCCTTCCCATGACGACAGGTTGTCAGCGACACAATGTCCTTCCCATTGTGAATGTGATGGAGAGCATTTCTGGTGTCTGAGCCGATACCCGTGAGATAACGCTTGCCTTTAAACATCAGCAGGTACTTCCTTCGGGGCGGGATGGTGCTCCTGTCCAGCCAGCCACGCTCACCACCCTTCTGCGGGTGATCCTTTGAGAACAGCGGGATGGAAACGTCAAAGCCGGGTCTGAAGTGTTCCGTGTTGAGGCTGGCTTTGGCTAGGATCGCCTGGCCGATGTTGAAACCCAGGTCTTCTGTGTAGTTGGGCCACGTGCCTGAGTACAAGTTGAAGATGAGGTGGTTGCGCCCGTCATTCCATAATGGGTAACCCTGAATACGGTCATCAACGTTTGGCACAAACTGTCCTGATAGCTGGTCCCTGTCAAGGGTGTCAAGCGCAAGCACGAACAGGCAAGCTTCTCGCGGGTCCGTCGTGTAGTAGCGGGACTCGCTGATGGACGTCAAGATCTTGCGGTAGCTCTCCGACATGTGGTCATTTTTCTCGGAAGGATATATATACACCCGGAACCCATCCCTTCCTCTTCGCCGACACCTGGAAAAGTCAAAACATGTGTCCATGCGACAGTGGCTGTCCTTATAAATAGTTGACCAGGCTTGTCTGCGCTGGCGAGGCAACTCCGACGTGCCCGGGTCAATCTGGAGTTCGTTCAGGTGGGCATAACGGGGAAGGAAGGCCCGGTCAGTCCAGTTGGGCCAGGGACGCACAACCTCGCCCCGGTGGCGTGTCAGCAGACGGAGTAGGCGCAGCTGGGCTCCTCCACTCCAGTAAAAGAGGACCAGCCAGCAGCACGCGCACAAGCCCAGAAGAACATATTTCTTACGCGCCTGCATGGGGGCCTTTTTTCCGCTCTTGTCCTCAATTTTGCTTCTCCTCTGCCCCTCAGCGCAGTGGCCTCACAGGGGCGGGTGACGAACTCGAGCCTTCTAACAAGGAGCCTCTAAGAGAGGACAACATGTTAACACGGACATCACGGCCTCCGATAGTGAAGCAAGACACTGACTCAACCTCGCTCAGCTTCTTTCTGCCCTCTCCATCGGCCGTCCGCTCGACTCAGATTAGAACGTTGCCCCGTCTGTGCTGTGGCAGATGCTGCTCCGACTGCTGCTGCTGTGTGCATTTCCTCCACTGCCTGGCCAGATTCACAGCGATGAAAGGTGATTTATTCTCTCCCTCAGCTTGCTCCCTCATGGTTCCTGGCGCGAATGCCTTCTGCAGGACCCCTCCTAAGACGAATAGAGCAAACAAGAACACAGATCAGTACACAACAAGCTTTTCCAAGGCTCTACCAAGTCAGTAGAAGCAATCCAACATGAATGCTAGAGGGCAGGGGTTTCAAAACTTTAAACAAATGGGTCTGAATTTGTTTAAGTTTCAAGTTCTTTTTATTTTATGTAGGAAAAAAATATCCCATGGTTTCTACTACATGTCGCATCTCAGAGGCGGACATTAACATGACGGTTTTCTGCATGTTTTTCATGGAATAATCCCCAAAGAAACCTCAAAATGAATGAAGTTCGCAGAACCCAAGTCACACATTCAGCCAGGACCAAAGTTACGAAAGCAAATAAAAAAACTGAAATAACAATAAAAATAAAAACTAAAGCTTTTCATAAAAAAATAACTGAAAGTGCATTGCTTGCTTTTCGTCTTTATTCCATTAAGAATAATTTTGAGATGAGGCTGCGGCATATCAAGTCTTTGACGTCACCTGTGTTGATGAACTGACCTGACAAAGCTGACTAGCGCAATGGTGGTAGTTGGGACAAAAGTGCCATCTTTCCAAATGTAATGCATTTTTTTTACATGGTTCTTTTGTTGAGTTTTTATTACTCACTATTTTTGTGACCTATTTCAATCTTCAATCTTGCTGCAATACCCCGTATTGAGTCAGTCTGAATTTGAAAGACGTGAACAGCGTGAGGACAATTTACTTCTCATGAACCAAAAAAACAAGCATTTTTATTGTCACCAATTCAGTGAATATCAAAACATTCCCCTCAGCAATGTTTCTCTACCACCTCTTGATAGCCTGCGTTGCGTTTCGTGAAATATTTGTCGCCCAGGAACAGACTGAAGCTCTCACCCTCTAGGTGTCATTTCGTGACATCAGCACTTGTGGTCAAACCAAAATCGATCTACCGACTGTGTCAATGTAAACTGACCGGGTCGGGTTAGATATGTCCAGAGCCGCACTGCATCCGGACTTTGGGAAGAGGAGTGATAAGCTTTTATCTGTTTCATAGATAGCGGGATAAACCATTGCGCGTTATCTCAACAAAATGATTTTGTTCTCCAAGCTTCATTTGCATAAAGAATCCATCTTTGCTTATCAATTAACCAGTTGTATCAGGAGGGAAGTGAGAAAGTCATTTGCTCTGGGAAATAATCTTTCCATGAGTTATTGCAGTAGCTCTCTCCAAACCTTTTACTGATCCACTGAGAGAGGTTGGGAAAACTGATAAGAATTTTGACTGGAAAACAGTCCGTTAAACCTGTAAGACCAGATGGGAACAGATCGCATCATTCTTTACGTCTCTAGCAAACACAGTAGTGGCATGCGCTGGGCAAGAACATTCAGGGTAAATACCCAAGGAGGAAAAGAAAAAACACCTAACAGCTTTGAGCCATCTAGAGTTCCAGAGAAGGGCTTTTCTGTTGAATCCACCAACTGCCAACGGTTTTTCCTATTTTCTGACAAACATCCTGCAACAGACGTAACTCCCCGAATGTTGTACAGTATATGTGTGTCACAGAGAAGTGCACTGTTCTTTCTGCCAACCAACACACAAAGGAAGCTTTCAGTTCTCACCTGCCAGTGCTCCCAGCCTCTCATTCGCATTCCTCATTTTTGCCTCTTCCCTCGCCAACCTCAAGTGATGCCCGGCCCACGTGGCGTCCACCAAAAAACAAACATCACGATGACGGGGCTTGTGCAATGCATATTTTGATATTGCTCCAAGATGAACTTGCTGGTAAAGTGAGTGGGCAAACCACGCAGGTGCTAGCAAGCCACATCAAATTTTGCAATTCAGGAAAAAAGACTTGAGAAGTCTTCCAGAGCTGTTGTACCAATACAAGCTCTTATTATATACTGTTGCAGTGCATTATGGGCCATAATTACGGCATGGCTTTTGTTTGTTTTTCCATTGTTATTCTTTTCTATCACACTGGTGTTGCTTCAAAACTGAACAGCATTTGACTGTATATTTCAATGTAAATAAATTGAATTACCTCACTTTGTTTGCTGCAGCCTCACAGTTAGAAGGTTGTAGGTTAGACTCCATTTCACACGTGAGTGTTCTATGGTTTTAGGGCTGCCAACATCGACAATATAGTCGACTATAATCAAGTATTACGTTTTTAAAGTTTCAAAACAGCATTTAACACTAAAAAAGTCTTTACAACCTTTTACATACATTTTTTATTTATATTTATTTTAATTCTATTCTATTTAAAACACCACAATGAGCCATGCATCCGTGTTCTTCTACCCATACATGACTAATCCACTCCCAAAATAATCGCTTGCTGCAGCCCTACATACACATACAAAGGTGAATTACCATTTCTAAAGCGTCTGTCCGAGTGTGTGCTTGAATTGTTGGGTCCACCTCGCGTGCCCTGCGATACCCAGGCAAGGCAGGCTGTACAGAGTGTCCGTCTCTCCCCCCAAGTAGCTGGGATAAGCTCCGCTTACCTTAAATGAACTTTACATTTAAAATACAATTTAAATAAACGTATAAAGCCAGCAGCAGCTCAGCGAACGCTCCCTTGTGAAAAGGTTCAGAGTGATGTTGAACTGAGCGTTTCCTTAGGCACTACAATGACTCACGGAGTCCAAAAATACAGTATAGTCAGGTTAATTTAGGCTCACTGTAGACTAATGAAGTCAAGGTCAGCCACAGTGGCTCCTGAGTACAAGTCAAAAATAGACTATATGTACGGAAAAATGCATCTGTATTTTTTCCACTTGAGTGTGAACCATTACCTTTCATCTACTGGCTTGACTCTAATACAAAGAGTACACTCAGAACGTGTATGCAATGTATAATCTGTGAACAACAGTTGTGTTATTGTGGCTTCTCACTGGTCACGAAAGCGAGTGATTTATGCAGAGGTGCGACAGCAGTGAATGAAGAGACTGAGGCCAAGCTTCGCCGTGATTTGAGAGGTGTGACTGAGGGGTAAAGGTGATGAATGGAAGGAAGTCCGCAGCAGTAATTTGAGGCCAGGCATACATTCAAGGTGCCACCAGAGGAAAGGCCCACCAGTGACTGTTGAAATAAAGGTAGGCGCTATTTACGACACAAGAAGCGATGCTCGCTTTATCACTTTTTGAGACAATAAGTAGTGTATTTATCGCTTGAATTACATTAACAGAGAAAGCTTAGAGTCGCTTCATTCTCTCTCTTTAAAATGAATCTTTTGTAATAGACAAGGCATTTATTGTTTTATTTAAAAATATTCTCTATATTAGTCAACTAGAATGTGATAAAATGATTCCAACCAACCCACCTCCTGCTGTAGTTCTTCATTATCTCCCCAAGGCGGATCTTTTTATTAAAATTGCAGCAACCCCACATCCATCTTCACCCCTGGTACAAGACTAATCTGAAAGTGCCATTTGTAGGCTTTATTAATTCATCTTAATGGTAACCAAGTCTCTCTTCACTTGAACATGACGCCAGGAGTCACACGGCACCACATATCTCTAGCCTGCATATCTACCTGTAGAGAAATCCACGTGCGACTTCTTGGCACCTTCCTCTCATTTTTGGGCGCTAGGCAGTCTCTCACACCAAAGAAACCAACGCGTGGGATCCTATTATATGTGTCTCATAAATTATTCAGTCACTGCTTTTGTTTTCAGAATGCATTTTTTCCATTCGTTTCTGGGAGGGGAGGGCTGATGTAAGGTGCTTAGTGTTTTTCAGAACAGCAAAGAGAGGTATGTGTGACTGAGATATTGATAGAGGGAGTTGCCATAATGATGGAAACGATGATGACATTTGTTCGCAATCATAAGCCGTATCCGTTTGTTCTTGCGTGTTGTGAAGAGAAAGAGAGATACAGATCCTACAGCCTTGAATGAAGCACTTCTGAGTCAAACAGCGACTGCTCCTCCTTCCATGTTTTGTTAGTTCAAAAAGTACTCATTCACTGCCATTGACATAAACATCAGCAGATGAAAAAGTAAAAACAATAACCGGTGGTGGATTTCCTGGCCACGGAAAACACCTGTGGTCAATCACAGGCATCTGGGATGAAAGATAGCGTGAGGGCAGCAACGAGTAGGATGCCAGGAACAGATGCCACGAAGACTGCAGAATGTGCAGCAATGATAATACAATATTTTTACATCTGCGTGATTTCATTTCACAGTCATTTGTTCAATTCCTTTTTCTTTCATTGTCCGTAATTCCAAAAAACTGCAACTTGACAAAAAATGAGGACTAGAGATCAGTGAATATACGTCCAATAATACCAATAAACTTTCTCGTCCTTAGATTTTCACTTCACTCGTCATTGTGTTGCATTTCTCCATCTGTTTTTCACCGACTCCAGAAGGCTGATGAACATGCATCTCCACGCTCAGTCACCATCGCTCTCCCCAGTGTGTGTGTGTGTGTGCAGTTAGTCAGGTGCCAGTGGGCATGAAATGCCTCATCTGAGGTTTGCTAGATTTGGATGCAACCATTTTGGAACTGTAACTCTCAGCTACATGGGGAGAAGAATGTGTGTGGCTGCCTTAGATTACAGTCATTTCTACTGCCAATTGTTTGTCATTTTTACTTGACATAATCATAATCAAATGCGACACATTCTCACTTCTTGAAATATTGACTGTAGATGTAGAAGTCAGCCTTCTGTGTTGCATATTAATGCAATAGGATTCCTTTTGAATCACATTTCCCCTCTCACTCGATATATAGATGCCAAACACCTTAGATTTTTCCTCCGTCAAGTTTTTTACTTCCTGGTTGCCCTGTTTTTCGCCTTGCGGCTGAGATTTTCGGTGAATTCTAATTTTGATCTCACATTTTCTTGTCCCGACTTGTTGTGTGTTTAGTCCAACACATCCAGTTGGAAAGTGGACTTTTTGCGTCCTATGCTGACGCCGGTGGCAGCCTTCAGTGTGGAAGGTGACGCATTCGGTGAAGCATTTTCTGACACTGTGGGCAGCGCGACACGTGAAAAAAGAGGTGGAGGTTACGTAAGGCATGAAATGGCGCCCCTTTACCCCTATGCAGTGGTGCAAGTCCACGTTCCCAACATCAATATGCCATAGGAGTGAGGATGGGATGGTTTAGTCTGGACTCTAATACAGCTTCTCTGGACTTTGATCACCATGTTGCTCCATTGGAGACTTCTTCAGTTACTGTTTTGACTCGCAAAGTTTGTGTTGGCTCCACCATTTTTGTAATAATCTTTGTTTCCTGCTTGGATTTTCCTGTTTGCCTCTGCACCTCAGCCACCTCCATAATGTCACAAGGCATTTGTTTTCATCTGTCTCTGCGTCCAAGTCCAATGTGTCACCTCAGGTGGGAGAGTGTCACCATTTACTTTTACATTTTCTACAAAATGTGGATTTGGTTTTTATTTGTTCTCGGACGCACTGTAGCATCGCATCACATCCTTTGCATTTGTTTTCGTCTCAAATCTCTCCAGCATCCACCGCGATTCCCTTAATTTTCGTCCGGTTGAAATTCTTCATCTCAGTTCTTTGTTTTAGCATCCTTGTTTTCCAGTTCTTATACATGATGGGTCAAAAGGCGCTAGCCTGGAATTGGCCATAGCATGTGCACGGTGGGACATGCAGGTTGGAGGAGTGTTGTCATGGCAAAAAAAGAGCATATGGTGTTGTCTAGACTGCGTCTCTTTGTGTGAGCTGGCCTTGCATCTTTGTGCTCAGACATAATTTGTCACTTCACATTGGGCCCTACAAGGGTAAGCACACACACAGCAGCAGCAGCAGCAGAAGCAGCAGCAGAAGCACATTCTTCCATGTGCATATCGCTCACAAAAGCTGATGTCCTTTCACTTTCCCTTTTCACATCGAGGGCGTGTGTGAATTACTGTAACCACGACTTGACAGATAAAAGGAGAGCCCAGGCTCATGGTCGTTCATCAATCATTTCAGCCTTCAGTGGCCGTGCGCGCCCTCAGGACTGAGGCTACTCAACTATTTATGAGGCATTCTTTCCTTGTTATACGACAAAAACCTTTGCTTTCGTGGCTGAAGTAAAACATGTGAGGCTGAATAAATGGAGACTCTTTTGAATAAGATGAGTCTGCAAGAACAGATCCTGACACACGGAAGGGAAATAAATGCACGTTTGTAAAACAGCAAGTGATTAATGTTATGAGTTGACCAGGTTTTATCTGTCCTTTAACACCTTTTCTGGTGAGTAAACTGAACACCCACATTTGCATAGATAGAAGCCTATGATCACCATCCACCTTCAATAAATAGCAGCCGGCCTCAGGAGCACCAGCCAAAGCTTGTAGCTCACAACACTGGAGAAACACACATGCGTGCACACCGACACATTGGCTGGTGCGACTGGTTCATGTCATGGGTCAGTGATAGATCTTCATGACTGGGTGACTCGCGGTTGAAAAAGCCACAGAGGAGAGAGTTCAAGGAGAGGTGAGGGCTGGAACTACATCATCGTCCTTCTCTCGACACTCATGAGGGATTCATATTAAATTACCACACACTCCAAGCAAAAAAAGAGGGGAAAAAAAGAAAAACCACGGTCTGTTATACCATTATTATAACATAAACAAATGACACCATACACTGAAAGGTTGGTGTTGTGGCGCTCTTTAACATTTATATTTTATATATATATATATATATATATATATATATATATATTTTTTTTTTTTTTTTTTTTTTTTTTTTTATTGTGGCTAAAAAAAAAAAAGAAACATTCCATTAAAGGAATTAGGTTCACAATAATTGTGGGCCAACAATAACCCAAATAAGTACATTAACAAACAGTAAAATTATTAGAATTCATCTTCAAGTTAATAAAAATGAATGAGCAAAGTTTCCCACTTACACTTTGAGGGGACCTGAAGAAATCCTACACCATCAAACAAATGTTTTTGAGTCTTGCTGTCGGCTGACATTGAGATGTTTACAATCTCTTGGAATGCTTGTTAGCACGTAGCCACGCTTGCTAACTACTATGCCAGTGTGAGGAAGAAGATGCAACGTTTCCTTTGACACAATGCTATTGAACGGAATATAGAAATATTCTATTTTTCATGCCGCGATTATCATCAATACCAGTAGACAGGAATTGCGTCCGCCAACTCTGTGCCTATGTCTGTGTGACCGAACCAGAGTCTTTGGAAACGAAACCTTGTAGCTCCGCCTCTCCATAATGTCACAGTCGAATTATGTCACGTCTTAGTCAGTTTACAGTCAGGTGGTAATAACCCACCAATGTCTCTATCCTATGTTGATCATTGGTGATCTGTGCTAGTGTTGGGAGTCGAGACCAGAGCATATCGAGCACAAGCTCAAAAAATGGTTCAAGAGCAAGACCAAGGCTGACACTACGCTGATTATAGAACAAACCATTAGTTTCTTCTGTATTTACCTTCTCTGTTTTAATGGCAACATGCGGTATAGAAGTAACATCCGACTTATGATGCTTGACTTACATCCACCTGTACTTATGACCACGGCCAGCAGATGCTTTTTTAAATTTTTTTTATTCAATGTCTGGCATCGCAGCACGTAGCAGCCCGGCAACGCGTACGACAGTTACGGACATCTCACTCTCACTCAGCGATCTACCCCTACAGTAGCACCTATAACCCTCGCGTCGGCTATTTTGAATGGCATTCAGCTTACGTCCAAACCGACTTGCGACCGGTTGGTCGGAACCGATTCCGGTCGTAAGTCGGTTGTTACTTGCATTGTGATATTGGGTTCAGTTGGTCTGCAATGACTAGTTGACGTAGTCAATTATAATCGACTCTAAAATCAGTAGCCGACAGTAGTAGTAATAGTAGCAGAGAGTCGGCTAGTCGTGGCGTGATCGCACTGAACAATCCTCATTGGGAGGAGAAATGTTTGAGGCTACGGGACCAGGATGAGCCAAAAAACACATCAAAGGACATATGCCTACAACACACAATACAATCAGCCATGTTGCCATACACGTCATATGCTGACTAGTCAACTAATAGTTAATGTAGTTGTTGACTGGTTGAGTATAAAAATGGAGGACAGAAAGGATTTCCTGTGGACAAGACCTTACAGTCCACTATCAGAGCTTTAGGTGACATATTTTTTACTCATCCATATAACTGTATTGAGAGAATTTCAAAGAGCTCAAAATCCAGTGGCCTCCATCATATACACACATGCAGAGATTAAGGTGCAAATACCTGACCTTCAACAGTGAAAGGTCGCGTGACAAATTTGATCGACTCTCATCTGTCAATCCATATCACAGTGATGAGGTTCTTCAGACTTCCAATGCATCCCACGTTCCTCCCGAGACTCAGGTTATTAAGTCATCCAGGAGAGTAGAAGAGAAATGTGCCATCCCATCTGTTGCCCCTGAATATGTTTACAGAGCAGCTTATTCAACTGTGGCCAGGCTGACTTTGATCGGAAATGAAAACAGACATGCTCTGAAACGGACGCCACGCGTCAGAACCGTCCCCTCGAAGTCAGTGTTGGTCATCATGTGTCTTGCTTAAACTAATGGGATCAGGAGAAAAAAAAAAATATTTTATCGTCTCCTCTCTTGGAAGCTGCGAGGCCTGCGATGATGTAATCTTTGAGGATGAGACATTGTGCAACGCTGATTTAATCATCTTGGATAAGACACAAGTCATATTACAAGATTAATGATGCGGGTCATAAAGTAAGATTACATGTCGACAGCAGGAGCGTATCATCATTATGGAAATAAAAATGAAGCTGTTTGATGTTGCTCCAGTGTTGCTCTGCTGATGAATCAACCCATTTTATTTATACATAATTGACGAATAAATTAAAATAATATTACATGGACATTTAAAAGCGACTGGTCACCTGCTCAATAATCGTGGTCTCCGCAGGAAAATGTGTACCTTTCAGTGTCTATGGATCTTGTTTGGGAGTGAGAGGACATTTGTGTGAAAAGCAATGAAGCAGCCAGTGTTTCCACTACAATGATTGTGGCATACAGCCTCATAAATGAGAGCCGCCTTGAGAAAAATGGTCGCTTTATATGCGATCAAACGCATTAAAAACAAAGTGGAATCATCGTAACGCGCGGATAACATGTAGCGCATCATAGAGGTGGACGGAATTACGGGTTTTCACTGTGTTTTTAGCGGAAACTGCATGATCATAAAAGACTATTGCATAGTGAGTTCAGAAGGTTTTCAGCATTTTATTCCGGAAGCCGAGTAAAACAAGAGCTTTTCACTTCATCTAAAAGCTTCAACCTGGGTAAATAATGTTTTTAGTCCAAGGTCAGGTTCAGCCAAAAGCCCCTTAGCTCAGATAACTTTACGTGAGCGAGACTAGCCTTGAAATGTTCATGAGCTAAACCTGCGTCAAGCAAACAAAATATGTATTTCACTCACTCCACAAATATGCCAACAGTTGGTTGCCCATCCTTCTTTGCTCCGACCGAGACAGTCAGGGTCGTACGTGTTAGCTTGTGAGTGAGGCTGACAAAATCTCAGTTTGTGTGACCATGGTCTTATTTTGCTCAAGGATTGATGTACAAGAGAACAGCGTATGAATGCTCCAAGAGACGCCTTTGGCGGATGCTCAAGTACAAGTACAATGTTAATTTTACAAAAATGCATAGTATCCGGGCGAATAGAACATGGACATGGATGAGGCAGCAACTGATACCACTTCAAAAGGACCAGTTGAAATACGTATTTTAGTGAATATTAAAGACTATGCAAACATGTTGCATTGACTGGGGAAGAAATTACATGAAATAAAATGGTAAAACATGCAAAAAAGACCAATTCATATAGCTAGATTCTATATGTGTATAATTCTAAACTGTATAGTACTTTATTTTTGGAAGAACTAACAAGTCGCTCTTTGACTTGGGAAGCAATTGCTTTTCATTTCTACATGTGAAACTGCACTATTTGCCTCATAACGTTTCATCTGCTTATGAGACATATGCAACAATGAGCACAACTTCCATGGTCAAGCAGTTCGTCCTCAGTGTTGTGTCCCGCACTGTTTGAAGACGGCAAAAAAAAACGGGACTGATCTCTTATTCTATAGCTTTTCAGTGATAGACAAAGAGAAGAGGAAATGTCTGAAGCTAATAAGGTAAGTTGCAGTTCTGGAGAGCACTTTTACTGAAGACTCTTTTGGAGTAAAAGGTAGAGAGACCCTTCGTGACTTGCAAGGGTTAGTTTAGAAAAAAAAATGATCGTAAGGAGGAGTACCGATTCACATAGAATCACACTGCTTCAAGGCGATTTTCCAAGCAGGACCTTAACACATCACCGTCTAATGACATCAGTCGCCACAGAACTTGTCTGTCCATTTCACAGCCTGGGATTCTCTCTTGCAGTACGAATGCTAATTGTGAGTCACTTGGAAACCAAAGTAGATGCTCAATTTATTTAAATGTATTTCCATTTTTTTATTGTGTATTGTACTTAAGGGTTGTTACGTTGAAGAAATGAGTGAAACAACTGCAAATCAGTTGGAGGTTATTTGTTGAAATGTATATATTGAGTAATATATTTGTTTAAAAAAAAATCCCTGGCACCGGATATTGGTACCAAAGTCCTTCAAACATGGAAGGCACCCGTGTATGAAAGAGTCACAGGCTTCACAGGCTCCAGCAGTCTATTTGAATCACGGCGGGACGTCGTCTGGCATCTGGCGGGCGTGATGGTGAAAGTGACGTCAGACAAGCTGCAACATCCTCTAGCGCTCTGACTGGACATCTGAACAACCTCAACTGCCTTCTCTCAATGTTTAAGACAACCAGTTTTACAATCCTGGATGACAGTTTCTCACCTTACTTTTGAGATAATTCTGAAATCCCCAGAAATGTATGAATGAACATGGACAGTTACGCAAGAGCTTTGCCTTTTGGTTCAGCTGGTCATACACCAGGATGGACTCTTACATTGTCCTCATGAGATCCCTGCACCCATCTGTGTATTGGCTTCACGATTTGTCTGTTGGTGACAAGACCTATAGACCGGTACCTGGATAGGTATTGTCGATAGTTGAAAAAAGATGAGTCTCATCTACAGGTGAAGATGTGATCCTATTGTCAATGACCCAATATGTCCATGAAAACTTTTGTCCCACGTAGCGCTCCACTCCAAAGTATACCACCAGGCACCAAGTTCAGCAGCATTGTGTATCCAATAAAACTAACCCAAAAATGTCAGATTTTGTCTTCAGCAACGCACAATTGCCTCCTTGATTTATAAAAGCTCCACATACTTCTGTCTGTGTTGGCATTGCAGAAATAGCACCAGCCTGCAGCCTTTTTAAAGAACCGTTCTGCGGCCACATACGTATAAACTATACTTAAACCCACATCTGGCTTGTGTGTTTTTACTGGCTCCAAAGCTGGCGACCTATTAGTTCAGTGAAATGAAGTGTTCGGTGGAAAACACAAATATTGTGGCTAGGCAAAGAGCTAAAATTGAACGAGCGGCCCTATCATTACGCGGGCCCCAGAAATGTGACGGCACGACCCGGAATCAGAAGACTGTTTGATAGCATCTTTATGTGTCGAAGCAGCTGGGACAGACAGTGCAGTGAAGACTCTCTCTTGTTAACCGTGTTTTTATTGGAGTCTGTGTCGGCGTAATAGCAGAGCTGCTTTTCTATTTCTTTTGCGCAAGAGCTGTGGTTGTCTACGGTCACATCCGTCAGAACCCAGTATTTAAACTAAGTCTTTTTTTTTGTGTGTGGGTCCGCTGGATTTGACCAAGACTCAAAGCTAAAAATACAACACACACAGAAGAATAGAAATTATGCATCCAGCAGGAAGGTTTTTCATTCTTCCTTCCAAAATTCCTCTCCTCTCTGAATTTCTTTTTCATATACGCCTGCCATCTAATGTATGTATGTCTAAGGTACGTCATAAGGAACACACAGCCCTTTCAGAATGACTGCAAAATAGCTTAACAAGGATCAAAATTCAAGTAGTTCTATTTATTTAACCAAGCGACAAGCCTTCATATATGTATTGTTTGACTGAATGAATGTTGCGGTTGTGTAAGATTTGAAAACCATCACAACTGATACAACTGCATGCTTACCTTGCATAAATATATAAAAAAAAGATGTAGACACAAGGCTGGCTTGTAGTAAGGGAAATAATCAAAATAAAAATGTTTTTATAATCATTATTATTTTAATGAATCAGGGTCAGTCAAGTAAAACAATTGCCCAGGGGACCCCTGCATCTCAAAGTGTTACTGTGGCAACAGATACTGAGTTCACGCCTGTTAACGTTTGTTATTTGACTCGGATGCTTGTTTATTTGTTGTTGATCACGTTATTTTGGTCCAAATAGATGTTTACAGCTTTGTTTTTTTACAAAGCAAGTTGTTAGTTGTCAGTCGTTGACGTTAAAGTGTGTCAGGATGGGGTGGAGATAGAGGCGGGGTTATGGGTTGGGGGCGGGGTTTTGGAAGCCCTGTTCCAAGCTCCGAGCTAAAAGCCTGGTCACAAGTTACAATGTAAGCAGCTATTCTAAGTAATGGGCGACAGACACAGGTACCATTTGGTACGTACAGGGCGCATAAATGGGCCTGTAGTCGACTAGTTGGCATATGATCAGTACAGGTTGATGAATGTTGATAATTTTTTATAACTTTAATGCATATTTTCTTTTAAATCCCTCAAAATTAGGTGAATTGCTCCCTTACTTTCAGTGTTTAAGGTCACGTTAGTCCAATCCTCAGCCAACTGTCTTAAGAGACGATGTCACGCCAAGACAAACAATGAAGCCACCTGCAACTAACTTAACAGTCCATTATACCCAACGTCGACGAGCCATTGCAGCCCTAACCTGGTTTGCTTTCAAAACGCAATGCAACCGCACACTCACCCAGTGGAAACCATGTGCGATGTGATACTCAGTGATAAGAAACTGGTGGAACGCGTCGAACAACAACCAGCAGAAATGGAACAACCAATCAGATTTTAGTCAGAGAGTCCCTCGATTTGTGCGGGTTACGTTGGTCCGGAATGGGAAACTTTTTTTTTTTTTTTTTTTTCCGTAGCAGGTCAAAAGACAGAACACGGTGAAACACAAATGCAGTGAGTGGACTTGCACAACAAAAGGCTAGCAGCGGCAGACAAATGCGGGCTGTCTGATCTCACCGCCTTGCATTAAAAGCTTACAATGGCGATTTGATCCGCCTTCTATTTTCTGCCCTCACCTACCAGTTGCCCTTTAAAATTGACTCACTCTTTACTCACCCGCATGCCACATGCATAACAACTAGACGGAATCGGCGCTGAACAAATTCATAGCGTAAAAAATTAGCTCTCTGAGACTTGACATTTTGTATTTTTCCATTAGCTGGACCACCTCCCAGCCATTGTGGCAGTAAACCCAACACTGCTCTTTCCAAAAAAGGACATTTTATCATTCGGATAGCAGGAGATTCCAGCCTCACACAATGGCTGAAGGACACATGATATTTACTTAGAGCGGAACATCCGACAACAGAGGCAGCTTCCCGACCACGCACACGCATTGAGCAGAGAATAATTACAAGCTGTGTTGATTAATTATGTCTCAACAATATGCGGCACTCCAACGCCACGAGGGCTAATTAACAGGACGGGCGGGTAGATACATCGACTAAGAGCTTTGAGTTGACACCAAAAATTTCAGACAGACATGCAGATCACACACACAGACAAGGACCCCGGTGATGCACCGTGGCTGATGTGAGGGCAGAATCCATCACTCTTATGAACCCATCCAGCTGGCTGGGCATCCCACGCAACTTATCTTATCTGCAGGGCTTTTGCCTGAGAGCCGCTCCAGAGCAGATAAGACCACTGACCTTGACGACTGGGGGAAGAGATACGATCTGACCCTGAGATACACAGGATGGCCAAGATATATCCTATATTCTAACAGCTATGATTGAGGCCAAGTGAAGACCACATCGTTCAGACATGAGCAACCGGGAAATTATCAGATGCTGCTTCTCCTTTGTAAATGGTCTCCGTCATGGGCCGCATTTACCGGACTATGCTCCTGGTTCTGTATATGGTTCGTCCCAAGATTGGACTGGGAATATCCCAAAGGAGAGCTGTAGGGCAGGGGTCTAGGAAAAGGGCCACAGTGGGTGTAGGTTTTTAAACCAGCACCCACTGTGGCCCTCTAAGGACCGGTTTGAGACTCCAGCTGAAGAGGAAAGGACAGGAAGTCTGGGCTTCTATAGTTCGGCTGCTGCCCCCGGGACCCAGCCTCTGTGTTTTTACTAAATGGATGAATTAAAGTGAGCACTTTTCTTCTTTTCCTATTTCAGCTGCAAACACTGACTCAACAACCGAGTCAGTCAACGGGCACAAGTGGGCAAAATGTCACGATTTATGAAATCAGTATCACTACTTCACATATATGTGCAAACGTTTTTGCTCATGCTAAACACGTACAACCCTGACAGCCCCAGGTAGCTGTTTCCTTGAATCTACTCACAAGCAAGCATTTCCTGTGAAGATAAAAAGTAAATTAAAGCATTAATAAATCACTATATTTCATCTTTACTTTGCATGTCCTGAAGGTGTGGGTAAACTAGTGATGGTTATCAGCATCGTACTGGATCAATAATGGGTCCCATCCAAACTGAGACTGTTCAAGATCCGATCCATAAGCTCAGGCTATTGTGCATGTCATGACTGAATGTCTTTTTGAGTTTATGTTTATGCTGTGTCTGCCGTGTGACGCTTCGTATTATTGTTGTGTTTAATTATTTCAACATTTCTTCTGTCTTTTACTTTTATTGATGCTGTTTAAAGCGTTTCTCTTAATCCAAAGCAGTTGAGCAGTTGGTGTGACGTTTTTTAAGTGTCAGTATGAACAACTTGAAGGTGTGGATCAGAGTGGCATCAACCGATCCTCAGGGCTGCAGCATCAATGTCGGTATCGGTGTGAACATTGTGAACACTGGACATGAGGAGTCATGGCTTCACTTCTTTTTTTTTTTTTTCATGGATCAACCTCTCAGATAATTTCCTTTCAGGTGTCAGGATGCTTCTGGGTGTGACAGCTACTCGTGCTGGCCTCAAGTCGTCCTGATGTAAACCCAGTCATCCGCACTCGACTTGGACAATAGCGGCTGCTCCTTTTCGGAGAAAAATCTAGCCGTGATCGTTCTGGAAAAACTATTAATGGGATGTGGAGTTATTTTATCAGTTGATCTGTGGACAAGTTGAAACAAACTCTGACAGGCTTCATGTAGTGTGGGGAGCATTGTTCCGACTACACCTCAGTCAGTGTTCAGAAGCCATCAGAGGAGCACTAGAGTTGTTTCACAACGCAAACCTCACAGGGAAATTACTGTCTTCAGATATAAACTGAAAGCAAAATCACACATTTAAGGTAAAAAAAAAAAGATGCCTGTTCAAAATGTGCTTTGCTGTTAGATACATAGTGCCATGTATCTAAATGTATATTGATGTTAATAAAGGTGTGCTGTATAATGCCAATATTGACTCAGAAATATAAATGTGTTTACATTATAATTAAATGGCTCCACTTTACAGCCATCTGTGCTAATAACGGAAATGCATTCGCAATACAACACCTGATCAATACAATGTAGAAGAAATGTAAGACGGATGTGAATGACTTTATTCACCCTAAAAACAACCTAGTTTTACACATCAAAGCACCTTTTCCGCGTGAATTATTGATGGAGAATTAAAATTATACGACCGTGATATTAATGGTTTGCAGCAGCCTGTAACGTTATTCAGATTAAATCTGGCACAAACAAAAGGCTTCCTTTTACTTAAGATTCATGTGTCATCGGTGGTTTGTAAACAAGGCGCGAGGAGAGAGGCGTGTTGTTGGTGTAAACAAAGGTATGACGGACATGATCGCGGCAATGTTTGTGAGCGAAAGCATGGATGGATTTAAAGGGAGCCACCAGAAACACCTTTCAACCAGACATCCGCGCCCGACGCGCTCCCACTTCTCCCCGACACAGAGCTCGCTCCTACCGGCGGATGAGGCGCAGTCCGTCCCCTCCCTCCCGCTCGCGTCTCTGGTGGTCCTCCTCTTCACAGCGAGCATTTGAGATTCATTCCAGCGTCCGCTCCGCAAGCCCCCTCCGTCGGCGTGAGAATGAAGAATACACGAGTTAAATTGTCCATTTTCCAGCTCCACAACAGTCCCCTCACACACACACGCGCTCACACGCGCGCTTCGACCCGCCCTCGGGCGGCGCTGATTGGTCCAGCTGCGCCTCCGTCGTGTGCGCGATGACAAACGCACATCTGGATGGAACCGTAGACGCTTTTGGAGCCACTGAGTTACGCACATGAAGGAAGTGAGGCAGGTGCGTCACGGCGAATGGTCAGGAGGGATTTACATGCGGTGCCTTGGAAAAACATTCAAATTAGAAAGCTGGTTTCGATTTGCTGCTGAAATAAATGTACCAGGAAAACGAGGGATTCATTTTCAGATTTTTTAGAGTCACCTATTGAAAGTCCTAAAATAAAAGTTCGCTTTGTATTTGATTGGTCTGTTACATTTTATGTTTATTGACGAGGAGCATTGTTTTTACACGAGCGCCATCTAGTGTTCGGAAGGTCTCACTCAGTCGCTGGCCTCTCCTTGAAATATCCAACTATCAGTGTTTTCGTATTCACAGTAACTTGTTTAGGATAAGTGAGGCCTACAGTAAAATGACAAGCAGCAGTAAGCCATATTTGAAGCTTAAAAAAGAGGAGAAATTAAGAACAAAAACGCTGATATTGAAATATGTGTTCATGTTTTGGTCTTTTGCATTGGCAAAAATGTATTTAGAATTTATTGCTTATTATATAATTATTTATTTATTGTATTAATATATATTGTAGTGTTTGCTGGTAGTCGACAGAAAAACAGCCATTCCGTAGTTCACTTTCTTCTTTTATTTCCGTCAAAATCTGTGGAGTGGTCTCATAGGAAACAGAAACAACAGCAGCTCCTGGCTCACCTGAACAACTCCAAACAAAACTCCCTCTCCCCTTCAGCGCAGCGTCTCGCTCCACCCCCACTCATTTATCACCATTGGCCTCCTAAAGGAACAGCATAAACATTAACCCAGAACGTTACAATATTTGGACGCATGGACGTTGTGTATGGGACGGGTTCTTGACCAAACTTGTGGTTTAATCAGTTAATCATTGTGGTCAATCTTTATGGCTCAAGATCATACGTTGTATGAGCTTTGGACTTTGATAACAGAAGGTAGAGTTAATCCATCCTGACAGTGAAAGAGTCCTGGACAGTAAAAGTTGATGTCAGCTCAAACATGAACCGAAGAACCCAGTGGAGAGGAAAGCTGCTCTCAGGTCAGCGACACTGACTCGACACACAAGTCAGTCGAGCGGTGGTAAAAGTGGAAGAATGAATCAAACATCATTGGAAAGTCCATGTTACGATGGAGTGATTGTGTACACCATTGCTGACAAATATAGAAATTTGAATCCTGTGGAAAATATTAGATATATTCCTTACTGCATGCACCACCACCTGCAGACAGTGTTGAGGACGGAGACGAGTACTGTGCAGAACAGAGGCTGGGAGACGAAGATTGATCAATTCTGAGCACCAGTGGATTGTATAAAATTACATGGATGAAGTCAGTTTGACCTCTGACCTCGGTCGCTGCTGCTCATTCTGTTTCACCTTCAAGACTTCTCCAAGAATCACAGCATCCCTGATCTGTTCTGTGTGTGTGAAGGTTCGGACTCTGATGGGACTCTGGGTGGGTGCTGGGTTCACAGTGTGGACCTTCACAGCAGGGCATCTCAGTGGTCAGCAACATCACTTAAATCTGGACTCCACACTGCAGGTATGTACAAGAACAAGTGACGGTTCTCATCCGAGAAGTACTCTCTGTTCATTCAGTCTCATTTCAGCTGGATCCAAGATGTGTGCGACTGTTTGTCAGACAGTGTGTGGATGCGTGGGTACAATGATCTGATGGTTTATTTATTATATACCTACTTTTTTGTTCAGTTTTTAAGTGCAGGAACTGACTAATTGCATTTTGTCCATGTCATGCGGCCACGGCAGAAACTCAAAAAAGATTTGTCCAAGATTGTATTTGCGTCTGTGTCAAATTTCACTTGTATCCAAAACCTTTTGCTGCCGTTGTGTAGATTGGAAACTAACCGGCTGGATTTTAAAGCCTCTCGCCATGGCATCATTCAAAACCCATGAGGTTGACATTGCTGTGCAATTTTCAAAACTGATGTAGCTTCCGGAGATTTTCACCGTTTTAGTTAGAGGACGTAGAGGAGTTATTATCTCCACCACACCCACCAATGTGCTTTTATTGGTTCATAAGGCAGGCATAAAAGCAGGTCGTCTTAGTCATATTTTATGCTCCAAGTTCAAGGTTTGCTTTCATTTGATGACAGTGTCAGAAAGTAGAGTGAGTTCATCCAGTCACATTGAGAGAGTTCTGGTCTGAAGAAGTGGAACTCGGCTCCAACATGGATCAGAGACCACAGAGGACACGAACGCTATGCACAGGTAAGTAACTCTCCCTCGATTCACAAGTCAGTCTTGAGTTGATGAGGGCCAAGAATGACTCAGACAAAACTAGTAGATCCATGTTGAAAAGGAGCAAACATTCACACAACTGCAGTATGGTTAGTTGAGCTTGAATAATCTAATAATCTACCAACTTGAGCTACTCCAGAAAATATTCCACACAGATTTGATTTTTGAAATCCAATTTACTTATTTATTCAATTTTAGTTAAATGACAACTGTCATTGTAGTAGTCCATAGTCCAATTTAAAGAGTTCAGAGTAGAACTTTATAAGGCAATAACTTCAGAATACACACTCATGATGAAGTACTCACTGCATTATGGAGAGGAGGACTTCAACATTTGAAAAATATGAGTCAGCCTGGAAAGTTGGATTTGGACACGAGTTGCTCTCTAAAGTATTCAAAACATTGTCACTTTCCTACCCCAATATATACAGTAGTGAGTTGATCTGATGCGCTCCTGACATCTCAGCCAGTCCACGATCATTCAAAACACCACAGCCACTGCGTCCAACTGCTAGGCTCAAAAACGGACAGGAGTATGCTCTCACTGATTTGCTGGCTCAGCATCTTATCAGCGTAATGTTTTCCCAGTTGGCATCTTCCCGTCAATATAACGGTAGTTTTCTTTCAGGTACCAAGTACAATGTGAATAGCTTTACTGATAGCTAGTCTGAACTGAGCTAAGCTATAAAAGCATAAACTGCTGCGATAAACATGTTATGATCAACGAACAGGGCGGGACCCAAGTGTAACTCACAGGAGACAAGATGTGGAGCGAGTACAATACTTAATAATACATTCAAAACCGAACCGGCAGAACAAAGCGAAGTCAAAACAGCCAAACAGAAAGCGTCACCAAAACTGGAAGAAGTCCACAAGCGAGAATTAGAGTCCAACAGAAAGCCTTACCGGAACCGGTAGATCAAATGAACGTAAAATCTGTAAACATAGAGACAAAACACGATGAAGAGCAATAACAAAATTCACAGAAGAAACCAGGAAACACGCGAAAACAGAGGAAGGAACAAAAGACTAACTCAGGCCCCAGGGATAATCAAGGGATAATAAAATAATGAAACCAGCGAGCAAGCGAAAGCAAAGACGAACACAGAACCAATTTACCAAAGAAACGGACGGAGTCGTTCTGGCACACGATGCTGGAGTCCAGGTGCATAAGAGCTCTTGATGATGATTAGAAGATTAACTCCAGCCGTGTGCCATTAACCAGGAAAGGGAGAAACAAAAAACGGAAGTTCCACAATCAAATAAAAGCAAATCATGACAAAACGGCCATTTTCATGCAGCGAATCATCCAGGTTTCACATCACCACTTATACAGCATCCATGTTACACATAGATCACAGTCAACCAACAACACACCACAGTGAAGTGGTCTCACATTCAATTACAAGAACTAAAAATGAGGAGTGATTTATTCTTGTTTACACATGGGACAAATACTATTTCGCTGGATTTTAGAGTTTCTGACTTCTAAAGTGATAGGAGTTTGCTCACATTTTTGCTTCAGTTTCTGTTTGAGAACTGGTTGGTTTTGAGTTTATTGGCAGCGATTGGGAGTCAGTGAAGAGAGGTACTGTGGTCACAGAACAATTTGGAGCACTGATCCTCAACTGGTGGGTTGTGACCAAAAGTGAGTTTTTTTGGCCACGGACTTGATCCTGGCTGGAGAGCTGCACCTTGTCTCGGTGGGTGAGCTTCTCACCTCATGCGACCCCACAATAGATGCCAGAAACTACATGTACAGCGCGACTCCACACAAACAAGATAGATGCCTGACAGTAAAGGGTCTGATTGTTGTCTGGGCGGACAACATCGTTCAAAAAATACTTCTCAAACTCCCAGAACACATGTGAGCGGATGTTTGATCAGGCGCAACACAGTAGGAACGGTCAAGCTTGGTTAACAGCGCAACTTTGAATGAATCTGATTCTCTCTTCTGACCGACCCCACACCTTCACCTGTGCATCATAGTGTTCCTGGTTTGATCCAAGCTAACAGCTAACATAACGTTTCACTGCAAAACTGAGGGCAATAAATAGTACGTTACTGTTTAATAGCTGACTTGAAACAATTGCAGTACCACATAAAATGCACTCCAAAAATGTATTAACACAAAGATATGAACGACTACTGTCATGGAGTGAGATAATGGATGTGAAAGGTCAGTCAGGAAAGTTACACAGGCAGATGAAGGTTAATCAAAAGAAAAATGCTTATGTTTGCCATACAGTGAGAGACAGATCCCGCACTGAGAAAAACAAAAAACATAACATGGGTGTGGGTGAGCATAAGTATGCATGTACGTTCATAAAACACGATTATTTTTTGGGTTTGAGTTGGACCTTTGAATGTACCATGCATTGTCTGTCATACTGACTGACAGACGTCATGCAGACAACAGACACATGAATGTGACCAGGGATGAGTAATTCAATTTTGAAAGGTATTAGGTTTAACTTAAATTTATTGACTTTAGTACCATAAAACTAGAATAAAAAATGTATTTACTCCATGATGTCATATACCCAAAATATATTATTTGATTATATACTGTAATTTATTTTCATTTTGGTTTACGGTTCTCAATATAAAACAAAGATACCGGTAACTTCTTTTACGAGGACAATTTCTTTTGCAGTTTCAATTTGACTTCATGAGGGCCGGAGAAATTACCTCTGCTGCTGCTGTTCTCTCTGTTTCACCTTCACAACTTCTCCAAGAATCAGTCTTGATCTGTTTTTTTTTTGGGAAGGTTTGGACTCTGATAGGACCCTCGGTGGGAACTCAGATCAAAAATACCACCAGACCAGGGCTCAGAGGTGAGACGAGGAGCTCCACAACTGTCCTTCATGTTTTCATTCTTACAACTTTTCCATTCTAGATCTGATATGCAGGCCGAAGTAGCCGGTCCTGTAGCAAGCTCTGGACCTGGACCCAGTTCTGTCTCTCCGGAGACTGATCACTTGATGGGGAACTACAATGACTTCAGCGAAGGAGCAGACTCTTCGGGTCTGAGGTGAGTGTGAAACTCTCAGGCTCACATACGGAGACTCATGAAAACAGAGAACTGACCCCTCTTTACGAGACCGTGCACACACCAATACCCATTTCAAATCACATCGCCACCGTTCGGTGCCTCACTTCACCAGTAGGAAGCGACAAATCCACACAGAGGGACCTTGAAACGTGAATCTTGAGGCAGTTCAATCACAAGCTCGTTCAACTTTCCAGATTCCCTCAACACTTACATTTTGAGACTGTTGCTTCATGATTCAGATTACGATCAACTTTCTTGATTCCAAGTGAAACAAATACACCAAATTCCAGTCAATATTTATTGATCGAAGATTCCATTACATCCTCACTTTATTTTCCTGACCACCATTTCTGCATGTTATAGAACTATTGTTGACTGGTGCGTAATCTGAGTATGAAATGAAGTTCCGCTCAGTGTGGTTTCTCAGGCAACAGGTCTGTTTTTTTTGTTTTGTTTTTTTTTGTTAGGTGTTTGAAAGTCTGTACTGCCCACTTGCCCACCAGCTGAGGCAATGTGTCATTCTGTTGCATGCCATAAACTCTTTGGCATGTTCCCACTCCAAACATTTTAGTTGAGAGTGAACTCAACGAGCGTGGCTTTAACAGAGATGAAACCATGTGTGCCAAACAGGACACACATCTAACCATTCCATTCAGGGAATACAGCACTGACTCTACTGGAGAATTCCCTCCAAGAGGGAATTCTATTTCTGCTGCTTCATCCCAGCTGATGTCCCTTCGTCCCCCCTTCCAATAGATGTACAGTAAACAAAAACAAAAATAAAAAACACACACCCCTATTCCTCCTTACAGATTTGTCTATGTCCTCCACTGCTGACATCATCTTAGTGGTGTTTCTTAACTGCCCCACCTTGCCACAGTTAAGACATTGGAAGCATTGGCCAAATGATTCTCCCCAATTCCTCATCAGGAACTTGTGCATGCACGTGCATCTCCTCCATCTTGTTGATTCGGTGATCCCCTACTTCCTTTAGCTGATGATTTCACACCATGCAGGTTCATCAAGTCATCAGCTGCCTCAGATGCCAAGGCCATCTTGAACACCCTATTGAATGTTAGTCCAACTTCAGACAGTGGTTCGCTCTGAATCCTAACGTCATAAAATCCACAAACCAGCCTATCGTCATCACAGTCTGCTTGTGTCTTCATCAGGCTCCGTCACGAGGAACGAGAAGAGTCAGGTCTCTACTATGTGTCTCTGAAGAGTGACCGGTCCATGGGGGTGGGTGTAAACTTCAAAGCTGGACTTGTGTCTTCACAGGAGAAGTGAGTAGATGTTTCATGTTCATCTTGTAATGCTCTGGAAATTTGGGACGAACCTTCAAGTGTAAATAGATTGTGTCCATGCTGTTGTCAACGTGGAGAGATTGTTATCTATCACAGTTCATCTCCTCTTCTCAGATTGGATCATCAGAGCTCCGGAGTTCTTGGTGGTCAACAGCAACATTCGAATCAAGACTCTACACAACAGGTATATACAAAAACAAGTGTGGGTTCTTCTCTGAGAAATTCCTTCTGATCAGTTTCAATTCAGCTTCAGTTCAATTTCTGATCTTTGGTTCTGGAGATGAACCATATCGCTGCGACAGTCTTCTCCATATTTCTGTGATCGAAACAGGATGAAGAGTTCCATATGAGGACGCACAAGAGAGACCCAGAACCTCAAGCGACTGAGGAGGAAGAGGATCAGAGGAGGAGCAGCAGAGAAGAATCCTTAAGGAAGAAGGGAGAGGAAGATCTGACTGAGAGTCTGTTTAGCGGTGAGAATGTTCAAGCACCTCTGACGTGTGCATCACAGCAATGACTCCATTTCAAGTGGAAGAACTAGCTATTGAAGCGGAAGATCATTATACAGCTTCACCGTCCACAATCTTCTGGCTGATTTAACATCTTCCTTCATTCAGGACGTTGTGCAACAACGTGTGGACCTCGACTGAAGAAGAGTCTGCAGAGGAAGTTCCACAGTGTGTCTGAAGGGATTGCTCAAGCAGGAAACTCTTTCTCTCTGAATCAGATCTACACAGAGCTCTACATCACTGAGGGGGGCACAGACCAGGTCAACCAGGAGCACGAGGTCCGACAGATTGAAACTGCTGGCAGGAAAGCGTTCACTCCAGAAACCACCATCAGACAAGAAGACCTCTTCAGAAGCTCATCTGACAGAGATCGACCAACTTGCCTGCTAACAAAGGGCGTGGCTGGCATTGGGAAGACCCTCCTGACACAGAAGCTGACTCTGGACTGGGCTGAAGACAAAGCCCACCAGAACTTCCACTTCATGTTTCCTTTCACCTTCAGAGAGCTGAACACACTGAAAGAGAAGACGTTGAGTTTGGAGGAACTTGTTCATCTCTTCTTTCCTGAAACCAAAGAATTCAGACTCAGCAGCTTTGAAGGAGTCCAGGTTCTGTTCATCTTTGATGGTCTGGACGAGTGTAGACTCCCTCTGGACTTCATCAACAATCGGGTCCTGACAGAAGCTAGAGAGTCCACCTCTGTAGATGTCCTGCTGACAAACCTCATCAGAGGGAATCTGCTTCCCTCAGCTCACCTCTGGGTGACCACACGACCTGCAGCAGCCAATCAGATCCCTCCTGAGTGTGTGGACATGGTGACAGAGGTCAGAGGGTTCACTGACCTCCAGAAGGAAGAGTACTTCAAGAAGAGGTTCGGAAGCAAGTCAAAGACCAACACCATCCTCTCTCACATCAAGGGCTCACGAAGCCTCTACATCATGTGTCACATCCCCATCTTCTGTTGGATCACTGCCACAGTTCTGGAGGACATGTTGAAGAGCAGAGAGACCAGAGAGCTGCCCAAGTCTCTGACTGAGATGTACATCCACTTCCTGGTGGTTCAGATCAAAGTGAAGAAGGTGAAGTTTGATGGAGGATCTGAGAGAGACCAACACTGGACTCCTGAGAGCAGGAAGATGATCGAGTCTCTGGGAAAACTGGCTTTCGAGCAGCTGGAGACAGGAAACTTGATCTTCTATGAATCAGACCTGACTGAGTGTGGCATCGATATCACTGCTGCCTCAGTTTACTCAGGAGTGTTCACACAAATCTTCAGAGAGACAGAGACAGGACTGTACCAGGACAAGGTCTTCTGCTTCATCCACCTGAGTCTTCAAGAGTTTCTTGCTGCTCTTCATGTCCACCTGACCTTCACCAACTCTGGAGTCAATTTGCTGGAACCAGAAAGAAAGAATTACAAACGTCAGCAAGCAAATGCTAAACAGCAGTTCTACCAGAAAGCAGTGGAACAGACCCTGGAGAGTCAAAATGGACACCTGGACTTGTTCCTGCGCTTCCTCTTGGGTCTTTCACTGAAGACCAACCAGACCCTCCTGAGAGGTTTGTTGCCACAGTCAGGAAATGATCTGTGGATCAATATGAGCACAGTTGATTTCATAAAGAAGAAAATAAATCAAGTTGTGTCTCCAGAGAGAACCATCAACTTGTTCTACTGTCTGAATGAGCTGAATCAGCTCTCCGTCCTCTAGCGTGACACATCTGGACCTGAGTGACAACGACCTGCAGGATTCAGGAGTGAAGCTTCTGTGTGCTGGACTGGAGAGTCCACACTGTCACCTGGAGACTCTCAGGTCAGTCCTCGATTCAGTCCTGCTCCACATCTGGACTCTTCTCCTGCTGCCATGATGTTCTACAACACTGAAGGATGTTTCCTTGATTCCAGTCTGTCTCGGTGTATGATCTCAGAGGAAGGCTGTGCTTCTCTGGCCTCAGCTCTGAGCTCCAACCCCTTCCATCTGAGAGAGCTGGACCTGAGCTACAATCATCCAGGAGGACCAGGACTGGAGCTGCTGTCTGCTGGACTGGAGAGTCCAGACTGGAGGCTGGAGACTCTCAGGTATGGAGAGAGCAAACGAGCTCCAAAGAGTGAACGATGCTGGACAACAGAGGAAGCATGAAGGAGACCATTGAATCAGACTGTTGTCCCACTGACCACTAATCATTCTGACCGTTTCTTCCTCCAGGCTGGATCATGGAGGAGAGCAGAGGTTAAGACCTGGTCCGCGCAAGTGTAAGTCTGCCTTCATTTTAGAATAATTTTTGCAAGTGGATGTCTCTTACTCTTGTAGTTTTCAACGTTCAAGATGGTTTTGCCTTCACGAATAAATGATGCCTCATTGGCAACAAGTGAACCACACTGAAAAGACAAGAAACCTTATTGAAATATTGTTTATCAGGAGCTTGCAAGTGTCTTCACTCGTCTGTGCTGAGCCACTCTCAAACATTAGAGGGTGCTTGTATTCCACTCTGACTAATATCGAAGCTCACTTCTTCAACAAACATCTGATGTGTTTTCTTCTCTCCATTAGATTTCTTTCCTGTTGCAATGGACCCAAACACAGCACACCAGCGCCTCCTACTGTCCAACAACAACAAGACATTGAACTTAGTCACAAAAGATCAGAACTATCCAGAACATCCAGACAGGTTTAACAAGTCTCCTCAGCTGATGTGTACAAATGTTCTGACTGGTCGCTGTTACTGGGAGGTGGAGAGGGAAGGAAGAGTTTACATCTCAGTGACCTACAGCAGAAGCGGAGCAGAAGAGGAGTGTGAGTTTGGACTCAACGATCAGTCCTGGAGTCTGGTCTGCTCCGATTATGCTGGTTGCCATGTCCTCCACAAAGGCGAAAAAACAGAGATTATGCCCAGCCCTAGCTCCAAGAGAGTCGGCGTGTTTGTGGACTGTCCTGCTGGATCTGTGTCTTTCTACAGCATCTCATCTGATGCTCTGATCCACCTCCACACCTTCTTCACCTCCTTCACTAAACCTCTCTACCCAGGATTCGGATTCTGGAGCAGGTCTACTTATGGTGCTAGTTCTTCAGTGACTCTGTGTGATCCAGTTGAGTTTACCAAGTGAGACTGCAGCTGTTTATGAATTTGCTAAATTGTCCAAGAGGGTGCAGCTGTGTATTTGTGTTTGCTATTTCTGCTTGGTGAGAATTCTTATCGTGTTGTGCTGTCAAAATCCCACTGTGCAAATATCAAAGGTATTTAATCTAAATAGATTCCAAATACTTTTGTTCCAGAAATTATCTTGAAGCTCATCTGTAATTGTTCCCAGAAACTATCAACCGCCTGACCTGAAAGTGTCTGGACTACAGGCTGCAAACTGGTCAGGTGGATATTCAGTGATTAATCAGTTACTTCCAAGAAATACCTTGGCGATTTTTTTCATTTCAAGTTTAAATAAAGCTGTGTGAACATACTGTGTGATGATGAATTAATGTTTTATCGATAACATTTATCAATAACATTGAGTGTAGCATTAAATTTCAAACCACCAAAGCATTTGCAGTTGTGAAAACAAGTTAGTTCAGCAATGCTGCTCACTTCTCAGTGAGGTCAGTCACCTACACCAGAATGCACTGCTCGCTGATCTGTGCCGATCCCCACTGATGTGTGGGCAGTAAAAGAAAAAGTATACAGTATTTTCCGGACTATAAGCCGCAACTTTATTCTCGCGTTCTGAACACTGCGGCTTATAAATGGATTTTTAGGAGGGATATTCCAATCAATTGGCCACCCATAATGAAATGCTGAACTTGTGATCTGTCAATGCAGACCACTGCCTGTTGTTGCCTGTCACAAAATCTGATCACATGTGACAGCAGCCGTTCTGATGAGGCACCGCCCGCGGTTTGTGATGCGTCCGCTCCTCCCTCCCTGCAGGCTCGCCACTCGCTTGGCAACGGCGTGTCTAATGCGGAAGCATTTTTCAGTCTGTCATGTAAAGTTTGCGTCCTGCAGCACATGCACGTTAAAAGGCGTCAACGCCACGAATTCAATACGATATTTAAAACACCAGCACTTGACGGAGCACAGAGAGTTTTCTGGTGCTCATGAAAGTGAAACTGCAGGAACCAGGGGTCACTCGCTGGTCTGAGCGTGACATTCGGAACACGAAGCATATTTCCCAAGAAATAATCATTAATTTCACCGCGCCAGATGAGCAGCCTTTCTCAGGTGTCGCTTTAAGACGGAATCAACCACGACCGAATCCGCTGCTGTCTTGTGTGTGTCAGATGCAGCGTTCGTGGTCCACCACCTGAATCTGAAACTTTTTTTATTTACCTTTAAAGGGCTCAAATTGCACTGTTTTCGCCCGCGTGTCCACAGCTCTTCCAACAGAGACAATCTACTGGGGGGGGGGGTGAAAACAGCGCTTTTTGAACACTTTAAATGTAAATAAGATGTGAGGAGTTCATGACTGGTGTTCAGAACATTGACAAGATTGTTTCATGAGTCAGTCTCGACGCTGGACTCCGTTTTCAAAACTAGAACTAGAGGATCGCTAGAAGTGATCCTCATGCATCTTCTGTGGGACAGACAGCAACAGTGCACCCGCGGCTTATAGACCAGTGCGGCTTATGTATGAAAACGATCCATTTTCCTTATTAGATTTGGTGGGTGCAGCTAATATTCCGGTGCGCTCTATAGTCCGGAGATTACGGTACTAACTTTTAGATGCCACTAGATGGCGCTCTTGAAGTTATACACATTTGTCTCAAGGCAATTCGTTCATGTGGTCACGAATATTTAATCTATTGAATCGTGCATGGGGTTATGAAAAACGCCTTTTTTTACGTGCTGAGGACCATGAAAACAATGAATGGGGCTCCAATGGGAGCTCATTCATACTGCTGCAATTTATTTGAGCTTGTCCGACCCCTGTTACAACATTACAGCCGCACGAGTCACTAATTTCACCAGATTACTTCGATTTTGGTTCTTATTCACTCTCCCGTTCCCGAGTGCTCTGTTCTGTTTCCCGACAAATTCACGGGGAAAAACAAGCGCAGACTCATAATATGGACGTGATGTTTATTGGTTTTAATTTATCTGAATGAGTTCAGTCAATGCGCCACATTTTCGTGGAAATAAATGATACTTATTCGCCGTACATGCATGCGCGCGCACGCATGTACGGTCAACTAATTTTTCAACAGGTATTGTCATCGGCTACTATGCTACTGCGTGACGCTTCAAGGACCCCAGGGACCGACAGACCAGTGGACCTACTTCTGAGCAGGTAAGTTGCGCTGCCCCGAGGTTAATATCAGTGGTTTTAGTGCTGCAGTACCATTGTTGAACTTTGTATTTGTGTCGTGTAACTCTGGTTTCACTTTCGTCTGGTGCCAGTGAAGTGTTATGAGTTTCTTCAAGCCTCATTTTGAAGGGAAATAACTTTAGAAGAACTAGGTTATCATAATACGATTTTAGCAAGATTAAGGTTAACCATTTGTTTTGGGTGGTTCAGTGAAGGATTGGAGGCTGGGGAAAGCGTTATGTCATTGACGGTCCTCGCGTGTGTTTATTTATACATGGTCTAGTTCAGGGGTTCTTAACCTTGTTGATCTGGGGGACCACTTTTCCCAAAACAAATGGACCCGGGACCCATTCAAGTAATAGAACTGATTCATTACTCTTAATTTAATTTGTGATCAACAACCATATTTAATCTACTCACATGTGAACAAACTTAAACCCTGTGAAATGACATGAAACCATGTGATCATTGGAATTATGTTTGTCATAGAAAAGTGCCAGTCATGTTCATCTAATTTACTAATAGAAAAAGAAATGAAATACACTTGATGCTAACTGTTGAGAAAAATGGAAAAACTGAATACAATGCTGAATGACAAACCTCATCAGGGGGAAGCTCCTTCCCTCAGCTCACCTCTGGGTGACCACACGACCTGCAGCAGCCAATCAGATCCCTCCTGAGTGTGTGGACATGGCGACAGAGGTCCACTTCCTGGTGGTTCAGACCAAAGTGAAGAAGGTGAAGTTTGATGGAGGATCTGGGACGTACCCACACTGGACTCCTGAAAGCAGGAAGATGATCGAGTCTCTGGGAAAACTGGCTTTTGAGCAGCTGCAGAAAGGAAACTTGATCTTCTATGAATCAGACCTGACTGAATGTGGCATCGATATCACTGCTGCTTCAGTTTACTCAGGAGTCTACACACAGATCTTTAGAGAGGAGCGAAGACTGTACCAGGACAAGGTCTTCTGCTTCATCCACCTGAGTCTTCAAGAGTTTCTTGCTGCTCTTCACGTCCACCTGACTTTCACCAACTCTGGAGTCAATTTGCTGGAACCAGAAAGAAAGAACTGCAAATTTCTGCTAGCAAATGCTAAACAGCAGTTCTACCAGAAAGCAGTGGAACAGACCCTGAAGAGTCCAAATGGACTCCTGGATTTGTTTGTGCGCTGCCCGTTGGGTCTTTCACTTAGGACCAACCAGTCTCTCCTCAGAGGTTTGTTGACACAATCAGAAAGTGACCAATGGACAAATAACAACACAGCTGAGTTCATCATGAAGAAGTTAAGTGAAGACGTGTCTCCAGAGAGAACCATCAACTTGTTCCACTGTCTGAATGAGCTCAAGGACAGTTCTCTGGTGGAGGAGGTCCAACAGCAGCTGAGATCAGGACGTCTCTCCGAAGATCACCTGTCTCCTGCTCAGTGGTCTGCACTGGCCTTCATCTTACTGTCCTCTGAAGAACATCTGGATGTGTTCGACCTGAACAAATACTCTGCTTCAGAGGAGGTTTTTCTAAGACTGCTGCCTGTGGTCAGAGCGTCCAACAAAGTTATGTAGGTGGATCAAACCTAACACATTTCTTCTGCACTGAATCACACATGAACGACTCACATGTTTGATTTTTGACTTCATTTCTCACAGGCTGAAATGTTGTGGACTGACTGAGAGAAGTTGTCCGCCTCTCTACTCAGTCCTCAGCTCGCCGTCCTCTAGTCTGACACAACTGGACCTGAGTGACAACGACCTGCAGGATTCACTGAAGGTTCTGTGTGCTGGACTGAAGAGTCCACACTGTCACCTGGAGACTCTCAGGTCAGTTCTCTCTTCTGTCCATCTCTAAGGTAAACTTTTCTTTCAGATTAACTTATTTTTCAGAGACACTATTTCTTTAGAAGTGAGTTGTAATAAGTGTAGATTGGAAGAACTCCTGATGTTTGTCCAGATGTTCTGTGCAGGTGAGTCGCGTTCAGGTGTTGATTTCATTTTTTGAAGTTTGGCATCTGTCACTGAACAAAAAAGAAATAGGTGTGTGTTTGCATCTCAGTGAAAACAAGATGAAGTTCTTCACAACACTGCTGTCTTTCACAGGCTCAGGCATTGTGAACTGACAGAGAGAAGTTGTCCACCTCTGTCCTCAGTCCTCAGCTCTCCGTCCTCTAGTCTGACACAACTGGACCTGAGTGACAACGACCTGAAGGATTCAGGAGTGAAGCTTCTGTGTGCTGGACTGGAGAGTCCACACTGTCACCTGGAGACTCTCAGGTCAGTTCTCTCTTCAGTCCTGCTCTACATCTGGACTCTTCTCCTGCTTCCATGATGTTCTACAACACTGAAGGATGTTTCCTTGATTCCAGTCTGTCCGGGTGTATGATCTCAGAGGAAGGCTGTGCTTCTCTGGCCTCAGCTCTGAGCTCCAACCCCTCCCATCTGAGAGAGCTGGACCTGAGCTACAATCATCCAGGAGGACCAGGACTGGAGCAGCTGTCTGCTGGACTGGAGAGACCAGACTGGAGGCTGGAGAGTCTCAGGTATGGAGAGAGCAACCGAGCTCCAAAGAGTGAACGATGCTGGACACCAGAGGAAGCACGACTGCTGTCACACTGACCATGAATAATTCTGCCTGTGCTTCTTCCTCCAGGCTGGACCATGGAAAAGAGCAGAGGTTAAGACCTGGTCTGCTCAAATGTAAGTCTTCTTTCACTGCACTGATGAGTCATGAATTTGATGAAACCCTGGGAAATTGTTGAATCTTTTCTTGAAAATAAGGATCACCCAAGCCCAATTCACAGTCAGAGCTCCTTTGGGAATATTGACATCTCATGGCCATTTGACACACAGTTTACTGTAGTTCCGCTTGACCTTTGTGGTGGAAAAGCTGCATATAAATCTGGATGATTGGAAGCAAAACAACCCATTTACTGAGAAACCATTGTACGACTGGTGAGCAGTCGTTGAAACCCTTCATGCACAGACTAGAAGTGACGCTCTGACTCTGAACAGAGTAAAATATAAATGCTGAAAATGATATTTTTCCCTAACATCACACACAACATCCACTAAACTTACGCAACATTACCTTTAGCCTAAGCTACAAAACTATTCATTTTAGCAACCTTATCATCGTATTAGACAATATTACTTAACAATAACAGCATTTACCTCAGGAAGATTAGCATTAGCATTAGCAACAATAGTTTAGTCTAAAGTAAGCACTATATATTTATTTTATTGTATTATTTTGAAGTTTCTGTAGCAACTATTTTCATTTGACAAATCTTTTAGCTGCTTTAGCCACACTTGTGTTAGGTTGCGCTCAAATACTCGGAGCGTTACTGCTCCACTCTCACTTGAAAAGATGGTCACTACTTCATGTCATATGTGCTCCAACCTCTAACGGCCTTTGCTATTGGTTAATCCACCAATAGTCACTTCGATGTATTGGCTCGCTACCCAGGAAGGCACCACCAACCACATATAAACCCTCTTGTTTCCCGCTACTCTGCTCCTCTTGGAACTGTAGAAGACAGGGCAACGTACATATTCATAGAACTGCGGTTACATTCGGTAACCAGTATTCCTGTGTCATATGTGCTCCCCCCTCTAACAGCCTTTGCTATTGGTTAGAAAACACGGTGAAGGTTGTTGGGGGGTAGTTAGGTAACAAGTGTTTATACAGCTATTATGACATGTATCTTCTTCTCTTCATCAGATCTCTGGCCTATTACACTGGATCCAAACACAGCACACCAGCGCCTCATACTGTCCAACAATGGAAGGACAGTGGAATTTGTGACAGAAGATCAGAACTATCCAGAACATCCAGACAGGTTTAAGATGTATCTTCAGCTGATGTGTGCAAATGTTCTGACTGGTCGCTGTTACTGGGAGGTGGAGAGGAGAGGAAAGGTTTATATCTCAGTGACTTACGGGAGGAGCGAGGGAGACCAGGAGACTTTGTTTGGATGCAGCGATCAGTCCTGGAGTCTGGTCTGCTCTGATGAAGGTCATCATGTCTGTCACGATAGAACATTCACGGAGATCCAGTCCAGCTCTGTGTCAGAGAAAGTCGGAGTGTTTGTGGACTGTCCTGCTGGATCTGTGTCCTTCTACAACGTCTCCTCTGATGCTATAATCCACCTCCACACCTTCTTCACCTCCTTCACTAAACCACTCTACCCAGGATTTGCAGCCTGCTGGTCTGGTTCTTCTGTGACGCTGTGTGAACAGATTCTGTCTTCTGCCCTGTAGAGAGGGTCTTTCTGTCGTCATATAGAATCGATGAAGACATTTAACCGGTGTCATTCCTGTTGTGTGACACTGTGTGATGAGGCACCTGCTTTCGTATCAATGCGTGTTGTTGGAGAGGTTATTGTGTAATGTCTTTAAGCCTGAGTACATGTGTGTATCCCTGTGTTAAATTTAATGGAAGTCTGTGGGAGATTTCACCTTCCATCTTTGTGTGAGTCAAACTCATTGTTGTAACTTCAAATAACTGGCTGAAAAAGAAATAAATGATGATTTCAACATTCAATATTCTCTCACCCACCTCATGTTACATTCACACATATTTCTATGATTGTATTGTTGTATCTGTTTATGGAATTTGACAACTTTAATCAGAGGACAAACCTTTGTGACAACAGGGAACCTTTATAAGTGCAGCAGTTCCTGGTCCACTGATCACACTGATACACAAGACACGTGGCAGCTAGGATGATTGTCACTGCCCTATTTGCTTCTTCATCCCGTTTTGCTTCCAGGGCTCAGGCTCATGACGTCATTTCCTGTCCGCATGCATACATGGGTGTAGCTGCTTGACACATAAATTAGAATAAAATGAGTAACGTCATTACGCCACGCCTCACTACACACTTGTATTTCATTAAGAGAAGCAGACTTTGTTGTTTATTTGGTTGCAATAAACCAAATTAACCACTGAGACCTCATAGGCAAGATAGAAAACTGCATGCAAATTGCACAGAAAGATCCAATTATTTCATCTGAAATCTTGTTAAAATATCTGAATTGTTGAATGCAACTCAAATGTAGTGATATATATATAAAATAAGGTTAAAATACAGTTAATACATACAGTTAATACGTCGGCGCAGTACTTTAGTAATTCAAATTCTGCTTCTCTTGATGAAATACCAGTGTGTCAGACGCTCGACTCCAACATGGACAGAGGGAAACAGCTGACAGGTCAGTCAAGAAATATTTGTCTGATCTGACCATGACCCAACCGTCTTTGTGGGATGTGGACTTTCATGAGACTGCAACAAACTCACTCTGAAGTGACTCAAAACTATTGATTGATGCGTGTGTGTGAGTGTGACTACAAGATCTTATGAGGACATTTTGGCCGGTCCACACAGAGTTTGGAGGGTTAAGTTTGGTTCAGAGTCCTGGCTAAGGTTAGCCATGTGTTTTGGATGGTTAAGTTAAGAGTGAGAGCCTGGGAAACGCATCATGGCAATGAGAAGTCCCCACAAGGATAGAGAGACCAACGTGTGAGTATGAGTGTGAAACATGGGTATGTAGACTTTGGAGTCCTTTATAATGCTGACTTTAATCTACAACATCTACTGCCTTCAGGGTTTCAAAGTGTGGATCCATGTTTATCATAGACACAATAGTGTAAACTTTAAAAGTTTAAAAGTTCAATTCTCAATCAAATCTGTGTTATCTAGAACTCTTGAGTCACAGTTACACAATGAAGGAGGACGAAACACATGGTCGACACATGGTTGTGGGGCAATAAACATCCATGGGTTCATGCACCGAAAACACAGGTGGAGATAAGAAAGTAAAGCAAACTAACCAAAGAGAAGTTAAACATGAATAAAGCTGGTGACTTCTTATAACATGCAACTCAATGAGCAATAAAACAAGATCAAATAGTGAATTAACAGGATCAGTTCCTTGTCAGATAAGAATAAAAAAAGTGATTTCAGAGGGTCATATTTCCTGAACACTCATGTAAACATCAGAAATATCAAACTGATATTGAACAAAGTGATGCAGACAAGATCACCTGTTGAAGGACTCCACAGAGACAATGTCAGTCAACATCACAGCTGTTTGGCAAATATTGATCTACAACTCTTGCTGACCCGTGAGAGAGCGCCCCCTCCTGCAGAGACTGATAAGAACAGACTGGACTGATGTGTTTGTCTGTGTAAAGAAACATGGTTGAGTGGATGGAGTCAGTTTGACCTCTGACCTTGGTCGCTCCTGGTCTCTCTGTTTCACCTTCAAGACTCCAAGAATCACATCAATGATGATCTGTTGTGTTTGTGTGAAGGAATGGACCCTGCTGGGACTCTCAGTGAAAACTCAGATGGAGAAGACCAGTTGACCAGAGCTCAGAGGTGAGACAAGGACCTTCAAGACCTTCAAGTGTTGGATCTATATTCATTCTCACTCAAGACTGAACATTTGTACAATTGTCAGGGACTCATGAAGACAGAGATCTGTCTCCTGTTGACCAGCAAGGTGTCCATGTCCACACCTGCAGACATTAAAAAAAAACTGCCCTCAACAGAACATGTATTGCCACCCTGACCTGGGGGTATCAGAGTGCAATATGGTTAACTACATCACTAGCGCCATGCGCCCCCTGCTGACCGTTCCAAGCATCATCACATCATGCAACAATGAACACAATAAAATAATACAAAATAAGATGTCTGTTTTTATCTATTAGTTCTTTTTGTAACCTATCTTATTTATTTATAACTTACTGTGTTTTAACCCTTTACACATGTGTGACAAAAGGGTGTCAGCAAGGATGGAAGGGAAGGTGTACAAAAGGGTGGTGAGGCCAGCAATGTTGTATGGTTTGGAAACAGTGGCACTGAGGAAAAGACAGGAAGCAGAGCTGGAGGTAGCAGAGATGAAGATGCTGAGCTTCTCTCTGGGAGTGAGCAGGATGATGATAGGATCAGAGGGACAGCACATGTGCTCAGGTGTTTAGGAGACCAAGTCAGAGAAGCTGGATGGAGATGGTTTGGACATGTACAGAGGAGAGAGATCAAGTACATTGGCAGGAAGATGTTCATGTTGGAACTGCCAGGCAGAAGGTGGAGAGGAAGGCCAAAGAAGAGATTTATGGAGGTGGTGAAGAAGGACATGAGGTTTGTAGGTTTGAGAGAAGAGGAAGCAGAGGACAGGGTGAGATGGAGGAAGATGATCCACTGTGGCCACCGCTTAAGGGAGAAGCCGAAAGAAAAAGAAGAAGACACATGCAGTGAGTCAGCGCAACATCAGGGGACTATAAATCACCAACTTCAATCCTCAGAGTTGACGTCGAACTGGTGCAACAGTATAAGGACATCGAGTGGTCAACGAGGAGACAAGGAGATGGACAAAAATCTGATCCACGTTTTCATCAGCAGCCATGAAGATGAGCCAGAAGAATCTGGACACGATGAGTCTGAGTCTCAAAACAGTGATTGGTCCATGGGGTGGGGGACTGAAGCTGGACTGGAGGCCCCAGAGGAGAGGTGAGACCATGACATATTTTCATTGTGATGGTCCTGTCTGGATGTCAGTGAGGAACCGTCTAGTTATTTTTCATCGTTCATCATTCTCCACTCTGCTGTTCAGAACCTCACACAAGGTGAACACTTGTTGATTGTCAGACTTAATCCCTTCTTCTCAGAGTGGATGATGCATACTCAGAGCTTCTCAGTGGTCAGCAGCATCACCCACATCTGGACTCTGCGCAGCATGTAGGTACATTAAAGGGACTTGTTTGACAAATTCATTTACTTCAGTCGCACTTCGACTGGATCCAAGTTCAAAGTTTTTGATTTTTGTGATGGTAGAGATGAGAAACTATCACTCTGACTTTCATCTCTCTGATTCTATTCCAGTTGATGGAGAAGGAGTTGTTCAACTACATGCAAAAGGAGCTGAATAGAGTGTGGAGGGTTTTGACTCCAGATGAGCCACAACCTCCAGAGACTGAGGAGGAGAAGCAGTGGATGAGCATTAGAGAAGAATTCCTGAAGATCACAGTTCACCTCCTGAGGAACATACAACATGAGGACTTGGCTGAGTGTCTATGGAGAAGTAAGGATGTTCAAACACCCGAAGTACAATCTAAAGTCGAAGAACCAACAAGTCACACCGACCATTTTCTGGCTTTGCCTTCAAGAGTCTTCTCACAGATTTGACTTTGTTCTTCATTCAGGAAGTCGTGCTGCTGAGTGTGGACCTTTACTGAAGAAGCGACTGCAGATGAAGTTCCATAGTGTGTCTGAAGGGGTCGCTATAGCTGGCGACTCTGTCCCTCTGAATAAGATGTTCACAGAGCTCTACATCACTGAAGGAGGCAACGAGGAGAATGTGGTCCGACCAATGGAAACTGTGTCCACACTGGCCACACTAGATAGACCCATCAGACAAGAAGACTTCTTCAGAAGCTCACCTGACAGAGACCGACCAATCAGACGCCTTCTGACGAAGGGCGTGGCTGGCATTGGGAAGACCCTCCTGACACAGAAGCTGACTCTGGACTGGGCTGAAGACAAAGCCCACCAGAACTTCCTCCTTATGTTTCCTTTCACCTTCAGAGAGCTGAACCTGCTGAAAGAGAAGAAGTTGAGTTTGGTGGAACTTGTTCATCTCTTCTTTCCTGAAACCAAGGAATCTGGACTCAACAACTTTCAAGGAGTCCAGGTTCTGTTCATCTTGGATGGTCTGGACGAGTGTCGACTCCCTCTGGACTTTGACAACTGTCCTGTCCTAACAGAAACTACAGAGTCCACCTCAGTAGATGTCCTGCTGACAAACCTCATCAGGGGGAAGCTCCTTCCCTCAGCTCACCTCTGGGTGACCACAAGACATGCAGCAGCCTATCAGATCCCTCATAAGTGTATGGACATGGTGACAGAGGTCAGAGGGTTCACTGACCTCCAGAAGGAAGAGTACTTCAGGAAGAGGTTCAGAGATGAGGAGCAGACCACCATCCTCTCTCACATCAGGAGCTCACGAAGCCTCTACATCATGTGTCACATCCCCATCTTCTGCTGGATCACTGCCACAGTTCTGGAGGACATGTTGAAGAGCAGAGAGACCAGAGATCTGCCCAAGACCCTGACTGAGATGTACATCCACTTCCTGGTGGTTCAGACCAACTTCAAGAAGAGGAAGTATGATGGAGGATCTGAGACTTACCCATACTGGACATCTGAGAGCAGGAAGATGATTGAGTCGCTGGGAAAACTGGCTTTTGAGCAGCTGCAGAAAGGAAACTTGATCTTCTATGAATCAGACCTGACTGAGTGTGGCCTCGATATCACTGCTGCTTCAGTTTACTCAGGAGTGTTCACACAGATCTCCAGAGAGGAGACCGGAGTGTACCAGGACAAGGTCTTCTGCTTTGTCCACCTGAGTCTCCAGGAGTTTCTGGCTGCTCTTCATGTTCACCTGGCCTTCACCAACTCTGGAGTCAACCTGCTGGACACTCAGGAACCTGGACTGTCTCATGTCAAAGCGTGTCCGGATGAGTTCTACCAGACTGCCGTGGAAGAGACAGTGAAGTGTCTAGATGGACATCTTGACTTGTTTCTACGCTTCCTGCTGGGTCTTTCACTGAAGACCAACCAGACTCTCTTCAGAGATTTTATGACACACACTGGAACTGAGTCATGGACCAGTGAAAACACAGTTGCTTTTATCAAGAAGAAGATCAGCGGATACATGTCGCTAGTGAGCATCATCAACCTGTTCCACTGCCTGAATGAGCTGAAGGACAGTTCTCTGGTGGAGGAGGTCCAACAGCAGCTGAGTTCAGGTCATCTCTACATAGATCACCTGTCTCCTGCACAGTGGTCCACTTTGGTCTTGATCATTCTGTCATCTGAAGATCATTTGGAAGTGTTTGACCTGAATAAGTACACACCTTCAGAGGAGGCTTTTGTGAGACTGCTGCCTGTGGTCAGAGCTTCCAGCACAGTTCTGTAGGTGGATCAAACCTGGAATCTCTATGAGCTATAATACATAATCACAACATATATGATTCCTCTCTTCCTGTCTTGTAGGCTGAGAAGCTGTGGACTTTCAGAGGAAAGTTGTCTGCAACTGTCCCCAGTCCTCAGCTCTCCGTCCTCTAGTCTGACACAACTGGACCTGAGTGACAACAACCTGCAGGATTCAGGAGTGAAGCTTCTGTGTGCTGGACTGGAGAGTCCACACTGTCACCTGGAGACTCTCAGGTCAGTCCGGTGAATTTGATGTAGCTATATTTGAGCTAAACTTGTTTTTAGGAGCCAAATGTCATTAGAATTGTTTTTGTAAATCCTCTTGAGGTGTTCCCAGATGTCCTGTTAGCATCTGAATAACTACAAGATGAAGTTCCTGAAGACACTGCTCTCTTCTTCAGGTTGAGACTCTGTAGACTGACAGAGGGAAGTTGTCCACCTCTGTCTTCAGTCCTCAGCTCTCCGTCCTCTAGTCTGACACAACTGGACCTGAGTGACAACGACCTGCAGGATTCAGGAGTGAAGCTTCTGTGTGCTGGACTGGAGAGTCCACACTGTCACCTGGAGACTCTCAGGTCAGTTCTCTCTTCAGTCCTGCTCTACATCTGGACTCTTCTCCTGCTTCCATGATGTTCTACAACACTGAAGGATGTTTCCTTGATTCCAGTCTGTCAGGGTGTATGATCTCAGAGGAAGGCTGTGCTTCTCTGGCCTCAGCTCTGAGCTCCAACCCCTCCCATCTGAGAGAGCTGGACCTGAGCTACAATCATCCAGGAGGACCAGGACTGGAGCAGCTGTCTGCTGGACTGGAGAGTCCAGACTGGAAGCTGCAGACTCTCAGGTATGGAGAGAGCAGCAGAGCTCCAAAAAGCTTCAGAGTGAACGATGCTGGTCACCAGAGGAAGCATGAAGGAGACTGTTGAGACAGAAGATCTGTTTCTGTGTCCCACTGCCCACTTCTTCTGACTGTGCTTCTCCCTCCAGGCTGGACCATGGTGGAGAGCAGCGGTTAAGACCCGGTCTGCTCAAGTGTGAGTCTGCTTTTACTGGATTGATGAGACATGATGTTGAGCTGAAGCCCCCTCATGAATGTTATGAATGTATGATCCAAATCTAGAACCATGGTATCACCAGCTCTAAATGTGGATACATTTACTGCATGCATTATAATGTTCTCTGTCGAGTTGTTTTGTGAAGGTAAACACAGGTTAAAAGATGGTCTCACTGTGGTGCAACCACGTGAGAAGGTCCAGCAACAATTTCAAAATGAAACAGTCGTTGGAGGACCGTCACTTTGGTGTTGAGTTTATGTCCAAACTCATGGTGCTGGGCCACTGTCAAACATTAGATGGCGCTACTCTTTCCTGATGAGACGTTCACGTCTTCAACAACCATCTCCATGACGTGTGTCTTCTCTCCATCAGATTTCTGTCCCCTCACACTGGACCCAAACACAGCACACCAGCGCATCCGACTGTCCAACAACTACAGGAGAGCAGAACTCATGGAAGAAGACCAGAACTATCCAGAACATCCAGAGCGGTTTCTGGGGTTAGTTCTGCTGATGTGTAGAAATCAACTGACTGGTTGTTGCTACTGGGAGGTGGATTGGACCCCAGACGTCCATATCTCAGTGACCTACAGAGGAAAGAGAACAGAAGACGAGTCTCACTTTGGAAACAATGATCAGTCCTGGAGTCTCATCTGTGCTGATGAAGGTTATTTTGTCTGTCACAATAAAAAAGCCACAGAAATCCTGACCAGACCCGACTCCTATAGAGTCGGAGTGTTTGTGGACTGTCCTGCTGGATCTGTGTCCTTCTACAAAATCTCCTCTGATGCTCTGATCCACCTCCACACCTTCTTCACCTCCTTCACTCAACCTCTGTACCCAGGATTTGGACTCAGGTGGCCAGATTCTTCTGTGACTCTCCATGACCTGACTTAGTCTTTTGTTGTGTAGAGTGTGTGTGTGTGGTTTAAGAGGTCTGTGTTTGTTTTGTGTGTCTGTGCTTTCTGTTAAAGAAAGTTTCACCTTTGTATGTTTGCGATTCGTGTTGTGTGTGACACTAATTTTAATTTTAGATAATGTTGTGTGAGTTAAAATCGCCGTTGTAACTTCAAATAATCGACTTTATAAAAATAAATAAATTATGATTTTAACATCTTCATCCTTTCGCTTCACGGATGAAAACTTACCAGCCAACTGGGACATTATTGTTGTTGGTAAAGGTCAGCCATTTGTTTTGTTTTGTAAGGTTATGATAGGTGAGGAGGGACTTTGGGTTGTTTTATAACACAGAGTTTAATAGTTAACCTCACTTTCAATAAAGTTTGAACAATGATAGTTTCTAGAAATGTCTTCAAAAACGGTACAAGTCTAGATGTTCAAACTTCATGTGATGTTTCATCTTGTTTGAACATTGAGAGGTGATGCTACACACACATGCTTGTCACAACAAAACTGACTTGCGACAAAAAGTTCCAGTGAAGTTGTTAAACTTTGTTGCTCGATATTATTGGAGTGATATCAGCTGGGATACAACCATATCAAACTATGTTGCCCACTACACTACAGACAAGGATGGATCCCTAAGAGAAGAGTCAGGTCTCTATCGTCCACTAAATGAAGGCGTGAATGTTTTCTTCTGCCCACCAAACTTCCTTACCTCTTCCCTCGTCCACTTTACCCTGATCAGGTACAAACTTGTCTTGATGCTGGGCCACTCTCAAACACTAGGTGACGCCACTGCTCCACTCTCACTTGAAGAGAAGACCACTTCTTCAACAAGCCCCATGACGTGTGTTTTCTTCTCTCCATCAGATCTCTGTCCCCTCACACTGGACCCAAACATGGTACATCAGCGCCTCCTACTGTCCAACAACAACACGCCTGTGAAGTATGTGAGAGGAGATCAGAACTATCCTGAACATCCAGACAGGTTTCAAAAGTCTCCTCAGCTGATGAGTGCAAATCTTCTAACTGCTGGGAGGTGGAGAGAACAGGAAAAGTTTATATCTCCGTGACCTACAGAAGAAACAGAGGAGAAGACGAGTGAGTCCTGGAGTCTCAGCTGCGCTGATGCAGGTTATCATGTCTTTCACAATAGAATAGAAACAGTGATCCAGTCCAGCTCTGTGTCAGAGAAAGTCGGAGTGTTTGTGGACTGTCCTGCTGGATCTGTGTCCTTCTACAACGTCTCCTCTGATGCTCTGATCCACCTCCACACCTTCTTCACCTCCTTCACTCAACCACTGTACCCAGGGTTCACAGTGTGGTCGGGTTCTTCTGTGACTCTATGTGACCTGACACAAAGACTTCAGAATAACTAGGTTTTTATGATTGCGTTTAAGTTTGGTTTAGAGTCAAGGTTAAGGTTGTCCATTGGTTTTGGATGCTTAGGTTTAGGGTTAGAGGCTGGGGAAAAGGTTATGGTCATGAGAAGTCCTCGCAAAGGTGTGTGTGAGGTCATCTCTCATCTTTGTGTGAATCCCAGTCATTGTAATGACTCAAATAACTGACTCATAAATAAATAACATTCTGATCAACATTCTTTCACTTCATTGATGCAATACAAGCAAACTTTGTAGAACACAATAGACAACAACAAACAAACCTCCACGCAAGTTTTGAACACATATTTTTAAATATCTTTAAGGAAATGTTTGAGGGATAAAAATGTTCACGGCAAATACATGTTTCTTTACTAAATCAATTATTATTAGGGGTGTAAACTACTCATGTAGTCGACTGATGTATCGATTTATAGCCCTACGATCCAACTATATCGATCTGTATGCGGCCAGTTGGCCTTCTGAGCACAGATATGGATCTAAACCATTTTTACAATGATAAACATCACTGGATTAAGTTGGCCTGTCTGTGACATCACGTCCCAACGTCAGAAAGAGCACCACAGACCATTGTTTGATCTGAGGCTGCCGATAGAGAAGTACAGGGAAAGCGCTTAACTGTGTGTTTGAGGATCTGGCGAAAGCCTATGACAGAGTTCCTACGGAGAGAGTGCAGTATTATGTGAGAGAGGAGCATCTGAGAAATATGAGAGCTCTGAGCAGGACGTGAACGGACAGTGAGACGGTCATGAGGTGCGCTCTACAGTAGCAGTGACTGAGGGCTTCAAGGTGAGAGTAGGTTTACATCAGGGATCAGCTCTCGAATCTAGTGATGGGTAGATGCGGTTTCATGGCGCAGTATTGAAGGTTTGCTGAGGCTTCGTGAAACAGTGGCCACCAGATGGCACTGTCTGCTGTTAAATGTTGTGATAAATGTCATGATATCTTATCTGCCCATTATCACCCAATGCTAAATTGTATTTACTGGAATAACACACCACCTTCAAAATATATAAATACATATATCTAGTCAACATGAACAAACAGAGATAAAGAAGAGTTTAAAATAACCACTTGTGTACAGCTCTGTTCTGTTTTCTGTTTCTGTTTTCTGTTAAAGAGTTGATGAATCATAACTAGACTTTAGAGAAGCCAAAATATTCACTGTAAAATAGTTAAACCAACTGCACATTTGTATAAATTGTAAACTTTAGTACTGCATGCAAGTATATGTTTTTAGTACTGCATGCAAGTATGAGTTCTTCAGACAAAGGGACACACTTAAATATAAATACTTAAAACGCTTTATATGTGTCTGTTGTATTTGTGTGTTGCTAGTGTAGACTTGGCCAACAGACACTAAAAATACTGATGTTTTAGATTCAAAGGTTTTTTTACACTCCTCATGTGACACTACGTTCTTAAGCGTGTTCATGTTTAGTGCAGTCTGAATGTGTCACACACCACACACATGTCCACAGACACACTGACACTTTCCTCCCTCGCCTACCCCCCGGAGCTGTGGGAAACCCGACAAAGTGACTATTAAAGTTGTTTGTGGAAGTTCTGGTGGTCAGTCTCATCAGGAGCAGGAGATGTGCCGGTCATGTGTGCGAGTGCGGCCTCCTCGCATTCCACTGCCATACCGTCCGTCGACCGGCGGCCAGCCTCGCATGAGAGGCCGCGCCGTCACCGCAGCTCAGTCCTGACGCCAGCCCTGAAGAATCAGGTTACACACAAACACCAAGCCACGAGACACAAATGTGCACACAACGCCGCACAAAACAAAACATTGTGTATGGCACACACACTCTTACCAAGGCCATGACACACACTCGCACACTCACTCATATAAACAATGTGCACTGAGCGGAACACACACATTTGTGAACCACAGACCGCAAACACGGCATCCTGAAGTAGATCAAAGTGGTCTCATGCAGTAAACAATCTCAACTCTCTCATCCTCACATAACAGTTAGGGTGAAGCACGACACAATAACACAGATCTGAGGAACTTTGGGGTTTCTCGCACACCCACCCTATGAGAGCAGGCTGCATGGTTCACACCATTTCTCTTTTTTGGCCTCCAGAACCCTCTGTCCTGCCTTCTCGCTGCCCTGTTATTGAACTACACCAAATCAGTCGGCGCACCACAAGCCTTCAGATCTCTGTGTTTTGTGCCTTCTCCATTGCAGCAGTATTGTGTTCGGTGTCTTCTCACCGTCTGCCTATTGTTGTGGAGACAGCGGTCCAGACAAGATATCCACTGGTGCACCACAAGATTGGAGAGAGAGAAAGACACAGAGGGAAGTCAATGTAGTGATAGGAGAGTAAACCCTACGATAGAGTTGGAGGCTTTGTGGAAAGGTTACCTGTCCACTATTTCACTTTATTTCGAGACACGTAGGAAGCAGTTTTGTGATCACGTGTTTTATGGAAATCAGAAAAACCTTCTGGCCAATGCAGAAGACATGGCATGTTACAAAACACAAATGTCTGTCTGAGAAGCAACACACAAGAACGTCCAGTGTCTGCAATCTATCATGAAATAACCTGAATAGTATCACTAAATAATGTGGAAGTATTATAAAATAACATGGTTAAATCACAAAATAACATGATCATACTTCATCATACTTTTGAAAATATTTTTTATGATGTAGATCATTCTCACACAAGTTGTGAAGAGTGAACATTTTATTAGAAAGTCAAGAAAATAGCTGAATAGCTTCAGGCTTCTTCCTCTGAATACATTCTTTTGACAGGTCATGTACATACGTATAAATGATTGGGTTGCTGTACAAAGGTCACAGTTGAATTCGCCACACAGATATGTTTATCTCTGAATTGCATATCATCAAAATCTAGTAAACACTTTTTCGTCAACCATTTTAATTCCAAAGTGGGTCTGAGTTGGAACCGGTCTCGAGATTGGACTGCAACACAGGGAGTGGTGAGGCAGATTGACGAGAGGATGCTCATGCCAAAGCAAATATTTGGGGCTGTGTGAGAAAGCAAAAGTTGCTGCAATAGTTGGACATGCTTCTGTGTGTTTCTTTAGTTTACTCTGCCTATGCATAGAGGGAATGAATGTCCTCTAGGGGGCCAGAAATTATACTGTTTTCTTCTTTCCTTTGATAGTCGGTGAGAGGTTTGTGTATATATCACACTCAAATTGTCTCTGCATTTCAAATAATTATTAAAAAAAAACTGTGAGATAAAATTATTTGACACACACAGGTGAAGGCACACAAAAGGCAACAATTCTATTTTGAGTGTTACAATGTGTACTATATGTATAACTGGGACGGCAGCTACGTGTAGCTTGTTCAGATTAATGTCCTCTCTTGAACCATTGCTCACTGCAATTCACAAATATTTATCAGGCACGGCAATAATGCATGTAAAATTGGATTAGAAATCGCAAAAACTCTTGCAAAAGCGGCGACTTTCCTTTCAAATGACCACATTGTGAAGGTTAAATTCCTCACAAAAAACATATTAAAAACTGACTTAATACACATTCTCCGACGACTTCCTTAAATCCCTAGACATGTTTATGCGTAATAATGCTTAAGGTGTATTTACAGAACATGACAAAAAAACGTAAATGATGTTTTATACTTTCATCTTTGTCCATTCTGAATGAACTTCCAGTCTGTTATGGCTTCTTAGTCCTCTCGCTGTGGGGACGACACCCGGGTCTCTCCTTGGATCGAGGCTGACAAAAAGGTCATTTAAAATGCTCCAATTTCTGTTCCCCATTCCTGATCTACCTTGGCTGATCCCCTTCTGCGCTGGACTGCAGGAGACCCCAGAGGTGCAAATGGTCTGAAGGAGACTGGCGGGGCAGTAGCCGAGGAAGTGGTGGACGAGGTTGGTGGAGAGGAGGAGGAAGGGGTGTGGAGAGGAAGGGGTGAGGCTGCTGAGGCACTGTGAGGGGACGACTGAGTTGGCCTCGACGGTCCTAACGCTGAGGACCCTGGAAGGGACGGCATCCTGTTAACCGTGGCCAGAGCAGCGGATGGCAGCAGCGGCGGTGTCACCTGATGGCAGCCGGGCAGAGGAGCGAGGCGGAGAGGGGCAGGTGACTGGTAGCTCCCAAGAAGGGCAAGCTCTCTCCTTCCACTGGAGAAAGAGGGTGAAGCTGAGGGGGTGCCAGTGGATGGTGGGGAGACGTGATGAAATGAAGCCCACGCCCACGGTGGAAAGGACAAACTGGAGGTCGGGTGTGAGTGTAGAAGAGGATCTAACTCACTTGCACAGTGAGAAAGATGGGAAACAAGCCTTGCTCCTATCGGATCTTGAGACTCCCCTTCGACTGTGCTGAGGTACCGCACCACCTCCCCAACACACTCTCTAAACCCCAGCGTCCGGTAGTCGACCGCTATAGCTCTTGCGTCGAAGTATCCTGACAGAACAGAATTCAAGTTAAGCTTGAACAGCAGCAACAATGTTGCATCAATAATCCTCACCCTTTCCTCCCATGGCGTGCAGAAGCTTGAGGTGGTCCACGGTCATCTGCAGAATCTCTGCTTTCTCCAACTTGGAAGAGCCCTTTAAGTGAAAACATGATTTGGTTAATGACATTAGGACTTCTGGACCTGCTTTGTTGTTGCTGTGCGTCTTGCGAAAGACTCAGCGGAGACTCTGAGTCATCTTTTATTGGGGTTGGTGGATGGGCCTGTTTGAAGAAACTCTTAGTAGTGACATACTTAAAGATGAAACCAGTCTTTCTCAGATCTATTGGGACAAGGAGACTGCCCCTACCTGACTATCCTCCTGACTCCCGCAAGATATTGCTGCTAAAATCTTTGGGTATATGAATGGGAGAGGGAGAGTGAAGGCAAACGTTTGTTTTGATGGGGTATTAAAGTAGGAACACTATTGAAATAACTCCTTATTGTAGCATAGGAAGTGAGTATGAGGCGTCTTCATTCAGGCAGATTGCAGGGTATAAAGGGGAGGATGGTCGATAACTATCAAGAGCAATAAAGGAGGTGGATGTAGATGAAAATGATGCTGAAAGAGGAGGTCAAGATAAAGACGGGATTGGAGAGGGTTTTTAGGAGAAAAACTGGATCGTCCAAATGAAGCCTGGCAGAGGTTTAGGTGAAGGAGGTGAAGAGTATCAATGAATGAGGCTGAGCTGGAAGAGGTGAGCGAAACGGACTAGAAGCTGGGATAAAAACGGCAAATTCGGTCATGGCATGAAGGAAGATCTTCTTAAGAGGAATGCAGGAGGAGTAGACGCTGCTCTCTCAACATACAGGGCTTCAAAAGAACACCACATTGACTTCAGTTGACTGTCTAATATTAGGCAGATGGAGAACACGCATGCTTAAGAAATGGATATGGAGCTGCAGTGACGCTAAAGATTCAGCATTTCCATAACATAAGAGTATATACTCTTACATCTAGAGATTATTAAATCTCCACGGCTGAGTGTGGTCAGCAACTTGATTTGAAAAATGGATCAAGCGTGGCCGCTTCTGGTTTCAATTTAGGGTTTTTCGTCTCATTGCTTTGACCTTAATAAACCAGTGAGGCGAGATCGATGAACGTGTGTGTGTGCATGAACACACTTTTACTACTGAAAGACAAATCCTGCCAAAACCGCTTAACACAGTGATATCACTAATGTTTGTAGTAGCGATGGGTAAATGAGGTATCATGAAACAGTATTGCACGGTCGATGAAACACTGTCCCAATTTTCAGAGGCAACTAGATGGCGCTCTTGGTTCAGAAATGACGTGAGGTTTCATTGAATTCGTGGTTCAATATTGTGTCATGAAACCTCATCGACCCATCACAAGTGAGCAGTGCTTCACTGTCAGTGTTTGCGTCCCCGTTGTGATTCTGAATTGTGGAAACTCAAGATCAGGCCCACTGTTTTTTTTTGTTTTTCCTGGAAACCATTGTGTCTTACCTGCCAAAAGCATAAATATTTAGGGAGAACCAAGGTATTCCAAGAATCATTGCAATGAATTTTAGGGATTAATGCTGCTGACACCAACTATCATGAGTAGATGACACTAAGAGTGACAACACAAGAGCCAGCTATAGGAGGATTAGATGTAGCAGCAGTAGGAACAGCAAATTCCTACTCCAAAGAAGCTCAAAAAGCTCTGTTGTCAAGCTGACTTTTGTGTTTCAGGGTGACACAATTGAATTATGTTCCGCTTGTAGACACTATAGGCAGTGTATGATGGGTATGAGCTAAGCCATGGGGAAACAGTTATTAACGTTACACCATTGAATTTCAGTCTCATCCTCTCCTGCTATACAAAATGTATACTACCTCATGACCATGTGCTTTGTGCGCAGTTGTCCGCGGCATGTGCGAACCATATGGCGTAGGAGGGGAACATTGTATTCCATTTAAAAGTCCAGTTGACAAATGCTGATAAGTGATGCCTTTGGAGTGAGGATGTTTTGATGATGTAGCAGGAGGAGTAATAATAATAGAAGTAATAGCAGTAGTTCACAGGGCGTGCTTGTAG